>NC_053027.1:34358301-34492133 GCF_003073215.2 Triticum urartu
TCCTTTTCTCATGCTTCAAGTCATCCCTCTCTTGCACTGCTTGGTCCCTCTCTTTCTCTGCTTTAACCCTGAATACCTGATGAATGTTGGTTACTGACTTGTCTGCAATCTTCTTCTTCTCAAGTTCTTCCTTTAGATCAGTCAGAGTAAGTTGTGTGCTGCCTAGTTGGCTCATTGCCTGCTCCTTCTCAGCCACCATCTTAGCAAAATCAAGCTTGAAATGCCTCAACTTATTCTCCATCTTGTTCTTCTCTTCAAGAACCTTCAAATTTTCTTCAGCACTCACAACATTCTGTCTGAGCCTCTGTTTTTTCTCCTCTTCATACATGGTCCATATAGTAGCTAGGCTCATCTTCAGAGCATCAGGCCACTCAGGGTCAACCCACTCAACATATCTGCATTTGGGTACTTCCTAACAATTTAGAACATACAAAAAAGAGATTCAGTTAACTGCCAGTATTCAGTACTGTGCTGGATGATGGAACTTAAGACATACTGCAAAGAAAAAAATGTTTAACAATGCCAAATGCAAAAAAATTACTAACCTTTTGTGCACAAGCTAGAAACCTTCTGCCAGTATCAGCAGATTCAAATGCCACATTCTTCTCACACAAAGATCCATGCCCACATCTAAAGCTAGGCAGATATGTAGCCAAGCCACTCCATTCCTCACAGGATATTGTGGCAGGTGGCTAAACAAAAGAGAGACATTTGGAATCAATTGAGAGAGAAACCCTAGCTGAGAAACCCTAGACTGGATTTGTGTGAGATTGAGGAGCACACTAACCTTGCTGGTCACTGAGTCATCTTCAGAAGAAGTGGGAAGATCATCCCAGGACACCATGGTTGCTGCTAGCTGAAGATGAGAAGGGGATCTGTTGGTGCTATTGGACAGAGGAGAGAAGGGATCTGGTGGTGCACGAAATTGAAGATGAATGGTGAGGAAGAAGGGGATCTGGTGGTGGTGGTGGTGGTCGACTGGTGGACCAAAGCTACATGTAGAGTGCAAGTTGCTGGGTGGGTGTTTGCAGCAGGTGCAAGTACATGCTTGCTTTTGAGTTCAGTTGTGTTGAGATTCACTTACTTCATTTAGTACAGCAATTAGTTTGCAAAGTTTGCAAAGTTAGTTCAGTACAGCAATTAATTTGAAAGCAATGAGGTTAACTTTGCAAACTAAATTCAGTTAACTATAAAAATTCAGTGAACTGCAAACATTCTGTCAGAATTAGTTTAACTACACTTCTGACATGAAATACATCTGTCGGTTTTTTCAAAGCAATTAGGTCTAGCATTTCAAAGCAAGTAGGTCAAGCAGGCTTCACATTACTGACATATTATCCATTACAACAACCATTACAACTAAGCATTACTGAGCAAACAAAAGCAACCATTTTAGTATGCTTAGTTTACACACCTGCACCTACTGAATTAACAACACTTCACTTCTTCATAATTAAGGTGAAACACATCACATAAAGCACTATAAAAAACCAATCATCAGCTTCAGCAGCATCAAAATCTCTCTGCCTGACCCTAAAAGCATAGCAATTTGCTGCTTGGTAGCATACTTATTCTCACTAAAGCTGCCATAATTATCTCTTCCAGCCCTGCCTCTCCCAGCCATGACCCTTCCAGCTGTGCCTCTGCCTGCCATTGATTCAGTCCTTTGCCTCTCAAGCTCTTCCCTCTTGTCCTCAATAGCACCAATTGCATCTACAGCAGCATCACCAACCAGACGCCTTGTTTCAACCAGATGCTGCACATACTCAAGCTCCCAGTGCCAGAAATCACAAGTGACCTGATTAATCAGTGGCAACATTAGTTAACCAACTCCAGAAAATTACAGATTTAATGATTCAACTACTGCATTGCTCTAAACTACCGCATTAGTTAACCAGCTGCTCTGCTTCATTACTAAAGTGAGCTGACACGGCATGAATCTACTGAACTGGAACTTACATGGTGGTTCACGCACTTGTAGAAGATCCATCCATCGTGCTCATCGGTGCTAGACCGGTAGAACCTCACCTGCTCGCCGCAATCCGGGCACCCGATCAGTGGTACAGCAACGGAGCGGCCACGCAGCGCTGAGCGCATGGAGCTGGAAGACGACATGAAGGAGGAGACAGAGGAGGCGGAGGAGGGCGTCGGCAGAAGGCGACGGCGGCGGCGCGGACGGGAGTTTGCTAGGGTTCGGAGGAGAGGAAGCGGAGAGCGAGAGGATAAGGAAGCGGAGAGCGAGAGGATATGGGTTGCGGGAGGGAGGAGATAGGAGCGACCCGGTGCGGTCCGACCAGGTGCGCGCATATTTGCAAAAAAAAAAACTCCAGCCATCCAGTATTAACGCCCCCCCCCCCGACAGGTGCTGCACAAGTGGCGGTCAAAGCACAGCTGGCAACGGCTGACTCGGCCAAGTCAGAAAATACGTAGCTCTAATCGTATATACGGACCAAAGTGAACCCCCTGTGCAAGTAGATGGACTGTATTTCGGGTATTTTGAAGTAGTGGTACTTAAGTGTCAGCCGGCTCAAGTTTTGTGACCTATGGTGAATTTTTCTCATTATTAATTAATCATCTATGGTAACTGCAATAGAATAAACTATTCGCCGCCCCAAATGCGGCAACGGCAAATTTAATGTCCTGCTGGGATCTTTCACGAGAGTTCATGTTCTTGTCCATGACATGATCATCCTAAGAGAGGTTGCTGATGTCTTTCTTTCGGATAATCTCCTCCTGAAGTACTTGTTTCATCATTTCCCTTGGCATATAATTCCCGATAATTTTATGGCTACAATATCATTTTATAAGTGGAGTGGTTTAAATTGGTTGTAGGACTAGAGGTCAATTTGAGACTAAAAGTGGAATTACAAACCACTACAACATTTAGTTTGGATAAGACAAGCTATAATATAGGAAAATTGCCACAATGACCCATTACATATGTGAGAGTTGGACGGGCAAACTGATATATGATGAGAAAATCATTAAGTGAACCGCCTAGGAATACCATAATGTCCATAAAATTTTAATAACTAGAAGTAAAATGATAAATAGTACTATAATATTTGATCAGCACATGCTCCTCAAGCATTATATATGAAAATCAAAAATGTAGCACTACGTATTACAATGGTCCCATATGAAGCACAATGTGAAAATGCATAGCTATAAGCCCTGGGCTAAGTAAAAGAAATTCAAAGCCGTATGTGCGGGTGTTGTTAGTTATCAATGAGTTACTTGTGTTGAGGAACAATGCAAATCACACTATGACTTGATAGACCCATAACCACACAAAAAAATCATATCCATGGCAACCAGTAAATAAGACTGACAAATATCTGCAAATCACATCAAGTTAGTATGACAACATTCTCATATATGAGTAGTCACGAACACATACAAAAATAGGGAATTGGGAAGGGCCCCAAGTCATCGAGCCGTCTGAGAAGCTATAGGGAAAAGGCTTGCACTACAGAAAAGAACCCAAGATGCTGACGGCTATGAAAACACGATTGGAGACAACCAGATGAGCAAGAGTTTTATGAAGGGTCATAGATGGAATCTTGGGGTCCGCTATTGGTATTTTGTACTTG
Organism: Triticum urartu; assembly: GCF_003073215.2. Lineage (NCBI taxonomy): Eukaryota > Viridiplantae > Streptophyta > Magnoliopsida > Poales > Poaceae > Triticum > Triticum urartu. Next base: position 34,361,895 of record NC_053027.1, read on the forward strand.
AGAAATGAAGAAAACCAAATCAATTTTTTAAACATTTCAGATACCTCAACTTACATGCAAAAGATAAGCTTACCTCGTCAAAGTCATCTTATGCATATCTAACCAGACCTTGCGTATTGCTAAAAAAGTTTAGCTCTATCACGTTCACCGCCAATATCTATTTTTGAAACGATAAGAATTCAAACAACCAGTGAATTTCTATAGAAATAAGCCAGCTATATATGAGAAGGCATCAAAGAGATATTCAGCTAAACTTTAAGCTGGGGTTTTATTGGAAAACATAAGTATAGAACTAGGCAGGTTTTGATCCAAAAAATATTCAGCTAAACCTACGGTTGTATTTTAGAGAAAAAAACTCAGGGTTGGTACAACATTAGTAATAGATACACAAAACCAAACCTATTGTCAAATTCAAAGTATATCCCTCAAAAGACTTTCTATTCATTAATACCCTAAAAATGAAGAACAAGCACACTCGGACTATTAGCTAATCAGAAGAGAGGATTTAGCTACAATTATTCTTAAACTTGTTTCATGCCATATCCAAAAGTAAGTATATATGCCCAAACTAATCCTACTTCCTAGCAACATAAGTGATCATGACATTTCAGATTGAGATTATCTTTATATATATGTGTCCGAAAAATATGAAATGAACTCTATGTATTATAAAATCCTGATCCAAATGGACTTGATAGTTGATACTAGCCTTAGGACTCCCCTCCATGTGATAAATGAGATTGTTTCACAGAAATTAAAGCAAAATTTTTATTAATTTACTATTATCAAAAGATCAACGGAGATAACTATCAAATGACAAAAATATATTCAGCTTTAAACTTTCAAATGTGCGTATGGAGCTATCTATTTGTCAGTTAGTTATTCCAGTCTAGGTTTAGTTGTCTTCAACTTGCAACTGTCATGTATCCCATCTCAAGAGAGAAATGCCATGCAACATTGCACTAGCACTATCATATACAAAGTCTTGCATATGTAAATAGGCTGACAACAATGGCATTTAGTTCAATCTTTATACTCCCTCCGTCCGGAAATACTTGTCATCAAAATGGATAAAAGGGGATGGATCTAGACGTATTTTAGTTCTAGATACATCTCTTTTTATCTGACAAGTATTTTCGGACGGAGGAATTACAAAGGATATAAACAACATTCTATAAACTAATTATAAAAAATAACTTGTTTTAATTATACCCACACTGTAAGACATGCTATTACCTCCGGTATGAACACTTTCAAATGGATGGAAGTATGATCTGACGTCCGTTTGGGGTAGATTATTGAACTGTAATGACTGAAGCTGGACCGAAAAGATGTCAGCCATTGTCATCCCCAAGAACACCACATTGTTGTCCTCGGCAAAGCCTCGTATTACTGGGTACAATTCCATTGGATGCAGGGAAAGTAGTTTGTCTAGTTCAATGGTTCTTCCAAGCTCCCATGAAGGAACGCCATCGTAATCAGGCTTCCTCTCCCATAATCGCGCGGTGAAGTTCGATACGTGGAGGAAACCCAGGGCGCCACTATATGTCCTTATAACCATTAACTGATCTCCATACACATCCACAAGATACTGTATCACAGCTAAGATGTTTTTCTCGAAATCAAATTCAAGAATTCCCTCTGAACTGTTGAGTAAATAGGCAATTTCTCGATTAAATTAATCCACGAGTAAATCACTAGCACGTCATTGACACAAATAAACACATACTGATATTCAGTCAAGCTAGCACATACTACGCTAATTGCAGAAAGATCTACGTATAACGCTAGCATGGCTAAAACAGAAAACAGTAGGAGCGGGATAAACGAGTTATACCCTCCAGTAGGCCATGCAGAGGTCACGGCTTTGGTGGCGGCAGCGGCGTCCTCGGCGGCCTTCTTGTCGCCTTCAGCTTTCTCGGTGGCGGCACGTTCGGCGTCGGTGGACATGGTGATGATGAAGGCGACGCGGACGTAGAGGAAGGAGACGATCGGAAGCGAGCAGTCGCGTAATCGCTGCCCAAAAACCTATTCGACCCTCACCCCGTACAGGGACCAGAAGGGCGTAGTTTTGGAGACCTGCTCTCCCGTCGACCGTGTACGCGGCAGATGGGAAGGAGTCACCGGCGGTAGCAGCAGCAAGGGAACGATGGTGGGCGTGCGCGTGGAGCAGATGTGATCTGTTCGTGGCGGCTAGGGTTAGGAGACACTGCACACTTATATAGACGCAGCCGCGTGGAGAGACGTGGGCTCGACCCACGTCCGAGTCCGTGACAGCCCACGATCCGACGTCTCAAATCGTAGCCCAACTGTCAGAGAACTCTCCGTTAGTGACTGGCAAAAATAAGCGCGTAGGTGTGAGCTCGGCTCGGCTCAATCCCGCAACCCGCGGCGCGGCGCGGCGCGTCGTGACGAGGCGTGGCGTGGCGAGGCGGGCGGCGGAGGAGGATTGCGCGAGGGCCTCTTCTCTTCTCAAGCTCCAATAGCATGTAGAAGAGAAACCCTTATAAACCACTCCAACTCTCCTTCCACTAGCGGGGTGGGACTAAACTTCCCACTACACCTAGTGCCATATAACCCACATGGGCCCTTAGAGATTTTTCAGAAATTGCTATATGGGCCTAGAGCCCATCTCAAATTTCAGCAATCCCCCACCAGATCTCGAGGGCCCATTGTGTCCTCTGTTCCAATTGCTGTTTCGATATACGAGTGTGTCAGTGAAGACCTGTTAAGGTTGAACTTCACCTAGAGCAGGTAGCTACACTCCTTCACAACTGAACAATGGACTATGCCTTGAATTGTCAGTTTGGCGTAAAGAAGTTTCACTACATGTCTTACTAGTACTAGGCTGCCGAAGGCTGACCCCTCGGGTGGAGCATATAAGTCACACTCCTGGCCTATTCATGAGCTTACTAGAGATCACCCCAATCTCATAGACTATGACCAGCAGTCGGGCTCACATAGGTGTGTTCCTCCAAAGATCACTCTATAGGATAGCATCTTGCTTACATAAGCTTTGGAACACATTAAGACCATAGTCATCCTACCATACAGTATCGAGAGTATTGCATCTCCAACGGAGTGGGTTAGTATAGTTACTCTCCTCAGTTTACCACTGGCTTGTTTTCCCAGGTCCTAATTCACGGGATCTCCGATCACATAGGTTGGGTTACTACCATGGCAACTCATGTGGGTCTCATACCCATCTCCCTCGATGCATTATCTATCACAACACATGATAGCCCTTTTGTAAAGGGATCTGCCAGATTCTTAGCCGTATGGACATAGTCCAACGCTATCACTCCGGAGTTTCTTAATTTTCTGACAGCTTTTAATCTCATTCTTATGTGTTTGGCGGACTTCATGTTGTCCTTTGAACTCTTCACCTTGGTGATGACAGTCTGATTGTCACAGTTCATAAGGATAGCCGGAACCGGTTTATCAACCAATGGCAAGTCCATCAAAAGATCTCAAAGCCATCTCGCTTCAACACAAGATGTGTCTAATGCTGCTAATTCTGCTTCCATTGTCGATCTCGTTAAGATCGTTTGCTTGCAAGACTTCCAGGAAACAGCGCCACCTCCAAGAGTAAACATATACCCAGTTGTGGCCTTCATCTCATCAGCATCAGAGATCCAATTCGCATCACTATACCCTTCAAGTACCGACGGGTATCCGGTATAGTGAAGTCCATAGTTCATAGTACCTTTCAGATAGCGCATAACTCTTTCAACAGCATGTCAATGTACATCACCCGGTTTGGAAACAAACCGGCTCAGTTTGCTCACAGCAAACGCGATGTCAGGCCTCGTTGCGCTCGCTAGGTACATCAGTGAACCAATGATTTGAGAGTATCTCAATTGATCTTTAGCCATGCCTTTGGACTTTCGAATCAATACGCTAGGATCATATGGTGTTTGAGATGGCGTGCAGTCCAAATATCCAGAACGACTCAACACCTTCTCAACATAGTGGGATTGCAGAAGTGTAATTCCACCCTCATTATCTCTCAGTAGCTTGATGTTCAAGATAACATCAGCCACACCAAGGTCTTTCATCTCAAAGTTCTAAGATAGAAACGATTTGACCTCCTCAATGACTTTGAGGTTTGTTCCGAATATCAGTATGTCATCAACATACAAGCACAGTATAACTCCTTCGCCCCCACCATGGCGATAGTATACAGATTTGTCAGCCTCATTAACAACGAAACCAACAGATGTCAGAGTTGTATTAAACTTATCATGCCATTGCTTAGGTGCTTGTTTCAGGCCATATAAAGATTTTATCAACCTACACACCTTTCTTTCCTGACCATCTATCACAAAGCCATCAGGCTGTTGCATGTAGATTTCCTCCTTTAGCTCTCCATTTAGAAAAGCCTTCTTAACATCCATCTGATGGACGAGAAGACCGTGTGAGGCCGCCAACGAGAGTAATACTCGAATGGTGGTCAGTCTAGCCACAGGTGAATAAGTATCGAAGAAATCTTCCTCTTCTTGCTGGTCATAGCCCTTGGCCACAAGCCTAGCCTTGTACTTTTCAATAGTACCATCGGGCCTAAGCTTCTTTTTGAACACCCACTTACACCCCAGTGGTTTACAACCATAGGGACGATCAGTGATCTCCCATGTACCGTTAGCCATGATGGAATCCATCTCGCTACGGACCGCATCCTTCCAGTAGTCAGTTTCTGGAGAGGCATACGCTTCTGAAATAGAAGTGGGAGTATCATCCACGAGGTACACGAAGAAATCATCACCAAAGGTCTTTGCAGTCCTTTGTCTCTTGCCCCTACCAAGGGTTTCCTCGTCATCCTCCTGAGGATTTCCATAATGTGTGTGTTCATAATATTCCATAGGAATGGCAGGTTCAGGAGTCTCCTCAGATTCCTGTCTAGAAGTGCTTTGCATATCTCTCATAGGAAAAATATCCTCGAAGAATGTAGCATCCTTAGACTCCATAATTGTACCGACCTTCTGGTCAGGTACCTCAGATTTCACTACTAGAAACCTATAGCCAACGTTGTTCTTAGCGTAACCCAAATTAACGCAGTCCACAGTCTTTGGTCCAAGCTTACGCTTTTTGGGGATCGGCACATTGACTTTCGCCAAACAGCCCCAAGTACGCAAGTACGAGAGTGTTTTCCTTCTCTTTGCCCATTTCTCATAGGGAGTGATCTCATTATCCTTTGTTGGAACTTTATTCAGGACATGACATACCGTCAATATAGCCTCCCCCCACCATGCCTTGGATAAACCCGATGTATCTAACATGGCGTTAACCAAATCAGTTAGAGTACGGTTTTTCCGCTCGGTAACCCCGTTTAACTGGGGTGAATAGGGAGGCGTCCTCTCATGAATAATGCCATGTTCCGCACAGAAAGAATCAAACTCACTCGAGAAGTACTCTCCACCACGATCTGACCGGACTCGTTTAATTTTCTTTTCAAGTTGTTTCTCAACTTCTGCCTTATAGATTTTAAAGTAGTGTAGAGCCTTATCTTTAGTGTTTAACAGATACACATAGCAATATCTAGTGGAGTCATCTATCAATGTCATGAAGTATTTCTTTCCACCTTTAGTCAACACACCATTCATCTCACAAAGATGAGAATGTATGAGTTCTAATGGTGCCAAGTGTCTCTCCTCCGCGGCCTTGTGAGGCTTGCGAGGTTGCTTAGCTTGCACACATGAAAGGCACTTAGAACCTTTGGATAAGGTGAAACTCGGGATTAAATCCAACTTGGCTAGCCGCGTCATAACACCGAAACTAATGTGACAAAGATGTGAATGCCAAACTTCAGATTTATTAACATTTGAATGAATATGGTTCACGACTTTATTACAAAAATCTGCGAGGGAAAGGCGGAACATCCCTCCGCTCTCATAACCTTTTCCAACAAAGAGTCCATATTTCGTAACAACTAATTTATTAGACTCGAAAACCAACTTAAACCCTTCTCTACATAGAAGGGAGCCACTAACGAGGTTCTTCTTGATGGCGGGGACATGCTGCACGTTCTTCAGCTGCACGATCCTTCCCGAATTAAACTTCAGATCGACCGTGCCAACACCATGAACAGAAGCACTCGCGCCATTCCCCATCAATACAGACCTGTGACCTGTGGCCTGGTAAGAAGTGAACAATGAAATGTCAGCGCACACATGAACACCTGCACCTGTGTCCACCCACCAATCGTTGGGTTGAAACACTGAAAAAATAGTAAATAAATTACCGTACCCAGATGCACCATTCTCATTGTTGCCCACAATCATGTTGACAGACTTGGAGTCCTGTCTTGGCTTCTTGTACTTGTTTGGGCACTTGTTGGCCCAATGTTCAACCGAACCACAAGTAAAGCAGCCCTCATCCTTCTTGTTTTCTTGAAGGTCTTCTTACCCTTCTTCTTGAAGTCTGTATTCTGTTGGACACCGTTCTTTCCCTTGGGCTTGTGGGAGTTATGGTTCCTCTGGTTCACCATGTTGGCGACAGAAGTCCCTTCGGTCCCTTTTCCATGCGAGTATTTTGCCCTCGAATTCTTCTCAACACTCAGATGGCCAATGACATCCTCCACAGAGAATTCACGCCTCTGATGTTTCAGAGTGGTGGCAAAGTTCCTCCAGGAATTAGGGAGCTTAGCGATTATGCAGCCCACGACAAACTTGCCCGGTAACTCGCACTTAAGAAGTTCAAGCTCCTTAACGATGCATATTATCTCATGAGCCTGCTCCAATACAGGACGGTTTTCAACCATCTTGTAATCGTGGAACTGCTCTATAATATACATCTCGCTCCCTACATCGGCGGCCCCGAATTTAGATTCGAGCGCCTCCCACAAGTCCTTGGCGACATGCACATGTAAATATGCATCGACCAGTTTATCTCCGATCACGCTAAGAACTGCTCCAAGAAACACAACGATAGCCTCCTTGAACGCCTTCTCCTATTCAGGAGCAATCGTTCCCGTGGAGACACCGGTGACCCAGAACACGTTCATAGCTGTGAGCCATAATGTGGTCTTAGTCTGCCAATGCTTAAAGTATGTACCGGTAAACTTATCCGGTTTCAGTGCAGCGGCAAAGCCACTTGCCAAAAAATTCCTACACATAATAGGTTTTTGGATTGTTGAGTAAATAGGCAATTTCTCGATTAAATTAATCCACGAGTAAATCACTAGCACGTCATTGACACAAATAAACACATACTGATATTCAGTCAAGCTAGCACATACTACGCTAATTGCAGAAAGATCTACGTATAACGCTAGCATGGCTAAAACAGAAAACAGTAGGAGCGGGATAAACGAGTTATACCCTCCAGTAGGCCATGCATAGGTCGTGGCTTTGGTGGCGGCAGCGGCGTCCTCGGCGGCCTTCTTGTCGCCTTCAGCTTTCTCGGTGGCGGTACGTTCGGCGTCGGTGGACATGGTGATGATGAAGGCGACGCGGACGTAGAGGAAGGAGACGATCGGAAGCGAGCAGTCGCGTAATCGCTGCCCAAAAACCTATTCGCCCCTCACCCCGTACAGGGACCAGAAGGGCGTGGTTTCGGAGACCTGCTCTCCCGTCTACGCGGCGGACGGGATGGAGTCACCGGCGGCAGCGGCAACAAGGGAACGACGGTGGGCGTGCGCGTGGAGCAGATGTGATCTGTTTGTGGCGGCTAGGGTTAGGAGACACCGCACACTTATATAGACGCAGCCGCATGGAGAGACGTGGGCTCGACCCACGTCCGAGTCCGTGACAGCTCACAATCCGACGTCTCAGTGACTGGCAAAAATAAGCGCGTAGGTGTGAGCTCGGCTCGGCTCAATCCCGCGGAGCGGCGCGTCGTGACGAGGCGTGGCGTTGCGAGGCGGGCGGCGGAGGAGGAGTGCGCGAGGGCCTCTTCTCTTCTCAAGCTCCAATAGCATGTAGAAGAGAAACCCTTATAAACCACTCCAACTCTCCTTCCACTAGCGGGATGGGACTAAACTTCCCACTACACCTAGTGCCATATAACCCACATGGGCCCTTAAAGATTTTTCAGAAATTGCTATATGGGCCTAGAGCCCATCTCAAATTTCAGCATGAACCCCCAATAAGCAACCAGTAAAGGGCATCCCCAACCAGCACAGCAGGCTGATCCCAAGAAATTCTGGTGTCAAAAATGGTCAACCGTGGAATCGGTGTTGAGATGAGCTAGCCCCATGAGCTGGTCTCTGAGGAGTAAACGTAGGCTAGAGCTTCTTGTACGTCGTCGTAGCATGTTGCCACACAAACAACCTTGAAGTGTTGGACGTCTTTCCTAGCATGAAGCACTGCCCTGCTGACCTCCGTCGTCTTCAAAAGGAAGTTATGGAACACCAAGGGGATCGCTACGTGGTACTGGTCGCTGGTGATGGGGTCCCACACAAGGAGTTGGCGCCGTGTCCGGTTGTAGATGAGAACGAGGCCATGGCGGCAGTTGAGTAGCCTGAAGCAGTCTTCGTTGGCGGGCTGGAAAGAGAGGCGCCTGGGAGGGACACGATTGGGGGCCTCCAGAGTAGGTAGGAAGGAGACGCCGTGGACTCCCTCCACGAAGCAACCGAGGAGGGGAGGGCTGCGGCGGTGGTGGATCCGGAAGCGGGGGAGGAAGCCGGGGTCGGAGGCGAGGCTGCGCCAGCGCTTGCAGACGAGCGAGGCACGGGGCAGGGAGGAGAGCTGCGGCGGGAGGCATAGGAGGATCTCCAAGAGCAGGTCGTCGTCGTCGAGCGCTGCCGGGGTCAGCGAGCGGTGGCGGCGGCTGGTCATCTCGCAACCCGGCTTCGCTGAACGCAGAGCCCACGAGTTCGTGCCCTCGTCACAACAGGTTCATGAGTAATGCTACACGTAAAAACGAGTTACAAGGTTTTACAAAGAGGGTTAATTTGATTGGTCAATAGGTGAGGAGATGGCCCACCCCCCTGAAAATTAGGGGGGCAAGTTTGTGATTGGTTAGTAGATGGAAAAAATCCTAATCAGCGTGTAATTGCATGTAACTCTTTGTATGTTTAGCATTATTGACAGGTTCATTGTCTGAGCCCACGAGTTGATGTCAATGATGGTATCGGAGCCCACGAGTTGGTGTCACTGATGGTATCGGATCGTTTGTTTGTCTTAAAAAAAGAATATTTTGTTTACAACAATGGACGGCTCTTACGCAAGGTCGAGTTGGTCGGACCTCCCGACGGATCTCCTCCTCGGAATCCTCCAACGCCTCCAGCTCCTGGAATCCCTCGCTTTCGCGTCAGTCTGCGCATCATGGCGCCGGGCCGCGGTGACCACCGGCGTCCCATCTTCTTGCAGACCGTGGCTCATGTCTTGGACCCATCTCGTGGAGGAGGAGAGCCAAACCAACAAGAAAAACTGCAGCTCGGCCGCGACCTGCAAGTTCCGCCATCTCCTGGACGTCAACAAGTCTTACGATGTCGATTTTCCTGAGGATTGTTTCGTTGCATGTGACGGAGCTTCTCATGGATTGCTGGTTCTGGTGAACCAACCTTTCCAATCTACTTATCTTCAACCCCATCACCTCGGACATGGTCCCGTTACCGCCGATCACCGATTTCTCATTCATGGAGGCAGTGTATGATAGTCAAGGAAACATAGAAGGTTATCGCCTTTTTGACGATAAATTATATGACGATGCGAAATATCTGGCAACATGGTTCTACCAAAAGGCAGTGCTGTCCTGTGCTCCATCCAAAGGTGGTGACTACATTGTCATGATCATTCATTATGATAGAAATTGTCTCTCTTTCGCTAGGGCAGGAGGGGGCAGGTGGCAAGTGGTCTCAACTATAGCTAGAAGGGAACTAGATCGGTATGCGGACTATGCATACCACAATGGGAGGTTTTACACTATGACATACCGTGGAATAGTAGAAAAATATCATCTTGATGGATCCAATGGACCGACAAAGGAGGCGATCATTGCACATAGGACCTATTCAAGTGTTCTTACCAGGCACTTGGTTTCCACACCACACCATGGGGCGATCTCTTGCAAGTCCGGGCCATTTCCGCAAACCGTGTGGATCGTGTTAGGTTTCTAGTTGGAAAGGTTCATCCCGAAGGATGCAAGAAGGTATTGAAGGAAATATGCCCTAGAGGCAATAATAAAGTTATTATTTATTTCCTTATATCATGATAAATGTTTATTATTCATGCTAGAATTGTATTAACCGAAAACATAATACATGTGTGAATACATAGACAAAAGAGTGTCACTAGTATGCCTCTACTTGGCTAGATCGTTGATCAAAGATGGTTATGTTTCCTAACCATAGACATGAGTTGTCATTTGATTAACGGGATCACATCATTAGGAGAATGATGTGATTGACTTGACCCATTCCATTAGCTTAGCACTTGATCGTTTAGTTTGTTGCTATTGCTTTCTTCATGACTTATACATGTTCCTATGACTATGAGATTATGCAACTCCCGTTTACCGGAGGAACACTTTGTGTGCCACCAAACGTCACAACGTAACTGGGTGATTATAAAGGTGCTCTACAGGTGTCTCCGAAGGTACTTGTTGGGTGGCATATTTCGAGATTAGGATTTGTCACTCCGATTGTCGGAGAGGTATCTCTGGGCCCACTCGGTAATGCACATCACTATAAGCCTTGCAAGCATTGCAACTAATGAGTTAGTTGTGGGGATGATGTATTACGGAATGAGTAAAGATACTTGCCGGTAATGAGATTGAACTAGGTATTGAGATACCGACGATCGAATCTCGGGCAAATAACATACCGATGACAAAGGGAACAAGTATGTAGTTATGCGGTCTAAACGATAAAGATCTTCGTAGAATATGTAGGAGCCAATATGAGCATCCAGGTTCCACTATTGGTTATTGACCGGAGACGTGTCTCGGTCATGTCTACATAGTTCTCGAACCCATAGGGTCCGCACGCTTAACGCTACAATGACATTTATATTATGAGTTTATATGTTTTGATGTACCGAAGGAGTTCGGAGTCCCGGATGAGATCGGGGACATGACGAGGAGTCTCAAAATGGTCGAGACGTAAAGATCGATATATTGGACGACTATATTCGGACATCGAAAAGGTTCCGAGTGATTCGGACTCCCCCCTTGGCGCGCCCTCCTCCTAGGCCGGCCGCCTCCCTCCTTGCTCCTTTATATACAGGGGCAGGGGGGCACCTCTAGACACACAAGTTGATCAAGTTGATCGTCTCTTAGCCGTGTGCGGTGCCCCCCTCCACCATAGTCCACCTCGATAATACTGTAGCGGTGCTTAGGCGAAGCCCTGCGTCGGTAGAACATCAAAATCGTCACCACGCCATCATGCTGATGAAACTCTCCCTCAACACTCGGATGGATCGGAGTTCGAGGGACGTCATTGGGCTGAACGTGTGCTGAACTCGGAGGTGCCGTGCGTTCGGTACTTGATCGGTCGGATCGTGAAGACATACGACTACATCAACCGCGTTGTGCTAACGCTTCCGCTTTCAGTCTACGAGGGTACGTGGACAACACTCTCCCCTCTCGTTGCCATGCATCACCATGATCTTGCGTGTGCGTAGGAAAATTTTGAAATTACTACGTTCCCCAACAGTGGCATCCGAGCCAGGTTTTATGCGTTGATGTAATATGCACGAGTAGAACACAAGTGAGTTGTGGGCGATATAAGTCATACTGCTTACCAGCATGTCACACTTTGGTTCGACGGTATTGTTGGATGAAGCAGCCCGGACCGACATTACACGTACGCTTACGCGAGACTGGTTCTACCGACGTGCTTTGCACACAGGTGGCTGGCGGGTGTCAGTTTCTCCAACTTTAGTTGAACCGAGTGTGGCTACGCCCGGTCCTTGCGAAGGTTAAAACAGCACCAACTTGACAAACTATCGTTGTGGTTTTGATGCGTAGGTAAGAACGGTTCTTGCTCAACCCGTAGCAGCCACGTAAAACTTGCAACAACAAAGTAGAGGACGTCTAACTTGTTTTTGCAGGGCATGTTGTGATGTGATATGGTCAAGACGTGATGAGATATAAGTTGTTGTATGAGATGATCATGTTTTGTTGAAGTTATCGGCAACTGGCAAAAGCCTTATGGTTATCTCTCTATTTCATAAGATGCAAGCGCCAAATAATTGCTTTACTTTATCGCTATGCGATAGCGATAGTTGCAAGAGCAATTGTTGGTGAGACAACCATGTGACGACACATTGATATAGATCAAGATGATGGAGATCATGGTGTCATGCCGGTGACGGTGGAGATCAGGACGATGCTTTGGAGATGGAGATCAAAGGCACAAGATGATGATGGCCATATCATGTCACATGTTTTACATGTGATGTTTATCTTTTATACATCTTATTTTGCTTAGTTCGACGGTAGCTTTATAAGATGATCTCTCACTAATTATCAAGGTACAAGTGTTCTCCCTGAGTATGCACCGTTGCGAAAGTTCTTCGTGCTGAGACACCACGTGATGATCGGGTGTGATAGGCTCTACGTTCAAATACAACGGGTACAAAATAGTTGCACACGCGGAATACTTAGGTTAAACTTGACGAGACTAGCATATAACAGATATGGCCTCGGAACACAGAGACCGAAAGGTCGAGCGTGAATCATATAGTAGATATGATCAACATAGTGATGTTCACCATTGAAACTAATCCATCTCACGTGATGATCGGACATGGTTTAGTTGATATGGATCACGTGATCACTTAGAAGATTAGAGGGATGTCTGTCTAAGAGGGAGTTCTTAAGTAATATGATTAATTGAACTTTAATTTATCATGAACTTGGTCCTGGTAGTATTAGCATATCTATGTTGTAGATCAATAGCTCGCGTTTAGCTCCCCTGTTTTATTTTTGATATGTTCCTAGAGAAAATTAAGTTGAAAGATGTTAGTAGCAATGATGCGGATTGGATCCGTGATCTGAGGATTATCCTCATTGCTGCACAGAAGAATTATGTCCTTAATGCACCGCTAGGTGACAGACCTATTGCAGGAGTAGATGCAGACGTTATAAACGTTTGGCTAGCTCAATATGATGACTACTTGATAGTTTAGTGCACCATGCTTAACGGCTTAGAATCGGGACTTCAAAGACGTTTTGAATGTCGTGGACCATATGAGATGTTCCAGGAGTTGAAGTTAATATTTCAAGCAAATACCCGAGTTGAGAGATATGAAGTCTCCAACAAGTTCTATAGCTAAAAAGATGGAGGAGAATAGCTCAAGCAGTGAGCATGTACTCAGATTGTCTGGGTACTACAATCGCTTGAATCAAGTGGGAATTAATCTTCCAGATAAGATAGTGATTGACAGAATTCTCTAGTCGCCATCACCAAGTTAGTAGAAATTCGTGATGAACTATGATATGAAAGGGATAACGGAAACGATTCCCAAACTCTTCGTAATGCTGAAATCAACGAAGGTAGAAATCAAGAAAAATATCAAGTGTTGATGGTAGACAAGACCACTAGTTTCAAGAAAAGGGCAAAGGGAAGAAGGGGAACTTCAAGAAGAACGGCAAGCAAGTTGTTGCTCAAGTGAAGAAGTCCAAGTCTGGTCCTAAGCCTGAGACTAAGTGCTTCTACTGTAAAGGGACTGGTCACTGGAGGCGGAACTGCCCCAAGTATTTGGCAGATAAGAAGGATGGCAAAGTGAACAAAGGTATATTTGATATACAGATTATTGATGTGTATTTTACTAGCGTTCGTAGCAACCCCTCGGTATTTGATACTGGTTCAGTTGCTAAGAGTAGTAACTCGAAATGGGAGTTGCAGAATGAACATAGACTAGTTAAGGGTGAAGTGACGATGTGTGTTGGAAGTGGTTCCAAGATTGATATGATCATCATCGCACACTCCCTATACTTTTGGCATTAGTGTTGAACCTAAATAAGTGTTATTTGGTGTTTGCGTTGAGCATGAATATGATTTGATCATGTTTATTGCAATATGGTTATTCATTTAAGTAAGAGAATAAATTATTGTTCTGTTTACATGAATAAAACCTTATATGGTTACACACCCAATAAAAATGGTTCGTTGGATCTCGATCGTAGTGATACACATATTCGTAATATTGAAACCAAAAGATGCAAAATTAATAATGATAGTGCAACTTATTTGTGGCACTGCCGTTTAGGTCATATTGGTGTAAAGCGCATGAAGAAACTCCATGCTGATAGACTTTTGGAATCACTTGATTATGAATCACTTGATGCTTGTGAACCATGCCTCATGGGCAAGATGACTAAGACTCCGTTCTCCAAAACAATGGAGCGAGCAACTGACTTATTGGAAATAATACATACTGATGTATGCGGTCCGATGAGTGTTAAGGCTCACGGCAAGTATCGTTATTTTCTGACCTTCACAGATGATTTGAGAAGGTATGGGTATATCTACGTAATGAAACACAAGTCTGAAACAGTTGAAAAGTTCAAAGAATTTCAGAATGAAGTGGAGAATCATCGTAACAAAAATAAAAGTTTCTACGATATGATCGCAGAAGTAAAATATTTGAGTTACAAGTTTGGCCTTCAGTTAAAACAATGTGAAATAGTTTCACTACTCACGCCACCTGGAACACCACAGTGTAATGGTGTGTCCGAACATCGTAACCGTACTCTATTAGATATGGTGCGATCTATGATGTCTCTTACCAATTTACCACTATCGTTTTGGGGTTATGCATTAGAGACAGCTACATTCATGTTAAATAGGGCACCATCTAAATCCATTGAGACGACACCGTATGAACTATAGTTTGGCAAGAAACCTAAGCTGTCGTTTCTTAAAGTTTGAGGTTGCAATGCTTATGTGAAAAAGTTTCAACCTGATAAGCTCAAACCAAAACGGAGAAGTGCGTCTTCATAGGATACCCAAAAGAAAATGTTGGGTACACCTTCTATCACAGATCCGAAGGCAAGATATTCATTGCTGAGAATGGATCCTTTCTAGAGAAGGAGTTTCTCTCGAAAGAAGTGAGTGGGAGGAAAGTAGAACTTGATGAGGTAACTGTACCTGCTCCCTTATTGGAAAGTAGTTCATCACAGAAATCTGTTCCTGTGACTACTACACCAATTAGTGAGGAAGCTAATGATGATGATCATGTAACTTCAGATCAAGTTACTACCGAACCTCGTAGGTAAACCAGGGTGAGATCCGCACCAGAGTGGTACGGTAATCCTACTCTAGAGTTCATGTTACTTGACCATGACGAACCTATGAACTATGAGGAAGCGATGATGAGCCCAGATTCCGCGAAATGGCTTAAGGCCATGAAATCTGAGATGAGATCCATGTATAAGAAAACAAAGTATGGACTTTGATTGACTTGCCCAAAGATCGGCGAGCCATTGAGATTAAATGGATCTTCAAGAGGAAGACGGACGCTGATAGCATTGTTACTATCTACAAAGCTAGAATTGTCGCAAAAGGTTTTTGACAAGTTCAAGGTATTGACTACGATGAGAGTTTCTCACTCGTATCTATGCTTAAGTCTGTCCGAATCATGTTAGCAATTGCCGCATTTTATGAAATCTGGCAAATGGATAAACAAAACTGCATTCCTTAATGAATTTATTACAGAAGAGTTGTATATGATGCAACCAGAAGGTTTTTGTCAATCCTAAAGGTACTAACAAAATATGCAAGCTCCAGCAATCCATCTATGGACTGGTGCAAGCATCTCGGAGTTGGAATATACGCTTTGACAAGTTGATCAAAGCATATAGTTTTATACAGACTTGCGGTGAAGCCTGTATTTACAAGAAAGTGAGTGGGAGCACTACAGCATTTCTGATAAGTATATGTGAATGACATATTGTTGATCGGAGATAATGTAGAACTATTCTGCAAAGCATAAAGGAGTGTTTGAAAGGAGTTTTTCAAAGAAAGACCTCGGTGAAGCTGCTTACATATTAAGCATCAAGATCTATAGAGATAGATCAAGACGCTTGATAAAGTTTTTCAATGAGTACATACCTTGACAAGATTTTGAAGTAGTTCAAAATGGAACAGTCAAAGAAAGAGTTCTTGCCTGTGTTACAAGGTGTGAAGTTGAGTAAGACTCAAAGCCCGAACACGGCAGAAGATAGAAAGAGAATGAAAGTCATTCCCTATGCCTTGGCCATAGGTTCTATAAAGTATGCCATGCTGTGTACCAGACCTATTGTATACCCTGCCCTGAGTTTGGCAAGGGAGTACAATAGTGATCTAGGAAGTAGATCACTGGACATTGGTCAAAATTATCCTTAGTGGAATAAGGATATGTTTCTCGATTATGGAGGTGACAAAAGGTTCGTCGTAAAGGGTTACGTCGATGCAAGTTTTGACACTGATCCAGATGACTCAAAGTCTCAGTCTGGATACATATTGAAAGTGGGAGCAATTAGCTAGAGTAGCTCCGTGCAGAGCATTGTTGACATAGAAATTTGCAAAATACATACGGGTCTGAATGTGGCAGACCCGTTGACTAAACTTCCCTCACAAGCAAAACATGATCACACCTTAGTACTCTTTGGGTATTAATCACATAGCGAAACCCTTTGGGTGTTGGTCACATGTCGATGTGAACTATGGGTGTTAATCTCATGATGATGTGAACTATTGGTATTAAATCACATGGCGATGTGAACTAGATTATTGACTCTACTGCAAGTGGGAGACTGAAGGAAATATGCCCTAGAGGCAATAATAAAGTTATTATTTATTTCCTTATATCATGATAAATGTTTATTATTCATGCTAGAATTGTATTAACCGAAAACATAATACATGTGTGAATACATAGACAAACAGAGTGTCACTAGTATGCCTCTACTTGGCTAGATCGTTGATCAAAGATGGTTATGTTTCCTAACCATAGACATGAGTTGTCATTTGATTAACGGGATCACATCATTAGGAGAATGATGTGATTGACTTGACCCATTCCATTAGCTTAGCACTTGATCGTTTAGTTTGTTGCTATTGCTTTCTTCATGACTTATACATGTTCCTATGACTATGAGATTATGCAACTCCCGTTTACCGGAGGAACACTTTGTGTGCCACCAAACGTCACAACGTAACTGGGTGATTATAAAGGTGCTCTACAGGTGTCTCCGAAGGTACTTGTTGGGTGGCATATTTCGAGATTAGGATTTGTCACTCCGATTGTCGGAGAGGTATCTCTGGGCCCACTCGGTAATGCACATCACTATAAGCCTTGCAAGCATTGCAACTAATGAGTTAGTTGTGGGATGATGTATTACGGAATGAGTAAAGATACTTGCCGGTAATGAGATTGAACTAGGTATTGAGATACCGACGATCGAATCTCGGGCAAATAACATACCGATGACAAAGGGAACAATGTATGTAGTTATGCGGTCTAAACGATAAAGATCTTCGTAGAATATGTAGGAGCCAATATGAGCATCCAGGTTCCACTATTGGTTATTGACCGGAGACGTGTCTCGGTCATGTCTACATAGTTCTCGAACCCATAGGGTCCGCACGCTTAACGCTACAATGACATTTATATTATGAGTTTATATGTTTTGATATACCGAAGGAGTTCGGAGTCCCGGATGAGATCAGGGACATGACGAGGAGTCTCGAAATGGTCGAGACATAAAGATCGATATATTGGACGACTATATTCGGACTTCGGAAAGGTTCCGAGTGATTCGGGTATTTTTCGGAGTACCGGAGAGTTACGGGAATTTGCCGGGGAGTATATGGGCCTTATTGGGCCATACGGGAATAGAGGAGATAGGCCAAAAGGAAGGAGGCCTGCGCCCCCCCCCCTCTGGTCCGAATTGGACAAGGGGTGCAGCCCACTTTTCCTTCTCCCTCTCCTCCTCTTTCCTTCACTCCTACTCCAACAAGGAAAGGAGGAGTCCTACTCCCGGTGGGACCTCCTCCTAGGCCGGCCGCCTCCCTCCTTGCTCCTTTATATACAGGGGCAGGGGGGCACCTCTAGACACACAAGTTGATCAAGTTGATCGTCTCTTAGCCGTGTGCGGTGCCCCCCTCCACCATAGTCCACCTCGATAATACTGTAGCGGTGCTTAGGCGAAGCCCTGCGTTGGTAGAACATCAAAATCGTCACCACGTCGTCGTGCTGACGAAACTCTCCCTCAACACTCAGCTGGATCGGAGTTCGAGGGATGTCATCGGGCTGAATGTGTGCTGAACTCGGAGGTGTCGTGCATTCGGTACTTGATCGGTCGGATCGTGAAGACGTACAACTACATCAACCGCGTTGTGCTAACGCTTCCGCTTTCGGTCTACGAGGGTACATGGACAACACTCTCCCCTCTCGTTGCCATGCATCACCATGATCTTGCGTGTGCGTAGGAAAATTTTGAAATTACTACGTTCCCCAACAGGTATCGCTCGACGACTTGGTGGAGCATGCGATATTTGTTGGACTGAATCACTCGGCGTGCTTACCCTCTAAGAAATTCCCTGGTTTGAGACCGAAATGCATCTATTTCTCAGCTCCCTGGGTGACAGAGACGTTTGATTTAGTTGCCCGTTGTCGTGGATGGGGAGGTGTAAGGTCATATGACATGGAAACAAGGGTCTTCGAGCATGCTTTTCCCTTTGAAGGGATGCCTAAAAGTTCAAGAATTCATGTTCCTTGAGAGGTCTGGATCACACCAAATATGTAATACTTCTGCAAATACAAGGGATTGTAGATTCTATACCAAACACATCGACACCATGATGAGAAATCAAGACATCTTCATAGTTCATAGAGATGATGTGGCTCCACTATGCAGAGATACATATGAAGCTACAGTCTGAATTGCAAAATGAAGTTCACTAGGGTACTTTTTTTTGAGGCAACGTCACAAGGCTTTATTAATTCGTCACAATGTTTACAGGGACGAAAGGTAGGTTCCCGGGATGGCCTAACCAGACACGGCGGCCACCACCGAGAGATAAAGCATGCCTCGCTAAGTTGTGAGCTTCATAATTGGAGCTCCTAAACTCATGTTTAAAATTACAAAACTCAAAAACTGAAGAGTGAGCTATTATTTCATGTACAATTGCACCGTAGCTCGCAAGATTGTCCTTCTATAAGTCTTCCACGACCACTTTGCAATCCGATGCAACTTCAACCCGCCTCAAATATAGATCATCTGCCAGTGCCAAGGCTTCTCTAATGGCTAGAGCTTCGAGGGTCGGTGGGTCTACAATGTTGCTGAAGCCACAAGTCGATGCGCCAATGAACATGCCTTCATGATTTCTACAAATCACTCCAATTGAGCTGAACCCTTGCCTGGACACAGCCGCATCAACGTTTATCTTGGCGTTCCCCGCTGACGAGGCCAACCACTCCCTTGTGTTCACGTGTCTCTGCGTCGTGACAACCGGGATTTTGGCATTGATCACCTGCAACTCCCCCAAGTAGCTAGATATGAAACTGTCGACCGAGTGAGGAGATTGGAAGATACTCTCATGAATGGCCTTCCTCCTGACTCCCCATATTGCCCAAAGAAACACCACCAAACGATCAAAATGCTCTTTTGTTAATATTTCATGTATATCAAAGAGCCAATCCTTCGGGTTCTCCTCTCCTCGTTCTATCATGTGTTGCACCAAATCCTCCGGAGCCAACGCCCATATACTCGCAGACATAGGACATGTAATCAGTGCATGCTTCCATGTGTCCACGGCTCCACAGAGTAAGCAAGAGTTTTCAGTTGACATATGAAGGTGATGCAAAACGGTCCCAGTTGGCATAGATTGTCGGGCCAATCGCCATAGAAACATCCTGAGTTTCGAGGGTACTTGGATATGCCAAATCATGGACCAGTTGTTGGTCTCACTGAACTCATATGAGGTGCCTCCCTCCTCATGCAACCATGCTTCCCTGTCGTGCTTAGTCTTGAGAATCATGTGATAGGCAGACCGAACACTGAATCTCCCCCTAGGGTCATGATGCCACGCCCAAAAATCATCAACACGACGCGTGCACAAAGGGATCTTGAGAATTGCCTCGGCGTCGAAGGTAGTGAAAACCGTTCGGACCAGGCCCTCATTCCAGCTAGCCAATGTGACATCAATGAGTTGTGATACTCTGTCCGGTGGATTTTGGACGAGAGCTGTTATAGGGCGCTTGTAATTGTCTCGCGGTATCTAGTTGTGTTGCCAAATGTTAGTGGATGCACCATCTCCTATTCTGTGCACCAAACCTTGTGATAATATGTCACGCCCGTCCAGTATCGCCCTCCATATCTGTGATGGGTGGGCTCCTAGCTCAGCCTGAAGTAGAGAGCCATTCGGAAAATATACTGCCTTGAGAATCTGAGCGCTGAGAGATGTACTGTCTGTGAGTGTACGCCATGCCTGCCTTGCTAACAATGCAAGATTGAAGATTTCCAAGTCACTAAACCCCAATCCTCCTAAGTGCTTCGGCAAAGTCATGGTATCCCATGCTACCCAGCTCGGCTTCCTCTTCCCTTGTTTTGAGCCCCACCAGAACTGACGAATGATCGATGTGATGCTATCACAAAGACCTCTTGGCAGACGGAAACATGCCATCGAGTAGACTGGGATCGCTTGTGCAACCAATTTAATCAAAATTTCCTTGCCAGCTGCAGATAATAACTTCTCCATCCAACCTTTAATCTTTTCCCAGACACTGTCTCGGAGATATTTGAACGTACCATTCTTCGAGTGACCAACATCTGTTGGCATACCCAGGTAGCGCTCACTCAATAATTCATTCTGGGCCTGCAAATTGTTCTTTATAGTCTCTCTCAACTGTGTCGGGCATCCCTTACTGAAGAAAATCGAAGATTTATCATTGTTAATCCTCTGCCCCGAAGCGTTACAGTAAATATCAAGTAGGTTTGACACCTGAACTGATCCTTCCCCACTAGTTTTGAATAGCAACAAGCTATCATCTGCAAACAGGAGATGGTTAACGGTAGGAGCCGTAGGAGCCACCTGAATACCTGTCGAAGACAACTGAGAACTTGATTTAAGGAGGCACGAGAGGCCCTCTGTTGCGATCAAGAACAAACAGGGGGATATCGGGTCTCCTTGTCGGATACCTCGTGTAGGCTTGAAAGATTCTAGCCTTTCTCCATTGAAGCACACAGAAAATGAAACTGAGGAAATCATGCGCATGACAATATCTATCCAGTGACCATCAAAACCCAATTTTGTCATGATACCTCGCAAATAGTCCCACTCTAATCTGTCATACGCCTTCATCATATCCAGTTTTAAAGCACAGACGTTGTTGGACTTTGATCTGGACCTCTTCATGAAGTGCAAACATTCATATGCGCAAATGATGTTATCAGTGATGAGCCTTCCGGGGACAAAAGCAGATTGCTCCTCCGATATTATGTCAGGTAATATCACTTTCAATCTATTGGCTATCACTTTTGAGGCTATTTTATACAAAACATTGCACAGGCTTATAGGACGAAATTGAGCAAGCACCGTAGGAGTAGTTACCTTTGGGATTAATACAAGCACGGTGTCATTGATGGATTCTGGGCTCTCCTCACCGCTTACAATTCTCAGCACTATGTTTGTTACCTCATCACCACAAACGTCCCAATGTCTCTGATAGAAGTGGGCAGGAAAACCGTCAGGCCCCGGCGCTTTGGTTGGGAACATTTGGAACAGAGCAGTCTTGACTTCCTACTTAGTGTATGGAGCACATAGTTCCATGTTCATTGCTGCTGTCACCTTGCGTGGCACGTGATTTAATACAGCGTCCATGTTTTGCACCCCCTCGGAGAGATACAAAGACTGATAAAAATCGTGAGCCAACGCCTTTAGCTCTCCAGGATCGGATATCTCCACTCCCAATGAATTCTGAAGCACCTTGATCATATTTTTCTTCCTCCTGAGACTGGCTCGCAGATGAAAAAAAATTGTGTTTTTGTCTCCCGCTGAAAGCCACTCAATTCTCGCCCTCTGACGCCACATAATTTCTTCTCTATGATACATCTCGATCAACCTCTCGTTGATCTTAAGCTCTGCATGTGAGGGGCCTGTCCTCAAGGGATCGTTCTTTAGTTCATCCAAAGATTTCTTCAAAGATTTTATCTCTTTTCTCACACTTCCAAACGTGTCACGGCTCCACCTTCCCAGGTCGCTTGCAAGGTTCTATAGTTTCTGACGCAGCTCATCCACTGTCGAGCATGGCGGGCTTGCACCCCATCCCTGGTTTATTACATCTCGAAAACTGTCATGTCTCTCCCACATTGTTTCATATCTAAAAGGACAATTGACTCGATCGTTGGTCCCGGCATCCGGATTCAGCAGCAATGGAGAGTGATCCGAAGTGACTCCCGTCAAGTGTGTTACCGATGCCAAGGGAAATGTTGACAGCCAATCAAAATTCACTAGAGCTCGGTCAAGTCTACATCGTGTGTAAGTTCCTCCCATTACTTTCTTCTCGAAGGTCCAAAAATTACCTTTGTAGCCTAAGTCGAGCAGCATGCAAACATCTAAAACATCACGAAAAGCTTGGATTTGAGCATTACTCCGCTGTCCAATACCATGATGTTCATCTGGACGCAAAACTTCGTTGAAATCACCCAAACAGAGCCAAGGAAGGGTGCTCAAAGTACTGACGTTTTTCAGAGTTGTCCAGGTTTGATGCCTCAAGTGTGTCTGCGCCTCCCCGTATACACATGTCATCCTCCACTGCTCTTTGCCTGGTTCCTCGACGGATACATCTAGATGATAATCAGAATAACCAAGAATTTCAACATTTATTAAATTGTTCCAAAACAAACCTATTCCTCCACTTCTTCCTCTACTGATCACAGCATAAGCGCTATCAAAACCCAACGTGCCAGCTAATGCTTCTACCCTACCACTTTCCAACTGTGTTTCAACAATGCATAAAAGGGTAGGGGCAAATTGCCTCGCGAAATCACGAAGATCTCAAACTGTCGCGGCTTTGCCCGCACCGCGACAGTTCCAACAGAAAATATTCATTGGGCTCGGCAGCGCCCCTCGAAGGAGCCCGCCAATGAAGAGACGATCCTGCCAAGACCGGCACTGTTTTCCAAATCATCCTCCCCTGCATCTGTACTCATCTTGGTCCTCTTTTGGTCCTGTTTACTGCTCGGACTAGCTGGAACCGTTGAGGGAGCTGGAAGCGAGAGCATCGCTCCCTGGCTTGTGTCGCTCGTTGCATTGTTCCCCGGCTGTATCACATGTTGTGTTTGGGCCGGCGCTCTCTTTCTGTTATTGTCTGCATCATTCATAACCGTATCTGACGCACTGCCAAAACCCTCTTTCCCGTCGCCGCCCTTATCATGATCATAGCGCGGCTCGGTTGCACGACCAGCACGACCTCCTCTCCGGCCGCCTCTACGGCCTCGACCACCTCCCGGCCCCTGTCCGGTTCTGAAAACCCAAGAAGCACGCAAATCTTTGAAAACCAAGGATGACGGAGGGTGGATTCCATTGCCATGTTCTTTGAACTGATGTCCAAGCATACCACAAACCGCACACCAATCGGGAGTTTCTCATATTTTAGCCTATATATTTGACGCTTCCCATCCCTTATCATCGACACAACATTCTTCAGCGGCTTGTCGACATTGATCCTGATCCATACACGATGGAAATTGCCCGTGAAATCTTGTGACTGTGGCTCGGCATATAAGACTTCTCCGACTTTTGCTGCTAAAGATGGCACAAGATGAGCGTATAAGGGTGGTACATCATGGATCTGCAACCAAATCTCAATTGTATCCAACAAAACCGTTGATGGTTTAGCCAATCCATCATACGGTTTGATAATAACAGCATCCCCTCGAAAGTGCCATGGACCATCACGTGTTACTCTCTCCCAATCACCCAAGCAAGAGAACTGCACCGTGTATAGATTATCTTCCAAAGGCTTGAACTGCACCTCCTGAGCAAGATCCCAAGCGGCCCTCATGTTTTTGAAAAACCAATATTGGCTATAGGTCTTTGGCGAGTGAACCCTAGTGAGAGCAATCCACTGTGCCGCCTCTACCGGGGCCTCTTTTTCATCAAACACCACGTCATCTAGATCCTCCTCCCGAAGACCTAGTTCCTTCATCAGTGCCGTCACATCATCCGGATCCGTAGGTCCTGAACGCAACCCCGATGCTCCGTCTGACGCCATTACTCCTCGAACCCTAACCCGATCAACAATGAAACCGGGCCTCTGCAGGAACCCTAGGCACCTCCCACTCCCCCGCCCCACCCAGGACCGAAGAGACTAGCAGCTCTCGATCGTCAGAGGAGGACCAGGGAGGAGTACGGGGGCAGGGAAGGCAAAGTCTCAACGGCGGCGATCGGAATCGCCCCGAGAGGAAGAAACCCTGGCTACAGCAGGGAAACCCTGCTGCTTCCAACTGTTCTTTTTTTTTGCGGGCAAATCAGAGAGCTTTATTCAGATAAACGCATTCCCCGGACAGTCAGCCAGAAGGCTGGTCATAAGGAAGCTAGGGGATTCAGCAAGCCAAGTTTCGGTCACATTCAAAGTGCACGCATGTTTTGCACAAAGATGTGCCGGCACATTAGCTGCCCTGTGTACATGATCAATATCAAAGGAAGTGAAAAAACTAATAAGCTCTCCTATTTCTAACAAGATCGGAGCCACAATAGAACGGGAATTGTGGCGAGTTTTCCATAGCGTCACCAGCTCCAAACAGTCAACCTCTATTATCACATGCCGGAAGCCTCGAAGTGTAGCAAAAAGAACTCCTTCTCGCAGCGAAAAGGCCTAAATGATGAGGGGATCAGACACCCCTAAATATGGTTTACTCCATGCTCCCAGAAACGCATTAGACGAACGGGCGACTCTACCTGCACCCCCTCGTCCTTCTGCCAAATTCAGCGCTCCATCTGTATTGATTTTAACAACACCCACATCAGGTGGACACCATCCAAAGCCCGGCAGGACCAAAGCCTCCTTCCTAGGAAGCTGTAACAAAGCTATCGCTTCTTTTGTTGCTCGCATGGTTGAGACTGGATCCCGTCCTATCTCCCATGTTTAATCCGATTTCTGGAATGCCATATAGACCACATAATAGTTGTGATCTTAGCCCGGTCATCCACAGTGAAAATTGGGCCACATGTGATATCACGTGCCCATGAATCCTGAGAGAGGTTTGGTAGTCGGAGATTGAACCATGCACATGCCTCCTCCCAGAATGGACGAGCATGTGGGCAGGAGATGAGAGCATGTTGCAGGTCTTCTTCCCCAGACCCACACACTTTGCAGCTACTGATATCTGCAATATGATGATACTTGAGCGTACTTTCATCAGGCAAAATCCCCCTAAGCACTCTCCACCAGAACACTCTAACTTTTGGAATCACATTTAGTTTCCATAGGGCTTTCCACATCTGCTTATCAGTCTCTGAGGTCTCGGTAGCCGTCCCTTCTTCCAGAGCGAAACGCTCTTTCTGAGTCACTAGAGCACGGTACGCCGTCTTAACAGTGTAGTTACCCGATCTGTCAAACGCCCACGCAGGGAAATCATGTCCCCCTCCTTGCCGAATTGGTATGTTCAAAATGGCAGCCGCATTGGAGGCAACAAAAATATCCTGAATCAATTCCTGTCGCCACGTCCAGTTAGCCGTGTCTATCAAATCAGACACCTTCTCTACACCTGTGTTTACTGGTCTTGAGATAGGAGTCATAGTGATCGTACCTGGAATCCACTTATCAGTCCACACTGATATGGTAGAGCCATCTCCTACACGTGTAATCAAACCAACTTTAAGGGCATCTCTTCCCGCAATAATGGCTCTCCAAGTAGCCGAAGCCGTCTTTGGTGTCGTTGCTTGCATGAAATCAGAATCTGGGAAATATCGCCCCTTTAGAACTCTTGCACACACAGAGTTTGGATTTGTTAAAAAACGCCATCCGTGTTTGCCCAACATTGCAAGATTGAACTGCTGCAAATCTCTGAACCCCATACCCCCATTACACTTGGGTGTAGCTAACTCTTTCCAAGAAACCCAGTGCATCGATCTTTTGTCAAGTGAACTACTCCAAAAATATTTCGCCATGGGAGAAGTTAAACTCTTTCGAACCTTCTTGTTCAACAAAAAAGTACTCATTGGGTACGTCGGAATAGCTTGTATGACTGATTTCAGAAGTGTCTCGCGTCCAGCACATGCTAAGAGCTTCTCCGACCACCCTTGGATTTTACCACGAGCTCTCTCTCCCAAATGATCAAAAGTCCCGCTTGTGATGCGCCCCACAGCAGTGGGCAAACCCAAATACTTCTCGCTGAAAGCCTCCACTTGAATATTCAAAGAAGCCTTCATCGCAATCTTAACAGAATCAGGTGTGTTAGTAGAAAAGAAAATGGAACTTTTGTCACAATTAACACGCTGACATGAAGCGTCACCGTATATTCTCAGAATCTCATTCAATCTTAGAGCACTTTCATCCTTTGCATTAATGAAAATCAAACTATCATCTGCAGACAGCAAATGAGTGACCCAAGGAGATCGATAGCTAACACGCAATCCCCGGTCAACAGTACCTCCATTGTAGCTCTTGAGCAATGAGGAAAAACCTTCCCCGCAAAGCAGGAATAAATAAGGCGAAATAGGATCGCCTTGTCGAAGTCCTTTGGTAGGAGTGAAGCACGGCAGGAGCTCACCATTTACCCGGACAGAGAAATGTACAGAGGTCACACACTTCATAATTAGCCTGACGAAAATCATGCTGAAACCAAGTTTGATTAGTATAGCTTCCAAGTAATGCCACTCGACACGATCGTAGGCCTTCATCATATCTAGCTTGACTGCGCAAGAGTAATTTTTTCCCTTCTTCCTCCTCTTCATAGTGTGCACACTTTCATATGCCACTAGGACATTATCAGTGATCAGGCGACCGGGAACAATCACTAGGGTACTAATGCATAGTGCATCTGACCTCCATATTGCAAAATACATACACCTCGATAGGGCCTTGAAATTTTGGGTCGGACCAATCTCCCAATGGGTGACATCGACCCAATGGACCCAATAGGTAACGGCTGAATGTACAAATTGGATGCTCCATGCTTCTGCTTAAGATATCTCTTGGATGTAAGTAATTAAACGAGTCATGCATGCACGTCAAGAATCAGTTGGTGTGGTATAGAATTTGTATTCTCAGCTCTGAATCCGCATCAGAGCTGAAAGTTAACTATGTATCTCTGAATGTTTCAGACTTGACCTGTCCTTACAACCAAGTCAAATGGGAAGCTACATCTACATATAGGAAGCATTTAAAGATCAAATCAAATCAGAGCTGAATGTTAACAAACAACAATTTCATAACAAGCTACCAATATGCTTTCATCTTGATCCGTGTGCATGATCAGATTGTGGTGTGTAATGCGACCGTGTGTAATGTAACTGGGCTTCACCTGGGCCGAGCACTGCAATTTTTATCCCGGAATCTAAAAAATAAAGGCGGTTATCAATGTGCAGAAGCTAATCCATATGACTAAAATAGTTCAAACATAACATAACTCATCTGATTCCACGTGTCTGAAGAAAGAAAGCAGAATAACTGAACGTTCATTACTGAGACTGAGAAGCGGATAAAAATTCAGCACACACACATGGGACATCACGGGTCTAATTCATCCAAGCAAGTCACTGTGTCTTCATGCCAATTAACTAACTTTTACAGAAAATACATTACATGCGTGAATTAACATGATGTTCAGATTACATTATAGTCATGAGCGAACAAAATGTTCAAATTAATTCCTACAAGTCCACTACAGCGAACCTACAGCAAACAAGCCGTCTGCATCTCAGCCACCAGAACGGTAACTCCAGGTACCTGCAGAGCAACCAACATCATCAGCCAAACACCGAGACCAATATGTAAATTTTTATTGAAGCTGCTACAGCGGACAAAAGCCGGCCTAAAACATTTTCACTTCCATAAAACAAGATTGAGATACAACACAGTAGCTACAGCACGTAGCACCCAACATACACAAGTGACAGGGAACAACAGAGGAACAACCAGAAACGAGCTACGACAAGCAGCGAACACCAAGAATTTAGCACCCATCACCACTGGGCAGATCGCGAAGAGCGGGAACCACCATCACAAATAGAGGGAACCAGAGCACTATGCAATGCAACAAAACCTCAGGCGCCTTCAAAGGGCACTAAACACCAAGACCTCACCACCGCCATGAGACCCCAAGAGATAGGTCAACCATCAGCACCACGATGACCAAGGCATCGGTCGCCGCCACAGATCATTCCACCGCACAAGAGAAGGATCTGAGGCTTTCGCCCAGAGCACAGGAAAGGGCGGGCAACGGTAGCTCCCCAATGACGCCTCCATGAAGGGAAGCGGCTCCCGAAGGCGTCACCATCGACGTTGCCGACGAGGTTGGCACTAGGCTTTCGCCTGAGGCATCCCAGGCCCAGTCATCTCACAACTTTGGTATGACTTAGGTAGTTAGCATTCCTTAATTATCACTGTGGAACTAGTGCCAAAAGCACAAAGCTGAATCTTCTCAGCATTACTGGACAAAACCAACAATAGAAATTGCGAACATCAATAAGACAGTGGTTTGTTGAAAATAAATAAGTAATTTTGTACTGGTATGCCTTCTATTGTTAACATATCCTCAAGTTTCTTGCTTTGACTAAAGGAGAAGCTACATGATCAGTGGCCTTGGAGTCAAACACTGAACAGCCTACCTTATGAGATAGTTTGAAACATTATGTTATGATGTGCATGTGGATATGACTGACTATGAGGAGCTCATGTAATAGTAAACAGAAACATTTGATTTTTATCTGATTGGCATATATGTTGATACTACTTTGGTCCAAAACTCCAAATAGAAGTCCATTTTTATAAGACTATGCACAGCATAAAAGGCAAAACTTTAACCATTAGTCTTGATGATAATATGATATAAAACATGAAGAAGTGCAATTTTGTTGAAAGCACTTTTGGTGATGAATCTAGCCATGTAATTTTTATATCATGTGTTCAATAAAATTTATTAAGCACCTGTGGTAACTAAAACAGAAGAAATCAGACTGCACATAAACCATGTAATAATCTGTTTGGATTAGACAAGCTATATTGTAGGCTAATGGCCAAATGACCAATTACGTGTGTGCAGCTAGACAGACAAACTAATACTCCCTCCGTCCCAAAATAAGTGTCTCAACCTTACAAAGTTGTACTAAGGTTGAGACACTTATTTTGGGATGGAGGGAGTATATGTTGAGAAAATATTTAAGCAAGCAGGCTAAATAGCATAATTGTCCATAAGAAATTAGTAATGCAGGAAAAACGACAAATAGTAGTATAAGATCTAATGAGGACATACTCTTGGAGTATTGTGACAGTCTAAAATGTAGCACTAGGCATTATAACATTCCTAAATGAGCAGCAAGGTTAAATGGCATAGCTATAAGCCTGCATAACCAAAGGAATTCAAAACCAAATGCTAAGAGATTTTTAGTTATCAATAAACTGTGTAGATGGATAATATATAAATCAAAACTGAGGACTTGATAGATCCATGAACACATAAAGAATTTAAAAATCAAAAGGTAATGTACCAACCAGTAAAAGTAAGACCAGAAAATGTTGAAGAAGCATAGTACTACTCCCTCCGTCCGAAAATACTTGTCATCAAAATGGATAAAAAGAGATGTATCTAAAACTAATATATGTCTAGATACATCCCCTTCTATTCATTTTGATGACAACTATTTCTGGACGGAGGGAGTACTACTTAGCATTGCATTCTCATCTATGAGGAGGCACGAACACAGCAATAAGGAATGGGAAAGGGAAAGGGTCCCAAGTCAACTGTCATCTGGGAAGCTAGAGGGAGATAAGCGCTTGCATTATCAGAAGGAACTAGAGAACTAAGGATGAAGTAAACCCGCAACAAGGCAGTATGATAGAAGGGAGGGCAAGCTAAAAAGCAAATCCAGTAGCTGGGTAAAGGCACATTACGAAGCGGATGGAAAGCTGCTGGGGAAGGGATGAGGAAGCAGCACATACAGAAGAGATCCAGGAAGCAGACTGCCATGAGAGCATGACAGGAGGTAGCCAGGTGAGGAACGGTTTAGTAAAGCCTCGTATGGAGAATCTTGGGAGTCCTCTCTTTACATTTGGTACTTGTAGAAGTAGCATCTTTTACAACAAAAGTAACATTTCAGATACATCAACTTACATGCAGAAGATAAGCTTACCTGATCAACCAATATATCATGATAGTGTATCTGATCAGCCAGTCACCTTAAGCATTGTTCAAAAGTTCAGCTCGACCATGTTCACCTCCAACATCTGTTTCTAGAAGGATAATAAGTCAAATAACCAATTATATTCCAAAAGAAAACGAGTAGATATGAGAAGACATCAAGGAGATATTCAGATAAACCTATGGGTGTAATTTTAGAAAGGAAAAAAAAATTGGGTTAAACAACATTAGGAATGGGTAGACAAAACCACACTTCTGGTCAACTTCGAGGAATATCCCTCAAAACAGCATTATATTCATAAATAACATAAAAATGAAGAACATGCAGCCTCAGACAATTGGCTAATCAGAAAAGATAAGTTATCTAGAATTACTCATTTCACGCCATATCAAACATAACAGATATGCTCATACTAATACATCCTAGCAACAGAAGTGATCATGAAAATTCAGATTAAGATTATATTAGTAAATGAATCTAGGCTGAAAATATGAAATGAACTCTTTTTTTTTTAAATGCTGGTGCCAATGGACTTGCCACTCACAGCAGGACTCGCCTCCAAGTGATAAAATCCTCAATTGTTTCGTAAATTTGAAAACAAGTCATTATTATTGATTTACAAACATTAGAAGATTAGCAGGGATAACAATATTCAATGACGAAACTGTACGTAGCATTAAGCTTCCAACTGCATGTATTAAGCTATATACATTTGACATTCCTAAATTTGAAACCCTTTCATTTTTGTGGATTTACAAATATTAGAAGATCAGCAGGGTTAACAATATTGAATGACCGAACTGTAACTAGCATTAAGCTTCCAACTGCATGTATTAAGCTATATACATTTGACATTCTAGTTTTCATGTCGTTATCTTCAACTTCCAGCTGTTATGTAGTATCTCATCGTGAGGGGAAAAAACTGCACTGCAGCTATGCACTACCACTACCATATAATGTTCTTGCATATGTGAATAGGCAGGCAAAAATGACATTTAGTTCAATTATTATACGGATAATTTTCAACTTGGTGTTACCTGTTTTATTCTATGGATCTTCATATGCTAAAATTGCAAACAGAAAGCCTGCTAGACTTAAAATCCAATGATAGTAACAATTGTACAATAGTAGTAGTAATAATAATAGTGTCAGAATATTCGAAAGAATGTTGCTACTTTTTCTCGACAAAGAAGGAATCCCCAATCCCCCTCAGCTTCAATCACAATAATCACGCCACACTAGAACAATGATAACCTGCCACCTGGCTACATAAAAACTGGTGACATGTAGTACTGTACTAGATACCGCTGACAAATACTTTGTCCAACTCAGAAGCATTACATAGAATGCCACCACAGAACAATAGCGCTACATAATGAAGAGATCATGAAGCAGAAATATAAATAACCGATATGACACTACTTAGAATTATTAGCTTAGTACCAAAGGATGTGAACAACATTCCATCAACCAATTATCCAAAAAATAACCTGTTTTTGTCATGCCCACATTGTGAAAGGCATGCTATTACCTGCAGTATACACACTTTCAAATGGATGGTAGTGAGATTTTCTTTTGGTTTCAGATAGCTTTTTGAACTGCAATGAGTGAAGCTGGAGTGCAAAGAGGCCGATAAATGTCCCCAGGAACACCATCCTGTTTTCCTCAGCAAACCCAAGTATCATAATGCTGCCCTTCTCTGGATTAAGGGAAAGTAGCTTGTCCAATTCAATAGTTTTTTCCAGCCCCCATGAGGCAACACCGTCGAAATGAATCTTCCGCTTCCATAATTGCAGGGTGAAGTCTGTCAGCATGAGGAAACCCAGCCCACCACTATCTGCCCTTATAACCGTGATGTGACCTTCATACTTATACACATCCTCGGGCATCCGTATTACAGCCAGACTCTGCCTCTGAAGATCAAATTCAAGGATGCTTGATGAATCATCAGTAAGAGTCCAGTAAAGAGAGTCCCCGAGAAGCATTGCGGGCGCTTCCATAATTGTGATGCCAAATAAGTAGATATGAAGGTTTGACTGGGAGTCGAGGTCGGACGGAATGGGTGTCGAGATGAGGTTACCCCACGCGCCGGTCTCCGACGAGTAAAAGCAGGCGAGCGCTGCTTGTCGACGATGCAGATCGAGTCTGCGTGTTGCTACACAGACCACCTGGAAGTGATGGGTGTCTCCCGCAGCACGAAGCACCGCCCCGTTGATCAGCACCACCTCTTCCGTGTCGAATAGCGCGGGGATGGCTAGGTGGTACTGGTCGCCGGTGATGGTGTCCCACACGAGGAATCGGTGGTGCCGCGTCTTGTCGGCGATGAGCACGAGGCCATGGCGGCAGTTGAGTAGCTTAAAGCCGTTATAGTGGCCGGACTGGAAAGAGAGGCGGCCAGGAGGGACACGGTTGGGGGCCTTGAGAGCAGGTAGAAAGGAGATACCGTGAGGTTCTTGGACGAAGCAACCGAGGAGGGGAGGGCTGCGGCGGTGGTGGATCTGGAAGCGGCGGAGGAAGCCGGGGTCGGAGACGAGGCGGCGCCAACGCTTGCAGACGAGGGAGGCGCGGGGGAGGGAGGAGGGCTGCGGCGGGAGGCGGAGGAGGATCTCGGGGAGTAGGTTTTCGTCATCCAGCGGCGGCTGCTCATCTCGCCCTAGTCACTGACGCGATGGGGGATCTGGTGAAATAAAGAGCAGGCCGTGTAACAGAGAAGAAGAAGTCGTCAAGGGCCCAGAACTGGGCTGGACACAAAAGCCCACGTTGGGTGCTAATTTATGATTTCGAGCCCAGTAGCCGAACGTATAAAAAAACACCTCTTAAACTGGTTTCGGAGGGCTGTTTTGCAGACGGCAAATAATTTCTTTGATTCTTTTGTTGCTGCCTCTCACCACATAATTGCTTCTTTCTTCGCCCATTTTCTCTTGTTATATGTTTCTTCTTATGACATAGAGGAAAGAAGAATCGTTCTGATGACTGTTATCCTCATAGTGTCCAATTTGCAGTGCAACAACACACAATGAGAAATGAAGTTATGATTGTTGGAAATTATATAGGCTATCCTCTAGTTTCTTTGTTTTTCTGTGGTACCGTTCACAATGCATAATAAGGCTAGTGAGCATGGACATATTTACAGACTCTATTTTTAGGGTTTTTTTTAATATTATTACCATCAGTTCTCGAAAAATTCTTATGATTCCTGAGCAATGTCACCAACCACAATCAGGCACGCCAGTTTTCAAGTCTAGCACATATGTGTAAGTCATATATTCCATGATAAGATTGTATGTATAAGATCAATTTTCAATGTAATCATGTGGTCAACAGTCTGCAAAACAAACCCAACTCTTTCGCCATGTGCTATCTTAGGAAAAACATTGCATCTATAAAACATTTCAGTAGACTCGACCATAATAAATTCCTCTATTTGTATTCCAGCATAGTCGTCCTTAACACATGAAGTATTACTTCCTCGAGTGAAACTCCACATCAACGACTCCCCTTCACATACATCAATAATAAGAATAATTCCACATTGAGTTAAGTGAGAAGGCTAGTATTCTTTTACCAGCATTGTTGAATATTGAGCGATGTTTTAAATAGCACTTTGTAGCATTTGGAGGGGCATGTGTGTTATAGGACAATTTAGCGCATAAACGCTTCCGCCACTATTTGTCATACTCACTATTTACATCTTTGACATTGGGAAAATATATTGGTGGAGTTGGCCTGGAACCGTTGTTAGGGTTTCAAGTGACAAAGAGAGTGCATGGAGCGATTTCTAATCTCCCATGATGCGTTTTTTTTCTTGCCCATGTATTCCATCGTTGCTCTCATCCTTCAATCGTGTTTGATTTGCCACTTGCGTGGTGAACCGGGGGCAGGGGGTCTAGAGATCTTTCCCACCATTGGAGCGTTGAATGGAAAGAAGGTTTAGGGTTTGGAGAGATAGGTGAAGATGATGAGTTCCTGTAATCCAGGAAAGAAGAAAGAGAGGGTAGATAAGGTAGTAATAATGAATCTGACCGAGAGGGGGAGCCAAAATTGGTCGTGGATGACATAGAAGGGGAGGGTTCCAAGTTGTGTGATGATTCAAAAAGTTATGTATTGAAGAGTGATGCATGTCAACACAAGGGCAATCCAATGGGCTTGTTTTTAGCTCAGTGGGTGAGAACATGTTTGTTGCCAATCTAGAGACAAAACATGATAGATATTGCATCTACATCTAGGAAGGAGGTACATGGACTATATGCAAGCATGTTGTGGAGATAGAGGTATTTGATTTTGTTCGAAGCCTCATAACCAGAAGTTCGAGAGACCTCGGTGTAATTTATATTTTGTTTGATCTGTTATTCGCTTCTGGTATACTTTTATATTATTTTAACACAGTAAAATTGCATATGCTCACATACACGCACATACAATTTTTACTTTTGATACATTTTTATAATATATTCTTGTCCTTTACACGAAAGAAAGAAAATATTGTTGGAGTGAGGCCTTTTGGTTCTAGGGCCCCATGGAGCTTGAGATTTTCAAAAGTTCAAAAAAAAATCAACTTTTTAAGTTAAAAAAAACTGAAAAAATACACAAGTACTTATAGATGTATACTAGACGTGTGTAAAATTTCATTATGAAATACATTTTGATGTAAGTTTATAAAAAAATCACGTCCTATTATAGTGAATAGTACTACATGTGCTAGAAATACATGGTTTTGTTATTTTTTGCAGCTCGCACATAAATGTATTCGCCACGAGACTTTATAGACAAGTGGTATACATCTATAGGTATGTGTGTATTTGTTTTTCACAATTTTTTGAAACCTAAAAGTTTGACTTTTTCTTTGAAATTTTGAAATTTCAGGTTCCATGGAGCTCCAGATCCATTCACAATTTCTGATATTCACTACCGGACTCGCGCTCTATGCCTACGGCCACGGGCCGTCGGCATAGGCCCCTAAGCCGTCGGCATAGATCTATGCCTACGATTGCCGTCGGCATAGGCCCGTCGGCGTAGATATCGTCAGCGTAGTCTTGTCAGACCGTCGGCATAGTATAGCCGTCGGCATAGGGGCCTATGCCGACGGCCTGACGTCAGCCGTCGGCATAGTATAGCCGTCGGCAGTGTTTTTCGTCTGACGGCAACGGACGGCGCCGTCAAAAGCGCCGACGAATCACGCAACGCCACGTCGCAGAGCTATGCCGACGGCAATGCCGTCGGCATACCTCTGCCACGTGGCAACCCCTGGTACTCCTGGTGGCAGGGCTATGCCTACAGCAAAGCGCCTTCCGTGAAGGGGGTCACATTCCGGAGCCGCGTGTCGTTTGTTTGCACCTGACAGCACACTTCCAGACATGTAAGAGGACCTGGCGCAAGATTTGATGGCATAGCTAGCCCCCAAAGGCCCCCGACCACACTCGTAGACATGCGAAGAACAATCCATGGTGGGGGATTTTTTCACATACTCCTGCATCTTACAAAAATATAAGAAATTGCCACACATATTATATCATATGTGTCTCACTGTGTAAAAATCTCATGAATTGATTACGCTTCAAGTGTTCAGGAATATTTATGCAACGCCAAAACCGCAGAAGGATTACTTCGAGCTTCAAGTGTTCAGGAATATTCATGCAACGCCAAAACTGCAGAAGGATTACTTCGATTGCATCGCCGTTCATGAGGGCAAACCTCACACCGGAGCCGCGTATTGCCTCTTTAGACATGGCACCACATCTTTCGACATGTATGAGGACTCGGCGCGATGCTCTGGTGGCATTGTCCCCCCCCCCCAAGGCCCCCGGTCAGCCGAACCCTGGACAAGTTGACCCGGAAATCTACGCCTTTGACTTTCACCGGACGATCTTTGACCAATGGACGTTTTCACCTGGTTGTGATAGGTCGGCCCATAGGAACCCTTGAGAACAAGGTCTGGGACAAACCCACCATAAGATTCCCTTCGTGTCAACCCGACATGGCCGTTTCCTCCCTCCAAGTGACAACGGCATTGGCGTCCATGAAGGGTCACACTCCTGAGCCAGTTGCCTTTGCACCCGCCACCACAATCCTTGAAACAGTCTGATGAAGCAAACATGATTTAAGTTTGTTCAAATTTGAAACATAGTATAGCACATAATCCTTTCAAGATTCTGATAAAAAACCATATGAATTTCATCAAAATCAATCCAAGTATCAATTACTTATGATTTTAATAAAGCAGAAGGACCTATATGCAAAAGTACAGGAGGCCACATTTCTAACATACTCAAAAACAAAAACAAACTGGATATTCATAATCTATGGAAAATTCTACCCTAAATCGATGTATAATTTGTGTATGTTTAAGTTTAGATAAGTTAGATTTAAATTAAACAAAATTTAACTTAAAAAATAAAAATAATTTAAAATAAAAACAAATAATATCTATGCCTACGGCCATGCCGTAGGCATAGTTCTCGGCCAGGGGCTGCCAGGAGGTGCCACGTGGCGGGGCTATGCCTACGGCAAGGCCGTAGGCATAGATGGAAAACTATGCCTACGGCTTTGCCGTCGGCATAGATCTGCCACGTGGCAGCTCCTAGTTAAAAAATAGATAATATCTATGCTGACGGCCGCCGTCAAGGCCGTCGGCATAGATTTGACGGCGTCAGCCCGCCGTTTGTCCCTGGGCCACCAGGGCCACATCTATGCCGACAGCCTAACTATGCCTACGGCCACCGTAGGCATAGATCGATATATGCCGACGGCCTAACTATGCCTACGGCTGCCGTAGGCATAGATGGAGGTATGCCGTCGGCTTCTCTATGCCGACGGCTTTTCCCAGGCCGTCTGCGTAGCTCGAGTTATGCCGACGGCCTCGACAAAAAGCCGTCGGCATAGATAAGGCCGTAGGCATATAGGGTTATTCCGGTAGTGATTGCTGTTTGTTTTATCCACCTAAGGCTACGGGCTTGCAACAAGCGTGTGCGCGCAGCTTCCACACTTTTACTCTAGCTGTTCAGTCACTTCAGCCGTTATTACTAGCCACCTCTGACTCTTCTCCGTTCTCACACTCCGCCGCCGCATTTGACCAACCCATCCATCGCCCCCCGCGCAGAGGCAGCACAAGCACACCGCCGGCCGTAATCGATCGAGGCGAGGGACGACGGCGAAGCAACCCGGCCGTCGGTAACGCCGCCGCACCCCTGGTTATCAAGCAAGGTACGTTCGCCGCGTCCATCACGCTTAAAGTCTGCTCTGTATTTGGGCTGTCCGCCGGCCGGCCACCGTGCCCAAAACCCTAGTTCGATTGCATTCCAGTGCCACTTTATTCTAATCCAACGTAGTAGGATGGATTCGGCCGATTTCTGGCTGGAGGATCTAATAGTCTCGCCTGACGCCCGAGAAGATCCGTCCAGCACCACCACGCCGCCCGCCGTCCCTCGCGACGGGCTCGGCCTCGATTTCGAGCTCTTGCCGGCAGGCAATGGCGCCCGATCCCCTCCCGCGGCGGTCACGTCCAGGATATCCGTGCAGAGGTTCTGCGCCGCCGTGGCCCGATTCGACGGCTTCAAGACGAGGCTGGCAACGGAGACCGGGCTCGGCGGCATGCTGCACCTCAAGCCGCTGCCCAAGCTGAACCTCAAGTTCAGCGCCTTCCTGATGGAGAGGGTCGACGTCGACGACCGGTCCATCCGGATCGACGACGAGACCTCCATCAACTTCTCCCCTCAGGACGTCAGAAACGTCTTCGGACTGCCGTGTGGGGCCAGGACCATATAACCAAACCCAGTCCGTCTGTCAGAGGCCTGCAAGGAATTCAGGCGCGCGGCGGCGGAGGTCGGCGGCAAGGGCACGCATAGCCTCAAGGCGGTGGAGGCCATTCTACTGAGAGAGCTGAGCGAGGCATCGGCGACGCAGGTCGAGATCGATTGCTTCAAGATCGCGTATGTGGTTTTCACGGTTGGGCATGTGCTGTGCCCTTCCTCCAAGTATGATTACACCAGCATTGACTACTGGCAAGCGCTGTGTGACATTTCGACCATCGCCGAGTTCAACTGGTGCGAATATGTCCTCCAGCACCTCATGCCGGCCGTCGAGAAGCTCAAGGCCGACATGGAAAGAGGGTACTCCCCGATTCACCTTGCAGGCTGCCATCTCTTCCTTCAGGTAGCTGGCCTCTGTTTTAATTTACAACAAATTGCAATTGTGTTCTTACTGTAATGTAATGCCTACTAAGCATTTCACTGGTTGCTTTTTTTTTCATGGATAGCAGATTTTTGTCCTGGATAACATGGACCTAGGCGCCGTCACCCTTCGGCAACATGCTTTTCCAAGAATTTCCCTGTTTGACTGTGCCACGCTGAGGAAGATGATTGGCATACTGACCACAGGTGTCACCGGGGACAAGTCTTTCTTCTTAGCCCGTGTGAGCATTTAATCTGAAACTAACATGATACCCCAATGCATATATAATCTTGTCACTATAATTATGACATGATTGCCCCAAAAGATGCTCCAAAAACACTCCGAGTGTTACTGATATCACAATTACCCCAGCAGGGTCTACGCCGCGATGATGTTGGATATACTGTCAGCAATGCTGGACGCATCGCAAGAGCCCGTGCCCACAATGAGAAGCACCCATTTATTTCCAGTGATCAAGAGCAAACTCCAGATCCAGAGCAGTATCCAAGCTCTGCAGAAGAATTCGCGGAACATGTACGCAGGCTATATCCAGAGATGGTAAGATCAGCACACTCCCACCTCTCCATTGTCTCTGCTGTTTGCTTATTACCAGCACTTGTCGATCCACATTTTATTTTATCAACTGTCGCTGCACTTGGGAATTTGTGTTCATCAGGACGCTGAGGCGGTATGCACGCTGTTGAGGGAGTGCAATGCTCGCATGTGTGCCCACATGGACGAAATGGAGCAGAAATGCCAAGTTGAAAGGCTTGATGTTGCGGATAAACTGATGAGGCTTGTCTCCAAGAGTAGATGCACATGCAAGCCATCTAATTAAGTATCACACAAGGTCTGTTTATTTCTTTTAACTAGATGATGCCCCGCGCGTTGCTGCGGGACATTGGTGTGGGATATCTTTACTTTTTCTAAGCATGTTAGCATGAAATGTCAGATGAAACACAAATTAACAGCTGGTAATTGTTAGTAACTGAAATTATTATTATATAACAACAAATCCCGTAGTTTTTCATGTCTGGCAAGCATGGCGAGCTACATTCATAATTTGGCTACATATCAATATATCATCAGATAGAACTCTATAAAACAAATAAGCATATGCAGTTTTTTTGCTAGCTCAAAAGATTATATGTACATCTTGGCTAACATAGACGCTCAGGTATACATGCGCCCTTGCTTCAAGCTTTTTCTCTAAAAGTGAAACTTACCAAATAAAAATGTCAGATAAAGATGGAACAATAAGGGAATGGATAAAAATTGAAAGATGGGTATAGGAGAGAAGAGATACAACCACAGAATTAGGAGGGGAAAACTTAGGATCAACTCGCTTAGTAGTGTATTCAGAAGATGGCATCCCACATGGAAAAATGATTCTTCTGCAAGAAGTTTACGTTCTCCTTTAACAGGGTAACAGATGACAGAATTGTGCATTAAGCCTAATAGGCAAGAATTTTCATGAGATAATATCAGTAACAAATTGACAGAGAATGGAAATCATATTATCTTGGCACAAACCTCAAGACCGTAGTTGGTCCAACAACACAGTATTGGACATTGTTGCTGCTTAAAACATCAAGAATGTTTATCCTACAAAAATTCATTGCATACCTTCTTGTGTAAGCTGTCATATCGAGCAGTTCCTAGACGTTCCAGTAATCTACATATCAAACATAGAGTATTTGCCGCAAGATAAT
The DNA here is from genome assembly GCF_003073215.2 of Triticum urartu. Classification (NCBI taxonomy): domain Eukaryota; kingdom Viridiplantae; phylum Streptophyta; class Magnoliopsida; order Poales; family Poaceae; genus Triticum; species Triticum urartu. The sequence goes on from NC_053027.1 coordinate 34,402,008, forward strand.
AAAAAATCTATAAATTATGCACTAACAATAATATATCAAGAAAAACATATGCAGAAAAGCAACCTAAAAAAATTATAATAGTAGAGTCGAGATAGGGCACGGACCTACCGGATCGTACCATGACCATCGGGCATTCAATCATGTCATGCTTGGCAACCTGCAGATAGGAAACGTCAATGTTTTAAGGTCATCTGACCATCGTACCATGACCTTCGTGGGCTGGGAGTCATTCAGATCGCTGCCACTCAATGCAGCCTGCAGATAGGAAACGTCGATGTTTTAAGGTCCCGCGAAAAACTAATTGAAACTTTGATCATAGCATACAGATAATCTCCATACATATAGCATAGCAGCAGCGGAGGCTTTCCTAATTGGTAATCAAATACAGTAGGAAAAATGTAAACAGAAGCAGGTGGCCCAAAGGATAGAATCGAAGGGTGGCCTCTCCTTTGGCTTGGCAAATTTAAGGAAGAAAATGAAGGGCTCGCGGTGCTGTTGGTATATCATGTTGCGCCGCAAAAAGAGACAAACAGGGGGGGCGGGGGGGGGGGGGGGGGGGGGGGGGGGGGGGGGGCGTCTGCAAACCCTAGATCAGATCCGATCGGGCCAGGCATGGCCTGATGGAGGGGGGGAGAGAGGTGACTTACCTGTAGAGAATCACGAGTACTCTAAGCTGAACTGCGCTCCAGGTTGCCCTCAAAGATGTTGGTGAGCTTGTTGATGCGGCTGAACTGCGGCTCCGCCCATCCTCTACATCGATCACCTTGCGATCTTGCCGCGCCATCGCCACCGTAGCCGCCGGTTCTACCCCTGACGGTGGCCGCAAACCCTAGATGAAGCTGCATTCTGCTGCGTCCGTTCCCGCATGGGGTTTTGTATCGTTGGGGAGAAACGGATGGGGAATGAGAGACGGCGAGGGATTCATTCTGCACGGACGTTCCCACTCGAGGACGACGGTTCGCTTTTGCACACTTTCGCTTCCATGGGGTCGAGGGAGGAGGAGTCAACCCGAGGGGCGTGACCGCGTGAAGCACCGGGATCAATTCGAGCTGCAGATCTGAGCCATCGTAGTGAATCAAATGGCCGAAAATAATTATGGTGACGTGGATGCATGAGAGCGCAGAGAATTCAAATAGTGGGGGCTCCTATTTAGATATAGTAGATTTCGGCACTCCCAGCGAACCAATTCATTCGGCATGCATGCAAGATGTCTCCAGCACTCATCTCCACGCTAGAACCGAAGACCACAATAATGCCGCTGTCCTCACAAAGTCACAATATCTGCTACTCCCTCTTTTCCTAAATATAAGTCTTTTTAGAAGATTTCAATATAGATTACATATGAAGCGAAATAGGTGAATCTCATTCTAAAATTTGTCTATATACATCTGTATTTAATCCATGTTGAAATCTCTAAAAAGACTTATATTTACAAACGGGAGAGAGTATTTCTTTCGTATTCAGAAATCAGACGGTCTTGCTAATTTTGTGTTGATATTCACGTGCAGATTATTAGTTCTAATCAAGGAGCAGAGCTCTGTTTTGCCGTTCCTCAGGGCTCAGAGCATCTCTAGCCGTTGGCCTCCCAGGAGGCGTTAAAAATCGCTCCCTGAGGGTGTACCGGCGCAAAACGCGCGCTGGGGGCGTAATGCCACCCAGTCGTGGCGTCCACGGGATTTCTTTAAACGGCGCAAATACGGCGAGTTCATGCATATTTCGGCGACTTTAAACCAAATTCAACCAAACACGGCGCAAACACGGCGAGTTCATGCATATTTAAAGTATTTTACAAAAAGAAAAAACACACTACTAGGTTCGCCCGCCGTCTCGCTTGCCTCGCCGCTCCTCGCCGGCCGCCGCCCTTGCAGTTCTACATGCCGAGGAGGCTGTAGAACCGCGTGTAGTCACCGTCGTCGTCGTTGTCGTCGCCGCCTCCGTCGTGGCCGCCGTCCCTGCTGCAACCCTCCCACGGTTGGCGCGGCGGGTTGGACGGTCCGGCGGCGTCCTCGTCGTCGTCGCTGTCGAGGATCACGACGTCATGCTCGTCCTCGCGCCCACGCTTGCGGGCGGCGATCTCCTCTAGGGCCTGGGTCTGCCGGGTCATCTCCGTCCGGAGGTAGTCGTCGCGCGCTCACCGCAGGGCGTTCGCGTCGGAGAAGCCGCGCCGGGCTATCTCCTCGTACTCCGGGGGAGACTGGGCTCCGGCTTGGGCGCGACGAGGACGAGGCGCCCGGAAGCGGGGGTGGAGTCGGCGATGCGGATACCGGAGCTGCAGGTGCGCCGGCTGACAGGCGTGTCCTGGGGCTCCTGGGGCTCCGGCTTGACAGGGCGGAGGCAGGGAGAGCCGGTTGACCGACCGGACGAGGAGGAGGACGCCCCGGGGTCCATGCGCGAGGCGTCCACGAGCTCCCACGGCGGCGAGAGAAGGACGACGGGGAGGGGTACTCCAGCCTCGGCGTGTTGCCGCCCTCGATGTACTCGAGGACGGCCTCCAGCGTGCGGCCGGGCACGCCCCACCATCGGGCCGCCCCTCGGAGTTGAGCCTGCCAGAGGGCACGACGCCGTTGGTGGCCTCGAGCTACTCGGCGTGACGGCGGCGGAAGTAGGGCTCCCAAAGCGGGCTATCGGGGACGTAGCGCGGCCCCTCCCTCGTCGCCCGCGGCAGAGGGGCGCGAATATGCGTGATCTCCTCACGACGCGCCGCCCCGGTGGGCGGTGGTGGCACCGGGACCCCGCCGGCGCTGATTCTCCACGCCCCGGGCACCCGCATGTCCGGCGGGACCAGGTACTCGGCCTCGTAGAGGAGCCGGGCTTCGTTTTCGTGAAGGTGGCGGCGGCCGAAGCCGTTCGCCGCCGCGCCATCGCCTGGGAATTGTTCGGCCATTTCTACGAACTGGGACGGCGAGGGGAGAGGGAGGAAGGGATATAGGGCGCGTCGGGAGTGGGGACTCTGTGCGTGCCACCGGCGCGTTGTGGTCGGTTTATATAGGCGGAGGCGGCGCGAGCACGCGTGGCGGCCTCGTCTACGCGTGGCATGCGCGGGGACGTGTGTCGTCACGCCTTCACTGCGCTGCCCGTGAGGCATCAATGGCGGAGGCTGACCGGCGCGGCAGCGCGCGACAGCTTTGGCATTGATTCGCCGCGGGAAATGAGGCGATGAGGACGACGAAGCGGCGAGAAACGAGACGAGTCGCTGGTAAGGAGGGCTCGCGGCTCTTTCACGCCAAAAACGATTCGCCCGGCGCCCCCGAGCGCCCCCAGCGCGCCGGGTTCGAATTGGGTCCATCGGCGCCAATTTCGGTCCAAGCCGATGAAAATTGGGCCCTTAGGGACGCGACTGGGCCAATTTTTTGGCGTCAGTGACCGAAAAGTCGACTGGAGGGTCTTGTTAGGGGTGCGGCTGGAAATGCTCTCGGGCAGCCACAGACAGCTCACCAAGTATCTAGGCTGGGCACGAGCTGTGTTGGGTGTCTGAGTACTAGGAACTAGCTTTCGTAAAATGGAAAATACCAACCTTCACAACTACTTTTTTCATCCCATAATATAAGAGTATTTTTGGAGTGAAGCGGTTTGGAAGGCCGAGCTGCTTGGCGGCCGCTATCCCGTGCGGACAATGAAGGATTGGAATCCATTCCTTCTTACTTCTTAGTTATATAGAGATGCTAATACAGGGGTGCCATTCTCTCGTCTTCTGTATTTGTATGTCAACCTCCGTTCTGGGCGATGATGCAAGAACATGATGTGCCTCGCTGGCTGAGTTTGAATTTTGGTGCTGCTATTCCTCACCTGTAGTCGCTCACAGCGCACGTCCTCACATGCAAGGCTGGTCGTTATTCCTTTTTCTCTTCTCTTTTTTTCTTTCTCTAGCTGCACGTATTCTGTAAAAGTTATGTTTGGTTGTTATATTTCATTCATTTATAAAAAAATAAAATAGTGAAAAACATTTTGAAGGCACTGCTAAATTGTTCGGACTCATATTACAAACAATCTTGATCGTGTATTTGAAAAATGTGCAGCATGCGTGCATTTAAAATAATCACCCCGTATTCAAAACAAGTCCACCACATATTCAGAAATATATGACAACTGTTCATCACATATTTAGAAAATGTTCATCACGTATTTTAAAAGTATTCACCAATTTTGAAAATGAAAGCATGTATCTAAAATATGTTCACCGCATATTGGAATAATATTTGTCGCGTATGCGAAAAAGTTCATCGCATATTTGAAAATATGTTCATTACGTATTTGGATCATGTCTCGTTTTATAAAAAATGTTCATCGTGTATTTAAAACATGTTCCTACATATTTTTAAAAAATTCACCCCATATTCAAAAACAATTTAGAGAAAATGATTATCGTTTTGTTAGAGACACTGCCGATATATCTACTCCCCGAGGGGAAAGTATCCAGTGCACCTATTCTCAATAAATCTCATTTTTGGGGTTGAATATTCTTGAAGTTTTGTGCAGATGAAAGGTTAAAGTTGCATTCTAAAATTTTAAAGTTTATGTTGAAACAAAGCAATACAATCACAAGCTGGTATTTTGGTGATGAGAGCCGGGCTGTGGATTCGGACCATTTTGTTGGCCATGTAAATGTTTCTGATTATTGTTTCTACAACTATGTTTCAAATTTGGATATGAGAATTAGAAGCGTTATTTTTTTCTGAATACAGACACTCAAAGGGCGTATTAGTTCTGATTAACATCGAGGAAAACAAAGATCGGTACAATGGATAAACAACTGGATGTAGAACGACCACAAAAAATAAATTACATTAAATACATAATAGTATCCTTCCTCTGATTGTATGCCGCCGCTGAAATTTAAAAATTGCACTCAACCAACAACAAAGAAAACTAACACCTGCAAATGCCCTCACCATACCGGCCTTTAAAGACGGCAATAGCGACTTGTCCTTTGAGATGAGATCTATTAATCACTGGAGCATCAACCTTTACACTTGCAAAATATCAAGATACGAAGGAAACCAAGAGATCTGTGGACAAAAACTCTCACAGGCCCTTCGTTGTGCCGGATCGAGTATCGTCAAGGTAGGGAGAGACCAGAGTGACCTTATTCTAACACGCCATCATCACCACCACCTCGTCAATGATGCCGGAGAAGCAAAAACCTAAGAAAAATAAAACGAGACGGACGGGCCCCCACTCCTCTTGCCGCCAATGAGGCCACCAAACGGGGAAGATGAGGGGCACCGAGGCTGCGGGTTGGGTTGGGAGGCGGCAGCATGATTCGTTTGAACGGAACTTTGATACTTACTTAGAGTACTTAAAATTAGAAGTGTTTTTTTGGTACTACAAAATTGTTTCCATAACTTTTCATCAATTGTAAAATTGTGATTTTTTTTTACTGAGGTGATCGCATGGTAAAAAATAAGAAGGTGCAACATATATTTGTTCAATCTGGTTGATTAAGGACTTGTCCAATAACCCATCCAAGAAAAGGTCTTAACACATTGGAACATGTACGCATGTGAGTACCTGATGATAAATATGGGTGCACTAAATACAGACACTTGGCATTTCTTGTTGAATCCATGGGTAATTAAGTTTTTATGTTTGGTTCCTCAAAAAAAAAGTTTTTATGTTTGGAATGGAATGATTCTTTGGGGCAGTCTAATGATTAGTTCTCAATCAAGAAAAACGATTTATTTGTACATTTGTTGCTGTTTTTAGTATGTTTTTGAACGATTTTGTACTAGTTGGGCCAAATCTACTATGGTTAGTGACTTAATTATGAAAATTGAATGTAATCATCAAAAGAAAAATTGCAATTAATTTATTACTAGTCGTGCACGTGCAACGCACGTATCATAATTTATAAAATATCCACTTTAATATTATTTTTAGTGATTTTTTACCGAAGCATCGAAATATGTCTCATGCCCAACATGAGAGTGCGGTAATACACGAACCGACAACATGTCTTCACAATAAATTCACAATCAACATAACTTTATTATAATTTGTTACATTAACTTTTTTTTAAACAACAACTAAACAAATATTATTTACTACGCCCTTCTGTAAACTAAACTGAAAAAAAATGTCTTATAATTAATACAGAGGTAATTATTTATTGAGGAGAATCCTCGTCCATCTTCATGTATTTTTTTAGAGGGATAATAAAATATTGGATTGTTTTTAGAGAGATAAAAATAATTATTGAGTCTTGATTGAAAAATGACAAATATATTCATGTATTAAAATTTAGAAAAACATAAATCAAATAAAAAAAGGTGACCTTTTTAAAAAATAAACATGCTAATATCACTCAACTGTTCTAAGACAACTGAAATCTAACTACACCTTTACAAATACTTTAATTTTGGATATTGATTCATTCGTTGCCTACTAGCAGCTAGCTTGGTTTCCGATTCAAGAACGCAATCGCTAATTAGCAGGTAAAAGATGAACTGCTGCCTGGATTGATCGGAACTTTTGATAATTTCTGGCCCATATCAATGGACCAAGGAAGCGGTTCCCTCCAGTTAAGGCCCTCACACCGTCAACCTACCTACCCATCCACCGCTTCACCTATGCTCAAAAAAAAACCCCACCACACCTAAAAAAAAATCCCACCGGCCCTCACATTTCTCCCCGTCGTTCCCCATTCTTCCTTGGTCGTCGCCAGCTCCCTCTCCCCGCCTCCTCGGGCCACCCCTCCCCTTCGTACCCACCGCCACCAAGAGGTTCGCAACCCCTGCTCTTCCCCGCTTTTTCGTCGAATCCGGCCGCTCAAGTGGCCGAGGAGGTCCCCGAGCTCGGCATGCACGGGAGCATCCCAGCGCTAGGCTCCGTCGGAGGTGCGAGACTTCCACGCCCCTGCTCTTCCCCGTCCTTCTTCGAATCTGCTCGCCGAAGTGCCGAAGAATGCGCTCGAGCTCAGCATGCTCACGGGCGACCCAGCGCGGATGCCCGCAACAAGACGACAAGGAGCAGGCGTGGGTGCGCAAAAATATATGGTCACAGTTCGATGCCTCCACTGGTATGAGCTATGTTATTGTGAAATGAATTCTCATTGCTGTATTGACTGTCAGGATTAATTCTGATTTGATCTTAGTCCTTAGACAGTACTTCGTGTCAACTCTGGATTATCCTACCTTTGCACTTAAATTTTAATTCGTACTGTGCAGTTTACCGTGTACTAATGTACCAATGTAATTTCAATTAGGCGTGCCTCTGTTTGATGTGCTATTCAAGATCCCTGTACAATTGTGTTATTCAAGATACAATGGCACTCGATGATGCTTGCTAAGAAGGTCTGCAATATGCACTGGACTGTTGATTGCCAGATGACTGGAAGATGGGTACTTCATCCTCTCTTGTTTGTTCATTTGAAGCAAGATAAATAAGATTCATGCATTGTAATGAAAACTGCAGATTTAGCTAAACACAACTGATGGTGTAATATCTCTTCCTATGAGCAGCAGTAATGGTATCTTCTGTAGGAGTAATAAGGCATTGCTGCATAAATATACTTGACTTTCAAATGAGCGTGTCAAGAGGTGTAATTAGTGTTGATCCCTACTCTAGGATATCTGGTTCCTGTACTATTTGAAACTTATCAATCAGATGTACAGAATAACAGAAATTTGCTAGATAAGCTAACGTTACAAGGGGAAGTAAACATTAAACATTTCATATAGTGATTTGGAATATCTGATATGTCATCATCGTGTGTTTCCTATTGTAGATAAATTTGCTTGCAAGGCTCTTGATGATATATCCACTTTCATCAAATGCTTAAGGGTATGGTCAATTGGAGAAGACATTACTATGACTACAAAGATCTGTTTTTTCAGGTGATGAATTGTAACCTTATATTCCTTATTACTTGGAATTGAAAATCACTGGAAGCAATCCGTAATTACTTCGGAGACAATCTTTTACTCTTTTCTGTCTTGCTCTTGTTCAGCATAGGATGTATATCATTATCACTATCATGGTGTATTGTTGCCATTGAGGAATCTTCCCATGTAGCAAATTTATCTAGGAAATACAAAACTTTGGCATATCACCATCACGTGCAGACGTACTCTTTCTCCCAAATACTACAGCAGTATCCCTACAATCAGATGTACAAAAATTTGCTTGCTAAAAAACTAATCAATAATCCATGAAATTTAACTGGATTAATTAAGGATCAAGCCACTCACCTTGTGGCTACAATCGACCAGATTCATCTCTCCACGTTCCTGCATGTGAAGAATTGATCATTGCCCCAAGTCAAAACTACTGCATGCCTTATATATGAAGCCCTTACTCAAAATTCGGAAAATATGCAGAATATCCATTTTTATTGACATAGCTATCTGCAGTCCTAGACAAAATGTGACCATAATCCACACTACTACACATGAATTACTATATAGCTACCTTATGGGGGCCTATATGCCTGATCCTCATATCTTCTTGTTTGGCAAAGAGTTCACAATTTGCACTTAGTCTTGAATGGAGAAGATTGCACATGCTATTGTACAACTGGGCAATGGTGTGGAGCTCCATAAGCGACGCCGGTGACTCCAACTGTCCTTCTCGCCTATGCATCCCGACAGAGAAGCTTTAGAAACTATAATCTGTCTACTCCTTGTTCAGTATCAGTAATGAACATATTATTACACAAATTAATTTAACAAAACTGGATTCTCTTTTTTGGTGATGAAACTGTAGCAACATTGGCCCGGTTTTGTCAATACTGCAAAAGAGGGGGATAGTTGATCGTTGGAAACACCATTGACGCAGGCTTGACGCGCAACTGGGTTATAGATCAATTATCTTCCCACTTCAGTAACAACATGATCTTGTACTTGCTTTTTGAAAATCATGGACGAACAACCTGTGATCTGGTACCAATTTTTGGCACAACCATGAACTCCCAAAGTGATTCACCAGAGTGCTTTATGCTTTATGACAGGTATGCACATATAAGATGGATTTCTTCTGAACCGATTGGAAGCATACGGCAACATGGGCGTACACAAGCGCTAGCCTAAGCATGCAGGTAGATATTATAGAATCTTGTTGATGCAGGTGTGCAAGGATGTAATATTTATGACCGAGCGCAACGCCGGTGGATCTATATCTTTGGGTTCAGAATTTTGAAAGAAAGGGGATGTGGGAAACAATAAGAGGGGAGCTCTACCTCCATCAGCACTTTCCCGGTCGTTGGCGTCGTGATTCCAGCTACGGCCGCTGCAGACGATGACGGGCAGCAGCCGCCGACGTCTTAAGGGCGCAGCTATGCACAACTTCCTGATGAGCACCGTGGACTGGATGCTCTGGAGGTTGCGTCCTCGAGTGCCTTGAGATTTTCCTGCTACTGCTTGACGTACTTAGTTGGCCAATCAGTTCAGAAAAATATTTGGTCAATCAGTTCAGAAAATTATTTTATTGCATATGTACGTATGTGCAAGAAGAGGAGCCAACCTTCTTGAGGCCGGGGATGACGGTGGATAGCTCAACGAATTGTCGGTTGATCTTCTCCCGGCGCTTCCGCTTCTGCTCCGCTGCAAGAGAGAGGGGCGGCAGGGGCAGAACTGAAGGACGGCGAAGAGGGAGCGGCGGGTCTGCGGGTAGACCAGACGGGGTCGGCAGCGAGAGTCTGCATGCAGGACGGACGGCTGGCGAGGGGCGGTGATGAGGGGAGGAGGCGGTAGGGCGCCGGGGAGGTTAGGGATGGAGCAAATCTGTGCGAATTCAAGGGGAGGGAGGTTGAGGATGATCCTAAAATTACGGATCACATCGGTCATCAGGGGGAGTGCCCGACTATGGTCTGCCGCGGCAGAACATTGAATCACAGCCGTTCAATTGGCTGGCAGACCATCGGGTCATTATATACTGTTAGAAGATTTGACTAAATGGATTAGATCTGAGGGTTCTGATTGTTCTGTGTACACTTGTTTGGGTGGTTGTAAAATAACTCTAGTTTGCTCTTTTAATAGTAGTAGAGATTAATAGTAGTAGAGATAGAGACTAAAGAGCTTAGTGTCATAAAGGATTCTCAATCATGGGTAAATCTGAGGTGCCTCCAGCAAAAGCTTTCCCTTAAGAACTAGTACTGCTAATCCCAAAACCAAGGTAGTAGTTAGTGTATGACGGAGGATGATCATGTTCTCAGAACTTGCATACTCCTGTGGCACGGAAGTGTACATGACGCACTGCCTGTGCATGATGGGTGAGACGGTGGAACCTGTGAACAGCCTGGTCGGGCAGTGTCGTTACCCGTACGTTAACATGGGATGACACTGCGTAAAATGGAGAATACGTTGTGGTGTCAAAAAGGTGTCAGGTCAAATACGCGTGAGTCACAAGGGACTGCGGCCAATCCCTACGAATACCGACGAGCCAGATTACGGCCTGCATGGTGCTCGGCCACCAAACGGCATTTTCGGTGTTTTTGACACTACACTGATGTCAAAAAAACTCTTATATTATGGAATGGATAGAGTATTTTAAATCATCACAGTGCCTATCAGAAATCAAATGCACAATCTGGAACATCCTACTTTTGTTTTAGAGATGCTTGAAATTGCCACAAATGTTCATTTTAGAGTCTAAACTTGAAAAATACGTCGAACTGTTCTAAAACTTGGCACGAACGTGTAAATACGGTGCTAATTCCATCTGTATACGTAAAGCACGTCGACGTGGCACTGTATATGGCTGACATGACACTGGCATGATATGGGGCCCACTTGTAGCAACGAAACAGAATTATTTAAATACTATATGTCTATATGACTAGTGGGCCCTACTTTTCAGGGGAATTGAATGAAAAATGATGCGGACAAAGAGAACCGCGTGCTGGCCACCACGCCAACTTAGTCGTGTTGTCTAATGTAGCTCCCGACTCTTAGAGCAACTCCAACGGGCCGACCCAAACAGACGGCGTTTTTGTCCGTTTTTTGTTCGTTTGGGTCGGCCGTCCGCCCTCTTTTAGTTTTGGGTCGGCAGTGCGCCCAACGGGCCGACCCATTTTCATGACCGCGCGTGTTTAACATCGTGCCGTCGCCCTGGTTTTGGCGCTCCAGCGCGCGGGAAAGGTTCGTGCGCGGGGGAAAGCGGCCTAGCGCGCGCTGGTTTTGGCCTTGGAAGGACGTGGAAGCCTTGGTGGCGTGGCGCGGAGGCTACCCGCAGGACATCGTCGACGAGCGCCAGTTCTACAAGCAATTGAGATCGGAGAGGGACGCGAGGAGGAGGGAGCGAGCCGCCTATCGGGAGGACAAGCGTTCGCGGAAGCAGGCGGTTCAATTAAAACTGAAGCTACGAGAAACTTCGGGTTGGGACTTTGAAGACGAGTAGCTTGCTGACGCCTACCTTCAAACGTCGGAGGAGGACATTACCGAGTCGGAGTCAGAAAGCAACGAGTAGTGGTCTTTTTCTTTTATCTGTATACGCTAGAACTATCTACGTATCCATTTTAATCTGAAAAAATGGCCGGCGGCGTCGGCGACGTAGCAGGCGGGCGAGTGTGTGAATTCAATGTGCCACCGACCAGCGGGCCCGGTGAGGAAAGAGGGCGAGCGCGCGCGCGTCCGTCTTGTGTCCGCGCTGACGCAAATCAGGCTCAAAAATAGGCTGAGAATGGGTCGGCAGGCGGACGAAAGCGGACGCGCTTCCGTTTGGGTCGGCGCGTTGGGCCGGCTTTTTTGTCCGCACCGACCCAAACGGACGGCCGCGGACGAAATGGGTCGCTCCATTGAAGTTGCTCTTAATGTAGTGTATATGAAAATTTATCGCAACCCATTTAGCGCAAGTTATTTCTTTTAGAAAAGAAAAGGTATGTAATAATAAAGTTAGATTCAAATATTCTTGTGTCCATATATTATTTAAAAAATATTATAAACAAGGCTCCATGCCACACTGTTTGTTATGAATATTTGTGGTACATACATAATAACCTCATGGTACACATCTAACATCAAGTATACATCTAATGACACACCTAGGCTCCGTGGCAACACCCTCAGTTTCTCCTATTTTCTCATTCGGTTGGGTAGTTCCTATGTGATATGGTTATTCTGAGATCGGCGTTGTACGTGGACTACTTCTCCATCTTGTATCATACGGTCGTGTACTCTGTTTGATGGTTGTTTTATATATTTATAACGGGGCAGAAACCTGTGTGTATTTTTCTAGTTTTCTTAAACTTAAAAAGTTGACTATTGAATTTTTGAAAAACACATGCTCCTTGGAGCCTGGGAGCCAAAAAGCCTCACTCCAACAATATTTCCTTTTTCATGAAAAGGATTCAAATGTATTATAAAAGTATCAAAAGTGAAAGATGTATTTGCATGTATGTAAGCATGTATGATTGTACTGTATTAAAAGAACTATAAAATATACCAGAAGTGAAAAATATGCCAAACATTAAAAAAATTACACCAAGAGATCTCTCAAACTTCTGGCCATCAGGCTTCGAACAAAAATTGAATACCTCTACCACCGCAATATGCTCGCATATAGTCTATGGACCATCTGAAAGCTCCTTCGACGCACGACGTTCACTTATGTGTATATCTGGACCATTAGAGCATCTCCAACCGGACCGCCCATATCTGCCCCATACGCTGTCCGGATGAGAAAAAGCCGCCCAACCGGACTCCCTCATAAATTGGACCCTGTCCGCACTCCAAACGAAACCCTAGCGACATTCCACTTCACTCCACTCTTCTCCCATAGTACCAAGCTCCTCTCTGACAAGCTTATCTTAAAGAGGTCCAAAATAAAAGCACAACCACTTTGAAGTACCATAAATCAATTCAAAAGAATTTGTAAAAGCAATGCTGAGATAAAGAGATATACGGGCATTTGCAACATAATATTCTGGTCGAGCCTTTATTGAATTATCTATAGCACAACACAATATCATAATCTCTTATTACTGGCTTCTGATCGGTACAACTACACAAAACTAATAAGATTATCCATAACAAACAGACTGAGCAAACCGATTACCGAACCGCAATTGAACACAAGACAAACATTACGATGGTGATGGTTGCACTTCCAGTGTCTGAATCATACAACTGTAGCATATCATAGTATCATCATTTAAGCCAATGGATGGGAAATGCACTTTGCCAAGAAAGATCAAAGACTAATGGAGAGTTCGACCATCTTCATCCAGGATCGTGTCCTTGAAAGATCCGCCACTTGGTATCATGGGTAGCACATGTTCCTGGTGTGGGACGATGACGTCCAGCAAGTACGGGCCTGGTGTCTCGAGCATCTCCTTGATGGCGGCACGAACCTTGCTCTTCTTTGCCACTCGGACCGCAGGGATACTGAAGCCTCTGGCAATTGTGACGAAGTCTGGGTAAATCTCACTCTCCTTCTCCGGGTTGCCTAGGAAGGTGTGTGCTCGGTTGGCCTTGTAGAGCATGTCCTCCCACTGCACCACCATACCCAGATGCTGGTTGTTAAGAACCATGACCTTCACTTGGAGGTTCTCAATTCGGATCATTGCCAACTCTTGGATGTTCATGAGGAAGCTACCGTCTCCATCAATGTCGATCACAGCGACACCTGGGTTGGCCACTGCGGCACCAGCAGCTGCCGGCAACCCAAAGCCCATTGCCCCAAGCCCACCAGACGACAACCATTGTCTAGGCCTCCTATAGGTGTAATACTGAGCTGCCCACATCTGATGCTGCCCAACGCCGGTGGCAACGATTGCCTCCCCATTTGTCATCTCGTCCAGCACCTGGATAGCATATTGCGGTGGAATGGCTTCACCAAATGTTTGATAACCTAGGGGAAACTCAATTTTTTTCTGCTCCAACTTCAAGCACCAATCACGGTAGTAAAAATTCTTCTCCCCAATGCTCCCTTCTAGCAGAGCATTCATACCCTGCAAAGCAAGCTTGACATCTGCACAAATTGTGACGTGTGGCTGCTTGTTCTTCCCGATCTCCGTGGGGTCAATGTCAATGTGCACAATCTTGGCCCTGCTCGCAAAAGCCTCAATCCTCCCGGTCACGCGATCGTCGAACCGCACACCAAATGCAAGCAACAAGTCAGCCTTATCCACGGCGTAATTGGCATACACTGTCCCGTGCATCCCAAGCATGCGGAGTGACAGCGGATGGTCGCTAGGAAAGTTACCGAGACCCATCAGAGTAGTTGCCACCGGGATGCCGGTGAGCTCAACAAAGCGGCGCAGCTCATCACCAGACGCAGAGCATCCGCCACCAACGTAGAGAACGGGTCTCCTGGCCTCGGCCGCAAGGTGGATGACTTGCTCGAGCAGGTCAGTAGCCGGCTGCTCGGGCAGGCGCGCAATGTACCTGCTGGTTAGCTGCATGGGCGTGTCCCAGGACGGCACAGCCATGTGCTGCTGGATGTCCTTGGGGATGTCCACCAGAACAGGCCCTGGACGACCGGACGACGCGAGGAAGAAGGCCGCTTTGATAATGCGGGGGATGTCGTCCACATCGAGAACCAGGTAGTTGTGCTTGGTGACGGGGCGAGTGACTTCCACGACCGGCGTTTCCTGAAAGGCGCCCGTCCCGATCATGCACCGCGGGACCTGGCCGGTGATGGCGACGAGTGGCACGGAGTCGAGGTGCGCGTCGGCGAGCGCGGTGACGAGGTTGGTGGCACCGGGGCCGGAGGTGGCGATGCAGACGCCGGGCCGGCCGGAAGCGCGCGCGTAGCCTGACGCGGCGAAGGCCTCGCCCTGCTCATGGCGGAGCAGGTGGGTGCGGATGGTGGGCGAGCGCGTGAGCTCCTGGTGGATCTCCATGCACGCACCGCCCGGGTACGCGAACACGTCGCGAACTCCACAGCGCTCGAGGGCCTCCACGAGTATGTCTGCGCCATTTCGCCTAAGCGTTGTGACGGCGGGAGAAGAGGAGGCCATGGTGTTTAGGGCGTCCCCTTGTTTAGAAGCAAGAAGGCCAGAATCCTTAGGAAAACACCCGCCCTCCTTGGCTAGAAACACCGCTCTCACTGGAACACTCGCAGATGCTTTCCTTGCCCTCGTTTTTATAGGGAACGTCTACATCCACGTAGTATTATATATACTCCTATAATGTACGGAAAATAATTCAAATTTTCTTAAGTTGCTAGATATCGGTCACGTTTTGTAAAGGGAAAAATGGGCTCCATGTATACGTGATTATTTTGGAGACTTCGACAGTGTTTCGGTAGGCAACGTACCCGCAAACGCCAGGAAACCAACGTGTGTTAATTTCCGGTCAAAAGAAAAACGTGTGTTCATTTCAGACAAGCCAAAGGATTCACCTAACCCTGCACGTTTTTTCCCTTCAAATCAAAGTGAAAACCTTCACGTTTTATCCAGGGCCGAACAAGACACGTTGGAGATAAAAACAAGAATGGGCAATATGTGATGGACTTGGCCACGGCAGGAAAAGAAAGCAGAGCAAAGCCTCTGAAGATGAAAGCTAAATGTCCCTCAAAAAAAGATGATGAAAGCTAAATGGACACCTCCTGATAACGGAGTGATCAAGGTGAATATCGATGCTTTATTACATGATAAGTAATACGTACTTCCTCCGTCTAGAAAAGCTTGTCCCTTAAATGGATGATCTAGCATCAAATAAGTGTTAGATACATCCATTTGATGAACAAGCTTGGGATAAGTTTTCTGGACAGATGGAGTACCAATCAACGATCTATCGGGCTGGTGATCGGGACCGTGGTATTTTTGGCACTGTCCTACGTGCACAAGCGCTCTGGTATGAGTGTCACTACTGTACAATCAGTCTTTACAAGTTCTTATATGTGTTTGACGAGTTCTATTCCAAGGGACTGCGGCAAACAACCAGTATGCCGAGTGGCAGGCTCTTATGAACAGAAGACCACTTCAGAGACTCCAGTTGGTCGAGAGCCAATCTAAATAAACTCCGCGCAATAAAAAGGACTCAGTCCATACGACCTTTGCAAAGAGCTCGCAACTAGGTGCCACGTGGCACAACTGGTCCGTGTCGACGGCTCCGTAACGTTGAGTGCACCTTTGTCGAGAACCTTAAAGCATGGTTAATATAAGAGCCCACTGTTGGCTCTATGCTCGGGCCATGTTACTTATAGCTTTCATAAAAAAAAATCTCATCTTCTATATCTAAATAGCTAGCCTTCATTAATTTATTTTTTTCAACATGCAAGTATGCCACCTCATCATTCAACATGCATGAAGAAAGGTCAACCACAACATGCAACCATGCATAATAAAAAGCCACCTCAACATGCAAACATGGATGAGAATTTACACACTATTATGATATTTATATTATATAATAACCAAACACCACAAATCATTTTTTAGTTTTAACTCTCATATTATTACTCTACATATTCATGTTTCATATAACCAATTCCCACCGAATATATTGCAAATATTCCGCAATAACGTGTAGGGTATCATTTAGTATACTAAAAGATTGACTGCAGACATTGACTGTAGTAACAAATGTTTACATGCATGGAGAAGTTGGCAACCGCATTTCATTGGAAGGGAGGAAGCAGCTCGGTTGCATGCAAGTTTTTTCCACTCGTGTGCTGCACTAGAGCCCGGCGATAGCTGAAGCACCAGCTTGCTTTTCTTTCCTCACTTCTCTCTCCTCCAGCTAAGATTTTGCTGACCTAAAACAGCTTATAGCTTGCTAACTAGGCTCTATTATACTTGCTCTTATACATGGTACTTCCTCTGTCTCAAAATTTTTGTCTTAAATTAATTTAAATACGGATGTATCTAATACTAAAACGTGACTTGATATATTCGTATTTAAATAAATTTAAGACAAGAATTTTAGGACGAAGAGAGTACTAGGGAACCAGTTTTTGGAAATATTTTTTCCACGTGCAGTAAAGGTTTACCATGTTCGCATTTGGCTGTGCTTGGCAATCATTTTCTGCAAATACTTTTATAACGTGTGGTAAATATTTCTCAAGGTTCCTATGAACCGTACTTGGCAATCCCCTGCAAATACTTCTTTATATGCGGTAAAGATTTGTCAAGTTCCTAGCCGAAAAAATTGGCATAGTGGTTGTTAGAATAAATCTGAGGCGCTCCGTCGATTTACCGAGGACCAAGCAATCACGCAAGCATGATACCGAGATCTGTTAACGAAGTTCACCATCATGGCTACATCCCTGGGGTATGACTACGGGCGCTCCTTCCCATGACATTGTTACAATACCGTATTCCGGCCGCCCGGGCGCCGGCACACGCCGCCGGCTCCCCCGCGTTTTCGTGCTATTATGTTGGCATATGTTATATCGTGTGTCTACTCCCGCTATATACGAGAGGCCTAGGATACAAGTGTCCTATTAGGACACAACTCCTCCCCTGTCTACACACAGTCCAAAACCAAGTCCAACTGTAACCTACCTTGTACAATAATATTCGACACAATTCTAACAAACTCCACCTTGACGAATATTCTTCACCACCTTGAATTCATTCATGCGTCGAACCTCCATGTACATTGGACTTGAGATACACCATGAGCACCGCTGCTATTCCCAGCCTCCATATGACTCCACCTGCAACTTGTAGTCCCTTCTTTTCTTGACCACAGTCAACACTCAAGCAAAATTAAGTTCTTTATTACTCTAGTCCGTGCTCCCAACTTCCGGATAATCCATTTAACGCCATCACACACCGACCGTTGTCTGCGTGAAAGTGAACAACTCACGTATTGAACGCCACATATAAGAGTTACCTGAACTCAACATCTCCGCTTTTTCTTGACTGCCTGTCTAAAACTTGAAGGAATTTCACTGTCGCTTGTAGTCAACCCGAGTCAAATTCGCAGTTGCCTCACCCTTTTCCCGGATAGTCTCTGACATGTCCCACAGCTATAGCACTCCGCCTCCTTCTGTAATTGTCATCTGCACTTTGCCATGTGCACCGAACACCACAGAACATATGGCCATGTACTCTCTCAGCTTTTGACAATTTCAGACTTTCCATCACTTTCTCAGATTCTGCATGGTCAACTCCTGTCCATCAACCGACACCGATAGACCCAGTCACCAACTTGAATCCGGTACTCATCAACACTGCTTCAGCACCCCCTGCACACTTTGTCTGACCACATGTCTCACCATTAGTGCATTGGCCTGTCGCTGTGTCCCGTGCTTACCGCATGCCTCGTCGCTATCACTGCGTCGAGCCTCTGTTGTCCTGGTCGAGTCTCCCGGGTAGCTAGCCCCCACTGCCTCAACCCCCACTGCAGAGAACCACCGATCATCACCGACCGATGCCGAGTATCACGTCTCCATCAGACCACTGGTACCCAGTCTGAAACCACATGTCTCTCGCTATCCCGCTGAAATAGGCTTCGACTCTCCATGCATTTACGCCGTAGCCCCTCCATCAGCACAGAGTGAAGTCGTCCATCAGACTCCAACTCCACCTTCAACATGACTCCATGGTGGTTGTACGTGCCACCCTCCCGCGCCCTGTCGACTCCAAGCTCTCATGTGCACCGTCTTGAGTCAACCCCGCGCCATAGTCTATCGAAGCCGCACAAGCCCTCAGGCCTGCACCACGTGTTTCCACGCCCCAGAAGTCGGCCACCATCAGCATCACGCTCATATGTCGTCGTCGCTGAAATCACCGCCTTCTTCTACTTTGACCAACATCCATGTTAGTCCATCAGACAATCCAGTCCGATCCAGCCGAAATTATCCGACTGCAACCATACTCCACCCTGCGTCGTGTCCGCCCACACATCTCCGTGCATTGCTTAACGCCCTGTGTATGCATGATCTTGCCACGACGCGCTTCAGACTCGATCCTCCAAGCCTTATACGCACGACGCCAGCCTCGATTCCCCTTGCTGCTATGCCAAACAACAACACCTGCTAACATCATGTCATCTTCTCAGCGAACAATGCAAAGAACACCAGAAGTAGTAGTCCCCTTGTAGTCTCTCGTATACTTCTAGGAACAAGCTCAAACAGCTTCATGCATGTAGCACCACGTGACTTTCTTTGACTATTTTTCTTGTACTTTACTTTTCCACGCTTTAGATCAACTTGATGATAGTTGGGACTCCCATGTTGTAAGACGCTGTAGCAGCTCTTGGAAACGAATCATGTTCCTTTTTTTTTCAAACAAATCTCTCTAGTTGCCTTGCAGCTTACGTACTTTTAGGAACTCCTCGACGCTGCCAAACAGCTCGTCCGCCTGCAGCACTCTGGCCGCACCACGCACCACCAGCGCCCATGTGCGCGTCTTTGCAGAGACACGCCCGCGTTGAACCTCATGTGGGCCGCCGAGCCGGGCCGCTGCCTCCTGTAGCGAACAATTCCCCAGCCTGCCTTTGGTGTCTGCCCGCACACGCAGCCGCCACCCACGCTGTCCGTGTCAAGTACGCCGATGACTCTGCCCGCACATTTCGCCGTCGCTTTCGATCGAATCCGATCTACCCTCGATCGATCTCGCCGAGTTCCCGAACAGCTGCTGCTATCGCTTGCATGCTTTTCCGATCGCTTCCAATCTCGCTGACTGATTCTCAATTCCATCGTTCCTCCAAGCTAACTTTTGACCTTCGATCTCTGCGGAATTTCCATGCTCACCGATCGCAGGACATAACAGCGGAACAAACCGATCTAATCTTTCGGCGACATCACCTCTAGATCAATTCAACGGCCTTTTCGAACCTTGCTCATGATACCACTTGTTAGAATAAATTCGAGGCGCTCCGTCAATCTACCGAGGACCAAGCAATCACCCAAGCACGACACCGAGATTTGTTAACAAGGTTCACCATCATGGCTACATCCCCGGGGCATGACTACGGGCGCTCCTCCCCATGACACCGTTACAATACCGCACTCCGGCCGCCCGGGCGCCGGCACACGCCGCCGGCTCCCCCGCGTGCCCGTGCTATTATGTTGGCATATGTTACATCGTGTGTCTACCCCCTCTATATATGAGAGGCCTAGGATACAAGTGTCCTATTAGGACACAACTCCTACCCTGTCTACACACAGTCCAAAACCAAGTCCAACTGTAACCTACCTTGTACAATAATATTCGACACAATTCTAACAGTGGTATAGGTCTTCTCCCGTGTGGCCTATTGTGCCGTGTTTTGTAGCTCTCAGCTGGAAAGTGTTGATGTTGTCAGTTGTTCCCGGGCGACACATCTGCCGAGAGCTGCATTCGGCAAAAGAGTACCTTCGTCAAGTACCAAACTTGGCGGGGGACGGGGAACATCATTGTTTTGCCGTCTTAAAAGGAAAACTTCCATAGTAAGAAGATGTGAGAAGAACTTAGGTAGTTTAAAGGATCCTTCCTCCCTCCTCCTTTGTTTTTTTGTTCAGTTTAGGTTCGTGTCAGTCGCCTGAAAACGGAATACGAAACGGAATTTTGGTCAGTCGATTTTGTGGAGAAGAAAGCAATAATGGCATTATACCGAGGCAGGTTTGATCTCGTCTAGGGGGAGAAGTAGCCACCTTGTCTATCTTAGGCTTCAGGGGGTGTAGCAGCTTCCCCTTGTCTATCTTAGGGGTGGGGGTGGGCAGCAAGAGGTGGCGGCACGAAGAACATGGGCGCGAGCGATCTGTTTTTCATGAAGGAAGGAAACGATTGAAGGTAGAAGACGTAATCCAGACCGTTCGTCTTTTATTAATGCTTCATACTGATCCTAGCAAAATCGACTGACCCGAAAACAAATTTCAGCCGACATGCCTCTAGCCATTCCCTTTTTTGTTTCTCTTTTCAGTTGCTTTGGTTGTTTGTTGTGGAACACTCATGTAAAATTTTACTCACTTACAAAGAATATGTGAATATGTGTAAAGCACAATGTGATATCAGATTTTGTTCTGTTGCTTTTTTTGAGAATCAGTTCTTGGCATGGGAAAAAGATACTTATATAGAATAATATGAGACGATAGTGAGAATTCAATTAAAAGGCCATGTGGCAGAATCTTGTGAAACGAAAACTTTATCCAATGGATGATATTGTTCTGATTTGTCATCTCTCAACCGTTGGATGGAGCATATCCAACGACTGATATTCAAAGTTATTGTGACACGGACACTATATAGCACCCCATCCCAGCAGGAGCTACACTATATAACAATCTTTTGCAAGGAGGCACCGGCTGCAGAAAGGCTCAAATTTCCACCGTGATGATCTCCACAACTGATCCTTCACTTTCATCGATGAATATATCGAGGGCATACTGGTGTATGCTGCTACACTAACTGAAATACTCATAAACCCCATCCCAGCATGAACTAAATGAGAACCTAGTTTGGTTGCGCGTAGCTGGGTCCCTTTTGTGCCAAGCTGACGGCAAGGAGTAAACTGAAGAGGAGTTGATGAGCGAAAGCCGTGTCACTGCTGCCAATCAGTTGGAAATAGCCCAATCTGCACCTCTGCCCCATGTGGTTTAGCAGATTCTTTATGCCCTACATCACTCTCATTCAACTATCTAGCAAGAATTAGTTGATTTCAGACGAGTTGGTAAGGATTCGGTTGTGATCATTGTCAATCTTGAAGTGTTAGGTTGATCTCTCCACCGAGTGGGCTCAACGGCCCATCAGGCCCTGATCTATTCGCGCCCTGATCGGGGATGCCCAACCGTTCTATGGTTGGTGGGCCCCTGTGACCTGCGATATATAAAAAGGTGGGGGCCAGGGCGCACGGTACGAGGTTCACCGCGCCGCCAGACTCCCCACCGATATCCCCTTCCGATCTAGGGCAATCGCAGTGCTCACGGGAAGCACCACCGCCACCTCTCCATCTCGATCTCTCTGCTACCACCAGCCTCTACTTCACCATGGCCGGCTCTGGATCGAGCTCATCCGCACCCAAGGAAGGTAGGTTACCGGAAAGATCTAGCCTACACGATCCAAGTGGGTCTATCAATGGTATCATGCCATCTTGGTTAGATGTTTTTCGGTAAAAAGATAAAACAGAGAAAGAAAAAGAGATCCCCTCCCCAAAGAACCCTAACAGCAAAAAGAGGGCAAAGAAATCTCAAAGAAAAGTTGTGCCGCCGCTCCGGCCGCGCCGTTCCTCTCAATCCCGAATCGCATCGGCATGTCGAGGATCCGGGACGAAGAACACTACCCCGCAAGGGGCAAAGGGCACCACCACCGAACCGCTTGACGGCGGCGCGCTCTCCTTCGGGAGCTCGCGCGCACCGGCAAGGGGGACGGGGGAGGCGCCACTGTATCGCACAAAAGAGCAGAGCAGGGCTCTGTTGGCGTCGATGATCTCTCTCTCACTGGTTTTGGTGGATAGAGAGAAGAAGGAAATAAAAAGAAAAGAAGGGGAAGAGGAAAAGAGTGCTCGCGCGGCGCGGTGGCGCGTTGTCGTCGCCGGCGGCCGGCGGAGCCCCGACCCCGCTGCATCACAGACCGGGCGAGGAGACAGATCGGAGACGGGCTCCTCTCTCTCTCTCTCTCTCTTTCTCTGCCACAGGAGGCTCACGCAAAGAGAAAAAGGGGGAGGGAGGAGAGCTCGCGGGAGCGGTGGCTATCAGCCCCGTCTCCGATGGCCGGCGGCCGGCCTAGTACCATGGCGGCCCGGTGAACGGGACAGCAACGCCCGGAGAGAACAAAGGGAGATGAGCGGCGCGCGAGGGGAGGAAATGGATAGGGTTTCCCCTCTCCCCTGCCGTTTCGGTCGGTTTTGTTCGCCCGCAACGAACGCGTGGCCGTCAGATCCAATCCGACGGCTATGACGCTAACCCTAGCGCTAGGATGGGCCACTGGGCTGAAAGTGGACTCGCGCGGCTGGGCTCTGGTTGGCTGGCGCGCTGAGCAGGCTGCGAGCGGCTCAGAGAGCAGGCCGTGGGCCGCTTTCCTTCGCTGCAGGCCTTGCGCGCCAGGCTGACGCAGGGGCTCAGCTGCCGCTTCTGTATATATATTTCCAGTGCTTTTGTCCATATTTTGGGCAGATTTACAATAGTTTTTCTATGCAATTTTCTTTTCCAACGAAAAATTTTGTTTAGCAAATAGAAAAGTGACAGAAAAGTTTCTGAAAATGCAAACAGAAAATTTTCAGAAAAGAAATGTTCATGAATTTTTATAAAGAAAATAGTAAAGTTCATGAATTTTTTAAGGAAAAGTTTCTGTAAAGAATTAAAAGTTCATGAATATTTTTCCACTGCGTAAATAATTAATGCTCTTTTACACAGAAAATAAAAGTTTAAATAGAATTATGTTTTTAAGAGCATGTTAAAGTGATTATTAAAATGAATATGATTATGTTATTTTTTATGACCAACGTTGTTTAATAACATGATCATGTTTTATTATTGAAATTTAAAGGTGCATTTATTTCTAATATTTTGCCCAACGGTAATATAGATTTAATTGCATAGACAATTATATGTTTAATTTGACCAACGTTAGATTAATGCATATGATTGTTATATTGATGTCACTTAAATTGTGATTTCAGGAGGCTTTCACTTGATGAGTTGCCTAAAAGAAGTTCCGACACTCAGAGGTGACAACCACACTGAGTGGAGGAAGAAAGTTGAACTGGCATTTGTTTGTGCTAATCTGGACTGGGTTTTGGATGAACCACAGCCGGTCAGACCTACAGAGCCAGTAAGAGAGACTACTGATGATGATGCATGGGATAAAAGAGGGGGGGATTATGCTCCTTTGGAGATGTCCTACATCATAGACAATCAAAAGTGGGTCAATGCAAATAAAAAATGCATGGCCTTTATAAAGAATACAATTGAGAGCACCATTGTGGGCCCCATTGCAGAGTGCACTTCAGCAGCGGAGTTGCTGACAAAGATAAAGAGCCACTTCACTGGCTCTTCCAAGATATATGCCACCCAGGTGTTAAAACAACTTGTGACAGAACAATACACAGGTGGTGGAATAAGAGAGCACATCCTGAGGATGAGCAATATGGCAGCAAAGTTAAAGCCCATGGATGAGGATCTGGAGATCAAACCAAAGCTCCTGGTCCACCTGGTCATGGCTTCACTGCCAAAGGAGTTTGAAACTTTTTTTGTGAACTATAATATGTCACCTGGAACATGGGACATAGAAAAGACAATTGCTATGTGTGTCCAAGAAGAGGACAGACTAAAAGCTTCACATGGTGGAACACTCAACTATGTGAAGGATCATAAGAAAAAGAACTACAATCAAAACAACAAAAGTTCTCCTTCAAAGCCACAAGGAAAAGCTCCCTATCAGCATCAGCGTCAGCAACAATCTTTCCCAGTGGACAAAGACACTTGTCTCCACTATAAGCAGACCGGGCATTACAAGAAAGACTGCCCTGTTTGGCTGAAGTCCTTAATGGCAAAGCAAGGTAACAACATTGTTTCCTTAGTTAATGAATCCTTGTACACACAGTTTTCGAAATCTACTTGGTGGATTGACTCAGGGGCAACTGTTCATGTTGCAAATTGTTTATAGGGATTCCATTCGACCCGGACTACGCTAAGAAGCGAAGGAGGCATTGAAGTAGCCAATGGAATAAAAGAGGAAGTTGAAGCTGTCGGCGACATCTCCTTGGAGTTAGCTGATGGATTCAATCTTCTACTTAGAGATGTTCTTTATGTTCCTTCATGTAATAGAAACTTAATTAGCGTTTCATGTTTGGACAAAGAAAATTATGAGTGTTATTTTGGACATGACAAGTGTGCCATCTGGTATAATAATGCTTATGTGGGTAATGCTTTACTACATGATGAGCTTTATTTGTTATCACTTCGTGAAAAAGTGCATTCCGTATGAAATGTGAATGAACATGTTTCAGCGTCGAATAAAGAACAAAAGAAAATAAAGAGAACATTCGACTCATCGAAATTATGGCACTGTCGCTTGGGCCATATTTCAAAGGGGAGAATAGAAAGATTAGTCAAAAGTGAAATTCTTCCACAGTTAGAATTCTCAGACTTAGAACAATGTGTAGATTGCATTAAAGGAAAGTATATAAAATAAATAAAAAAAGGTGCAATCCATAGCACAAGCACACTAGAAATCATCCACACTGACATTTGTGGACCATTTCCGGTGAAAAGTGTGGATGGATATGACTCGTTCATAACATTCACAGATGATTACTCTCGCTATGGTTATATTTATCCAATCAAAGAAAGATCTGAAGCGTTGGATAAATTTAAAATATTCAAAGCTGAAGTTGAAAATCAACATGATAAAAGAATAAAGATAGTAAGGTCCGACCGTGGGGGAGAGTACTATGGTCGACACACTCCATATGGCCAAGTCCCTGGACCTTTTGCAAAGTTCTTACAGGAGACTGGCATAGTCGCCCAGTATTCAATGCCGGGTAAACCTCAGCAAAATGGGTAGCTGAAAGGCGCAACTGTACACTTATGGATATGGTGCGCAGCATGATGAGTTATTCCAACTTGCCATTGGGATTATGGATCGAGGCGCTTAAAACCGCCATTCACATTCTCAATAGAGTACCAAGCAAGTCAGTGCCCAAAACACCGTACGAGCTATGGACAGGAAGGGTGCCCTCCCTACAACACTTCAGGGTGTGGGGGTGCCCTGCTGAGGCCAAAATGTTTAATCCAAACATTGCAAAGTTAGATCCCAAAACAGTAAGTTGCCACTTCATTGGCTATCCAGACAGATCAAAAGGTTTTCGTTTCTACTGCCCATACATATATACAAAGTTTGTAGAAATGAGACATGCAGTCTTCTTTGAGGACGAAATGATGAGGGGGAGCTTGGTAGCTCGGAAAATTGATCTTGAGGAGAAGAGGGTGCATGCACCTAATCCGATGATTCAGGAGCCATTTTTCTCACTACCAGTTGCAACTCCACCCATGACAACTATGGGGGTAGACCTGGAACCTGTCCGTCAGGAGCCGACTGAATCTGTTGTTGAGTATGAAAGGGAGGTGCAACAGCAAATTTTAGAAGAAGTGCCAGAAGTTGAGGCACAGAATGTGCCAGAAACTGAGGCCCTTAGAAGGTCTACAAGACCAAGAAAGTCAGCTATTTCTACTGACTTTAAAGTTTATAACACAGAAATGGTTCATATGGAAAAAGATCCCACCTCATATGAAGAAGCCATGAGAAGCCCTCATTCATCGAAGTGGATGAAGGCAATGGAAGACGAGATGAAATCGATGAGTTCCAAAGATGTTTGGGACTTAGAGGAAATTCCTAAAGGAGCCAAAACAGTAGGCTGTAAATGGGTCTACAAAATTAAGTATGACTCTAAAGGGAATATAGAAAAGTATAAAGCACGACTCGTGGCAAAAGGATTTACAGAAAGAGAAGGGATAGATTACAATGAGACATTTTCTCCAGTCTCATGTAAAGATTCTTTCAGAATCATAATGGCATTAGTTGCTCTTTTTGATTTAGAGTTACATCAAATGGATGTTAAGACGGCATTTCTGAATGGTGATTTAAAAGAAAATATATACATGAAACAGCCTAAGGGTTTTATCATGGAAGGCAAGGAAAATATGGGATGCTGCCTGAAGAAATCCATTTATGGATTAAGACAAGCCTCTCGGCAGTGGTATCTAAAGTTTAATCAAACGATTAAAAGTTTTGGATTTTAAAAATATTGAGGATAATTGCATTTATGCAAAGTTTAGAAATGGGAAATATATTTTCCTAATCTTGTATGTGGATGATACCCTGCTTGCTATGTTAGTCTACTACAAGAAACAAAGAAATACTTATCCTCAAATTTTGACATAACAGATCTTGGTGAAGCATCATATGTTTTGGGCATAGAAATTCACCGAGATAGGAACAATGGAGTCTTAGGACTATCGCAGAAAGCATATTTAGAAAAGGTTCTTAAAAAGTATAATATGCATGCGAGTAAAGCTACACCTTCTCCTATAGTCAAGGGCGATAGTTTTGGGAAATTCCAATGTCCCAAAAACCAGTACGAGATCGATCAAATGAAAGCAGTACCATATGCTTCGGCAGTTGGCAGCTTACAGTATGCACAAGTGTGCACTCGCCTTGACTTAGCTTTTATCACCGGGGTACTCGGTAGATATCAAGAGAATCCAGGCATGGAGCACTGGAAGATGGTAAAGAAAGCATTGCGTTATGCGCAAGGCACGAAGGACTACATGCTAATATACATGAGAAGTGATTCCCTAGAGATAAAAGGGTATTCAGACGCAGATTTTGCAGGGGACAGAGATGATAGAAAATCCACGTCAGGATACGTCTTCACTCTCGCTGGGGGAGCTATTTCGTGGAAAAGCTCCAAGCAGTCGATAGTTGCATCATCCACGATGTATGCAGAATTTATAGCATGCTTCGAAGCCACGGGGCAGGCGATATGGCTAAAGAAATTTGTACCCGACTTGAAAGTGGTAGATTGTATTCACAAACCACTAAAGATGTACTGCGACAACCAACCCGCAGTATTTTACGCTCACAACAACAAGTCGAGTAATGCTGCCAAAACAATAGAGATAAGGTATTATGTTGTGAAAGATAAAATCCAGGATCAAACTATAAGTCTCGAGCATATAAAAACAAAGGATATGCTTGCGGATCCGCTAACGAAAGGCTTACCACCCAATGTGTTCAAGGAACACATAGCCAACATGGGTTTAAGGGAAAGCCTTATGATTCCTGGATAGGCCCAAAAGGAACATAATTTGCTTCTGATCATAACGTATGTTGTAGATGTATGATTCTAACGGCAATTAAGCTGTGACGATGAAACATGCTCTATGTACCAATATGTGATGAAACAAATAAACTAGAAAGTATAAGGTTAAAAGTAAAAGTTGAGATCAAGGGGGAGAATGTTAGGTTGATCTCTCCACCGAGTGGGCTCAACGGCCCATCGGGCCCTGATCTATTCTCGCCCTGATCGGGGGCGCCCAACCGTTCTATGGTTGGTGGGCCCCTGTGACCTGCGATATATAAAGAGGTGGGGGGCGGGGCGCACGGTACAAGGTTCACCGCGCCGCCAGACTCCCCACCGATATCCCCTTCCGATCTAGGGCAATCGCAGTGCTCACGGGAAGCACCACGGCCACCTCTCCATCTCGATCTCTCTGCTACCACCGGCCTCTACTTCATCATAGCCGGCTCTGGATCGAGCTCATCCGCACCCAAGGAAGGTAGGTTACCGGAAAGATCTAGCCTACACGATCCAAGTGGGTCTATCATGAAGCACTTGAACAACCTTGTTGTCATCATTAGATCAAAATGCCATCAGAACAAAATGTTGCTGTGAACGGATCCTTGGTGTAAAATTTGGACACGAATTACTCTGAATACGGCTGAGCATCAACCGGTGTGAAGAGAAAAGAATAAGCACACTGGTTTGATACTGCACATCCTTGTACTACAAATCATGCGCAAAGGCTAATTAAGGCTGGTCAAGATTAGTGTAACTTCGAAGAATGTAAAACAAAAGTAGGATATTCCAGATGTGCATTTGATTTCTGATAGGCAGCACGATGATTTTAAATAGCAGTGGAGGTTCATATTTCCCATAACCTGCATACGAAATAAATAGCAGTGGAGGTTCATATTTCTGATAGCCATATGCAAGTTTGTCTGCCTGAGCCCTGAGGAACGGCAGAACAGAGCTCTGCTCCTTGAGTAGAACCCATAACCTGCACGCAAATATCAACAGAAAGTTAGCAAGACCATCTGATTCCTGAATACGAAATAAATAGCAGATACTGTGACTTGTGTGAGGAAAGCTGCATTATCGTGATCGTCGGTTCTAGCACGGAGATGTGTGCTGGAGATGTGGCATGCATGCCGAATGAATTGGTTCGCTGGGAGTAACAAATAAACAGACCTTGTGTGATATTAATTAGACGGCTTGCACGTGCATCTGCTCTTGGAGACAAGCCTCATTAGTTTATCAACAAAATCAAGCCTTTCAACTTGGCATTTCTGCTCCATTTCGTCCATGTGGGCACACATGCGAGCATTGCACTCCCTCAACAGTGTGCATACCGCCTTAGCATCCTGGTGAACACAAATTCCCAAAGTGCCGCAACAATTGATCAAATAAGATGTGGATCGACAAGTGCTGGTAATAAGCAAACAAAAGACAATGGATAGGTGGGGGTGTGCTGATCTTACCATCTCCGGATATAGTCTGCGTACATGTTCTGCAAATTCTTCTGCAGAGCATGGATACTGCTCTGAACTTAGTTCTTGATCACTGGAAATAAATGGGTGCTGCTCGTTGTGGGCACGGGCACTTGCGATGCGTTCAGCATTGCTGACAGTGTATCCAACATCGTCGCAGCGTAGACCCTGCTGGGGCATTGGTGATATCAGCAATATCTGGCAGAAATCACATATTTGACCTGAAGGCGAAATCAAATCACAAACTAACATGCTTTCGAAAATATTTCACTCTGCTGACCCTTTCGTGTGGCGCACGACAGATAGGCGCCGCACACTACTATGCAGCGCCTCTACCTTAGGCGTCGCACCTCCTGCCAGCGTGGCAGCCCTGGTCCAGTTGCGGCCCCACAGACAGCACTGCAGCGCCTAAGGCTTGGGTGCCACACTTGTAATGTGCAGCGCCTAGCGCTTAGGCGCTGCACAGTGACTTAAAGTGCATCGGCCCAGAGAGCAGCGGCGGCGCCCCCATCGAATCCCCCCCCCCCCCCCCCCCCCCCCCCCCCCAACCCCCCCCCCCCCCCCCCCCCCACACACACACATCCCTCTCAGATCTGAAGATTTGATCCGTGGATTCGATCTCCAATCCATCCTACTAGGTAAAGTCCTCCGTTCCTTTTCTTTTCCTCCGTAAATTTGTTGCCATTTTAGAGATTTGTCCAAGATTTGATGGAACCCTTGATTTGCTTGATTTGCTTGATTTAGGATGTGTAGTCATAGTGATAGTACCGTAGTGTTGTTGCTTAGTTCACAATATATGGTTCTTGTTAGTGAAACCCTAGATTGTTTAGTTTTTTTAGATATATATGAGATGCCTATTTTTATAGATAACTATGAGATGTTGAGTTTTGTAGACATATATGAGATGTTTGTTTAGATATATATTAGATGTTGAGTTTATTGAAATATTAGATATTGAGTTTATTTGAACACATATAACATATTCATTGTGTGAGAATGAGATGTTGAGATTCTTGTAATTGAACACATATTAGATGTTTAGTGTATACCGATATTTGAGATGAAGATGAACTCATATATGTTTATTGTTTGAACTTTGTAAGGATGGTTTGGCTTCTCGAAGTCGACGATGTCTACAACACGAAACACCGGGCCTACATGATGCGCGAGAAGGAGATGGTAATAACAAGTAATCTAAATATTTTGCAAATTTGCCTTAAGTTGAAATTTACATGCCCTAAGATTTGTCATTACTTGTTTTTTGCAGAAGCTTGAACCTTTGAAGATTCGGTATCACGGGGTCTCTGGTCCTGCCATGCCTTACGATGAGCGGTACACACCGTACATCAAGCAGGCAGGACTACTCCCGTGGATTTAGTTGGTCAGCCGGTCCACGCCGAATCTGAACGCTCCACTGGTGTCCTCTCTTGTTGATCGGTGGAGGCCGGAGACGCATAGTTTCCATCTTCGGACTGGGGAGATGACCGTGACGCTCGAGGATGTCTCGTTGATCACCGGTCTTGCTATCGACGGGATGCCTCTCTGTATGAGCACCGATGCTGATGGGTGGCGCAAGCAGATGATTGCTCTTATCGGTATGGCTCCTACCAAGGCTGAGGCTGATGTAGAGGAGGGAGAAGAGAAGAAGAAGAGGGAAAGGAAAGCAGCCGGAGCTGCTTTCACATGGATTCAAACTCACTTTGTGACGTGCCCTCCGGATGCCACTGATGATGTGATCCAGACACATGCTCGTGTCTACATGTGGTATGTTGTGTCGAGGACTTTGTTTCCTGACACCACTGGCAAGAACGCTCCATGGATGTGGCTGAAGGCGTTGACCATCTTCGATAGCAAATGGAGCTGCGGTTCAGCGACTCTTGCCTACTTGTACCGACAGGTAGTTGGTCTGTTTTGTGATCAACTCATTTCTTCATTAGCAATGCAAGCTTGCTGTCAAGTTAACATTGTTTTTCTTTATATGCAGCTGAACGATGCGTGTTGCAGGATCACAGGTAGTGCAGGAATTGGTGGTAATATGCTTCTACTTTCTATATGGAGCTGGGAGCGTCTGCCTGTTGGACGCCCGAAGAGCGTCAGGTTTAATCCTTGGTATGAAGATGAAGATGACGAATTACGGCGCCCCACTTGGGCTTACAAGTGGGATGTGGTTTCCGAGATGACGAACGATGTCAATCTCATGTACCAGAAGTACATTGCCGAGTTGGATACGATTACGCCTGAGCAGGTAACGAGGTCGTTACTTCAGTCATTTCTCATGTTTGCCTGAAAAAAATTCACCAATTTTGCATTGTTGCCCTATTTCATAGGTGGAATGGCAGCCATATGGCGCCGATGACAGACTTGGGTACACCCCGGAGTTTACCATCAACCCGATCACTACTAGGGAAAACCTTATACACAGAATCTTAGCAGCAGCGCGGTTTAAAAACAAACGCTACTGCTAATTAGCAGTAGCGAGCTTGAGAAAACCGCGCTACTAATAACCTGATAGTAGTAGCGTGGGTTTTTACCCCTCGCTACTACTAAGTTATTTCCACCGTGCCTCCCGGGACCAGCCGTAGTAGTAGCGCGGGTTGTAAAACCTACACTACTACTACGTGGATAGCCATAGCGCAGGTCAGACACCTGCGCTACTACTAGTCTCCCACGCTACCCACCCCCGCCGGATACACTCCCACCCGCAACCGTCCCACACCACTCAACCCATGTCTGTCTAAAAAAATCCACCAACGCCGATCCAGATCCCCTCCGCCTCCATCCCCCGCTGCGTGCGCCACGCCGGCGGCCGCGTGGCCGCCACTCCCCGTCTCGCGCCGCTGCCCTCCCCTCCCCCCAGTCCAGCGAGCTCGCCGACGAATCTCTTATCCATCATATCGCCGTCGCCGGCCGCATCCCGTCCCAGCCCACCTGCCCGCCGATGGCCTTCTCCTCGTTCCCATGGCCGTTCCACCGCCGAGCCGGTGGCAGCGGCAGCGGCGGAACCGGCCCAAGCAAACCCTCCGCCGCGGAGGGGAAGGAGGAGGACGCGGAGGAGCTTGGCGTCACACCGCAGCTCCTTGAGTTCCTCCGGACACTCTCCCCCGACGCGTTCAAGTCCTTCCCCTCCAGCTCCACCAAGGCACCCCCTCCTTCCTCCCTTCTCGATTCCGCTCCCCTGCTAGTTCCCTCTCAATTACCGGCGGTGCTATGCTTTGTCGTAGGAGGATTTGCGGAGTCGGCGGCCGAGCTCTCGGACTGGCAGCAGCGGCACACTGTCCTCGTGCTCGCCAGAGCCAAGGTAGGTCTCCCGCGGATCTCGTCCTCCGCTTCGCCCAAGACAGAGATGGCTCTCAGGTCTCAAACTGTAATTTGTGATCCCTGCAGGAACTCGCTAAGGTCTGCTATGATCTGTGCCCACGCCACATGAAGGACAAGCAGTTCTGGACATACATCTTGTCGCAAGCTCTTGCCTCGTTAGCTTTCGCCCATGTGTGAGTGCATTGCTCCAGTCCAAGTGCTCAATTAGCTTCATGCTGGTCTTGATTTTGTGAATCTTCAGTTAGGAATTCTAGTCCATGGTGCTCCTTAATACCCAGCAAACTATATTTGTACCTAAACATGATCGTCCCAGTTGCGTGTGTACCATTGTGCTGTTTTGTATATATAATAAACATCCAGCAAAAGGGATTGGCATCTAAAGATGAGAAATTATGTCAAATGTGAGTACCTATTTTTGTAAAAGCTCAGCAAAAAGGGGACATCATCATGTAAAGCGTGGTCTCTGTTTGCTGAACAACTATCCATGAGGTGTAATATAAGTAAGGTGCTGGTCCTAATATAAGTAATAACAAACCATGGCTAGTGATAATTCCTCTGTTGTTCGATCCTTTATATATGCAAAAGAATACACACATGTCTGTTCCAGATATGGCCAAAGTTGTAATACTAGATAATCCATCAAGTGGGCTTTTGATGCCATCCTGCAGCACGCGTTGTTGGGTTTGACTCTAGCCAATTTCATTTTCAGGTAGGTTGGTGGGTGGGATATGCTAATGACACCGATGACTCAATCCGGAGGATTGTGCGGATAAACCCTGGTGTCGGGAGATATGTCGCCAAGAGCTACAGCCCAAGGTCCGGTTTCTCCGTTCTCTTAAGTTCGGTTGATGCAAAATTGAACATGCAATTTTTTAGCCTAATTTATCACAGGCGAGGAGCAGTGAATTCTATAGTCCATTAGCTACGGTTGATTGGCAAATGCATAAGCTTCTATTCCTACTTCTGAATTTTGAATGATTGTATGAGCAAATGAGTGCTACAAATGTACAGTTTTGTTGGTTTAGGCAAACACCTCACAATACTCAAAAGTACAGTTTTGTAGAAACCATAGTATTCTGATTGAGCTAGTAAGATTTAGTTTATGTAAGCTTAGTAGATGAACTAGTAGGATCCTTCTGCTGAACTGCTACTAGTAGGACGGCTTGCGATTAGATTAGTCTAGTCTATGCAGCAGGTGCACGCTCTGAGCTCGCTCGCAAGGTGTTTGCAACAATGCCTCTAGGAATGTTGAAATGTCAATTTGTTCAATCAATGTAGAATTCTGTGTTCCACAGGATACAAAGGAGCCTATGGACCTTAAACTTTGCTCATTAAATTGAAAAGAAAACATTGTACTATTCGTACACAAACAAAACATCTATGGGTGGGGATGTTGGCATTGCGCGATTAAATTGAAAAAGAAAATGCTCTGATCAGATTAGCATATACGGTGTGCTTCATGCATCCAAGAGACCAAGACGTCTTCTCTTCTCTATGGGGAGAAGCTGATTTGCATTGACGGCTAATGATGATTCTTTGTGTTCCATAGTTTAAAAGGCAACCATTTTGCACTGGATAACCAAGTATTCTGTCAGGGTTAAATTTAATTAAGAATGTTGTTCTGCACTTTTTCTTATTGTACGCTCCTCCTTTTGCCCATTTTATTTCCTTAGGAAATGTACTCTGATTCAGCCAGGGCATCACACGGCCATGCTCTGTTTCTTCTCAGGTCCAGCCTGATTCAAGCTTCCTGGACATCCACAAGGCATGCCTTGGCCGCCATTGAGCAGAATGCCGCTGGTGGCCGCAGCGGCGATAGAGTGCCGTCTCAGCGGACAAGGGAGTATCAAGCGAGGCATCATCATCAACCCAAGCGAAGGTCATAGGTGCCGCGTGCTCCTGCACGGCAACATGTGCCGCTATACTGATTGGGCAAGCAGGTCTGCTCTCTGCATATGCAGCCACCTCCATTTGATTTAATGAAATAAATATCATATTTGGTACCATGGTAATCCTAATTCCAGTCTTGTTACAGCTGTTGTTCTTGGCCTGAGCAACAACTCTGTATTGGCTCAGGATGATTTGGTTGCTCCAGCAGCTACAAGTGAGCAAGCTGATGTAAATGTTACTAGCCTACGTCGTATAGAAGATGATTTAGTGATCTCAAATGATCACACTATCAAATGGTGAATGTGCACCGGTAAAGCATGGGAGTTTTTCTTGTGTTACTAGTGTCCGGCCAGAATTAGAAGGTGTGATCAACGTGGCCATATAATTAGATTTGGAAAAATACTAACTTATTATTTCCTTTGCATTTTTACTATAAAAAGTCATGGCTCACCTATTAACCGGCGGCCGTAGAAGGACTAATCACCTAACTGAAACACTAATAATCAGAAGATAGATTGAACTTCGTTTAATGGATATACAACATATTGAATTATTTTCTATTTGGTCTAATTGATATAATCATGTCTAATAGAGTTCACAATCTTTACTTTGAAGATCTGTAGCTAGACGTTAGAACTGTTGACATGCAAATAATTAACTAACTGCATGTCGTACTTGAATTACAGGTTTTTTGGTTTCGTCACTCCTTTGTTATATGGAAGAAGACTTCATGGTTAGCATTATTTATTATAACACATTCATATAAGATTTTCTTGCCACTGTAAGTAGGAAGTTAATTTTTTTGGTCTGTTTTGTTCTGCGGGGATTTTGGTCTGTTTTTCTAATAGTATATATGATCATTCAGTCACAGTTCCAGTATTTTAGAACTAAAGCTCCCCCTAATTAAAATGCAGAAACATGTTTTCTTTCATTATGTTTCAGTCACTGTCTTAGAAACACTAGAAAATATCTCTTGACAAACTTCTTCATGGAACTAATATTTTTATGCTAATGACAAATTGGATTTATAATCTTTAACCTCGAATCTTTATAGGATTTTTGTTACTACCATATCTGCTCTTGCAGGTCTACTAGAGTATCCACTTCTGAGGTTGATTTTCAAAATGTGTATATCTAATATTTCTTACTGCAGCTTTAAGCTTCACTGTCATCTAACTTTGTCTAGTTAATATACTTACTCGGCAACATGGAAAGTTTCCACATTTGTTCTAGCTGTCTCTATGGGTTAGCGACTTAGCATACATGTTGTAATAAGGTTTCACATTTGCTTCTCTGACAAGGTCTGTTTTTATTCATAGGTAGAAGATAGCGACAGAGTGCTGCTGGATAATGAGATGTTGAAGCGGCAGACTGAATCCATGACACTGAAGTGCAATTGCGGCAGATTATCTCTATCTTTTCTTTTCATTTTTCTTATTATTGAGTGAGAACAGAATGAGGAACTGTGTGATAGTACATACAACAACTGTAGTAAAAAGAAACTTATGTTTGCAATTGTTAACGACATAGATACTTGCATGTTCTTTGAAGTGGTCATTTGTGAGTTGCAATGCATAATGAGGTTTTTTGGCTGATTTATTTCCTTCGGTTTCTGGTTAACCATGAAATAGGAGCCCAGCAGTGCTCACTATTGTTGTGTTTACTGGGAACTGTATGCATAAAATGGAATTAGTGGATTTTATTTTTTAATTATAATTAGTTAAGTAGTGCGTGGGAAAAGACTGCGCGCTACTAGTATTAGGATACTAGTAGCGTTGTAGTAGTACGCTGCTACTATTTTTGTAAAGTGGCGCGTACTAATAGCAGTAGCGTGGGTGGCACACGCTACTCCTAACTTTGTTAGTAGCGCGGCTTCAACCCACGCTATTACTAACTATTAGCTGTAGCACCTTATTGGTAGAGCAGTACCCGCGCTGCTGATAGCCTAAACCCACGCTGCCTGCTAGCTTTTCCCTAGTAGTGATGTGCTTGCGGGATAGGGATCTCTGGTGTATGCGGTGCCCACTAATATGCAACTGGGCTGTTGAGTTTCATTTTCCACATCGCGTGTGTCGTCAGTTTGGTCTGTTCCAGCCTCACCCGCCGGAATGGGTGGATACGGACAAAGCACTTCATAGGTAAGAGAGCATGAACCGTATTGACTAAGCATCGTCACTCCTTGATTTTGCTAATGTTTGGTTTTGTACCATGCAGGTTGGACAGGAGAAGGCAGCGGAAGATAAAGGACTGGGACAAGCATCATGCTTCGTATGTTACCCGCTTCCAGCTTTGTGTGGAGGAAGCTCGTAGCAGTGCACGCGCCAAGCTTCGTGAGCATAGTCCACTTGCTTTTGATAACTACATACGATGGCTTCTTGAAAATACTCGAGTTGAGATATGCCCGCCGACATATAATGAGGATATTCTTGAAGAACCCATAAACTTTGAGGATCTATTAAAGGGGAAGTACAACGGAGATGTCAGGGTAGGGCACGGAGTCCCCGCTGTTCCGGTGATTAACTATGTGGTAAAGTGTTCCTTCTTTACTTTCCCGTTGGCCGTATTACACATGTTTGAATGGCTAACGTGTTCATTCTTTCTCATCCGCAGCGCACCGAGATCAAGAAAGCAGTTGATGAGAGCCAGTCTATTCTGGAGGAAACACCGGTTGGAAAAGGCAATGATGATGGTTCACTATGAGCATTTCTCAAGGTACATATCGCATTCACTATGAGAGCCAGTCTATGTTGCGGAGTTTGATATCGTATACACTTGTTCATGTTACAGCGTCAGGCCAAGAAGTTAAGGCGGTTATCGAATCTTCTCGGTTGCCGCGATCCCAAATTTGATGAACCATCTGCCTCTAGGTCTGGTACACCATCAGACCCCTCATATCACCATCAGAGGGACGATGTGAGTTCCTCATATGCTTATCTGGATGATGAGGGTGCGGTCACCCAAGAGGTATGACTAATCCTTTAGATGTGATTCTCACTTGATTACGACATCGGTCTTCGCCATATTGTTTGATTGTGTGATAGGGTGATGAGCTTGATGATGACAGTCCCCATATGTGTTCAAGCCTAGGCAGCCCAGACGCCGGTACACGCCCAACGACTTTGACAATAGGGGCAACCCAAAGGTGGTCGTAGGGACCTCGCGGATGGCTAGCTTGGATCATGAGGCGGAGGCGGAGGCGGAGGAGGAAGTGCAAGAAGAGGTGGCTCCTCCACCCAGGAAGAAGAAGATTGCCTGCAGGCATGGCACCAGGAACACGCGCGGAAGGCATTAGTGCTTGTGTTTGTTAGTGCTCTTTTAGCCGTTTCATTAGGTTGATGAACTTGTGACGTTATGTTATATGTTGGTGAACTATTACTAGTGTGGTATTTGTTTTTGTGAACTAGTAGTAATGTTGAATTGTCCTAAATGATGTGATGTTCAAGTTATTAGTTGTCTTTGTTCAGTATGTGCAGTTTACAGTAATTTTAGCGATGTTCAAGCAAGTTATGTGAGTGCTGCATGAGGCCAAAATGGCATCTGTTTCTATAGTTTCACAGTTAACAGCACTGCAACGCCCAACACCCATGCGCTGCACTGTACTGTGCAGCGCCCAACGCTTAGGTGCCGCACCATACAGTGCAGCGCCCGTCTCGTAGGCGCTGCTCAACTGGCCATGGCTATCCAGAGAGCCACAGAAGGCTTGCAGCACTGACCGTCCACGAAAAATACCAAGTCAGAGTGCAGCGCCCAACTGCAAGGCGCTGCACTGTACTGTGTGACGCCTATCCCTTGGGCGCTGCACTGTACTGGAAAAACTGAGTTTACAACACGTTCATTTCATCGGAACATCATAATACTTACAATGACTGCAGCATCACAGCAATTTGAACAAACACAAATTTTATGCCAATGAGTTCATAACTTAAGACAATTCAAACATTACTACGACATGGTTCACGACACATTCATTACAAATGACAAATGACAGCTTGCCCTAGAAGATAGTTCACCAACATCTCACATGCCCTCACAAGTTCACGGCACATTCATTAGAAGATAGTTGACGACGAGTGCACCGAAACCGCCGTTGCCGCCTAAGACAATCTTGGTATTGGTCCTTTTTGACATCTTCTGGCACTTCAAGATCTATCCACGTGAAGTACTTGCATAGAGGAGGCGGTGACTGCATACAAAAATTTTGTTAGTGTTGACACACATTTGATAGTAACATTTTACTTCTTGAGCTTACTGGTGGTTGGTCATAGGCGTTAGTTGGAAGTGCACGATCATAAGCATAGTTCGGGCATACAAAATATCTCTACCCTTCCGTCCATGATTTTCTTTCGGTCGTGGACACCTTCACCTTGCAAACCATCTCCACACCAACATGCGGATATTGACATCTTCTCCTTCACCTTGTCCAAAGATGCGTCCTCCCACTTGTTCGGCATGTCTTCTTGGTTAGCACACGGTGACCTCGTCATGGAACCGGATGAAGCCATGCTACAAAACCGAGTATTCTTGGTTTAACCCTAACCCCCACTTAATAATAACCCACAACCCTAATCATAGCATAACCCTAACACCAACATCAAACACAACATAACCCTAACCCTAGCATACTATGAGCCTAACCATACCAAATTAGCAAAGAAACATAATGATTCAGCACAAATTTCCAAATCCAAGCCAAAACTTAGGTTTCCCCAAAGTAGCAAGAATTGAGCAATGTGACATTCCTATGATGAAAACGAGGGGATTGTATGAGAATACCTTAAGGGAGGGGTTGGCTTCAAAATCAATGGTCAAATACTCCGGATCTGAGAAGGATTTGAGAGGGGGAGAGAGGAGGGCAGAGGGGAGGCACTGAGCTTCGGGTTTGTGTGGGGGTGGGGGTGTGTGGGGTGGGGATGGGTGGGAGGGGGTGAGTGCAGCCTAATAGATGTCCAGATGTGCAGCGCCTAAGGCACGCACCACACTACACAGTGCAGCGCCTTGACCTTAGGCGCTGCACACCTGGACATGCCAGTCCAGAGAGCAACAGAGCCGTTCCAGTAGCTTTTGCAACCCGAAATTGCTAAGTCAGCGTGCAGCGCCTAAGGCCAAGGCGCTGCACTGTACTGTGCAGCGCCTAACGTCAGGGCGTTGCACAGTATAGTGCAGCCTGTCCCTTAGGCGTTGCACACTGACTTAGCAATTTTTCGTGCAAAAGCTACTGGAACGGTTGTTGCTCTCTGGACTGGCATGTCCAGGTGTGCAGCGCCTCAAGGGCAAGGCGCTGCACTGTGTAGTGCGCGCCTCTCCCTTAGGCGCTGCACACTGACTTAGCAATTTTGGGTGCAAAAGCTACTGGAATGGTTATGTTGCTCTGGACTGGCATGTCCAGCTATGCAGCGCCTAAGGGCAAGGCGCTGCACTGTGTAGTGTGGCGCCGTTGCCTTAGGCGTGCACTGTCAGCTGTTTTCAAATTCCAAGTGCTTTTTATGTTTTGTGATTCACATAGATGGCACATATATCATATCCAAATCACATGTAGTAGTCCAAAACACAGAAAGAAGACATAGCACATATAGTACTCCAATTCACATAGTCATAC
The DNA here is from genome assembly GCF_003073215.2 of Triticum urartu. NCBI lineage: Eukaryota > Viridiplantae > Streptophyta > Magnoliopsida > Poales > Poaceae > Triticum > Triticum urartu. The sequence continues at coordinate 34,441,889 of NC_053027.1, forward strand.
ACACATAGCAATAGAGTAGTCCAATCACATAGTCATACACAAACATTGAGCCAAAACACATAGTCATTTACGTCTCATAGCACATAGTAGCACACAATTTGGTTCATAAGAAGGTCCTTGTCCCTTCTTCTTCCTCCTCTCTTCTTCTTCTTCTTCTTCTTCTTCTTCTCCCTCCTCCCACCACCAAGGGATCTCACCTTTCCCCCTCCGTGTCCTCCACCCCCTTCATTGTTTCCATACCTATGAAAATGTCAATATAATAGTTAGTCACACAATGCAAAATGACAACACAAGATTGAGCCAAAAGAACAAGATCATAGTAAGTCACATACGACAATGGTCCATAGCCAAGAGAACATTCCTCCACTACAGCCGCCGCCAAGTTCCTAAGGTATCACCATTCTCTACTGTCTCTGTGCTCGATCCGAGCGATCGGGGGCGGTGGTGTGTGTTTGTCCTCTATCCTACTCTAGCTCCGTGTCTCTTTTAGTCCACTCATGCCGAGCGTGGCTCTTTTATCTCTCTCACCTACTTCTCTTTTTTAGCACCACTCTATCTCCTCTTCTCTATTCCTTTCTCTCTTTTTATGTCCTATGTCTCTTTCGCATCTTCAATATCTCTCACCTATCTGCTTCTTATCTTCTATCCCTTACGGCCTATTAGATCCTATCACCTTTTTTTACTGTTCTTATCTCTTCATTTTTTCCTTTACGGTCCTATTATTCTCTCCCCTATCTCCTTTCCATCACCTTTTTCGGCTTTTTAAAGTTGACCTATCTATCTTTTATCTTTTTTGTCTGTCTAGTCCTTAGTCCTCCTTTTATCTATCTCTCTTACATTCCATCCATCATCTCAAGTACCTTATCATCCTACTGCCTCTCTATAGATCCTAGGTTGTTATCTGCTCTCTTCCTTTTCCTTCCTTTTCTGTTTTACTTTTGTGTTGTCTTACTTCCGTCGTGTACTTTTTATCTGGCTATCATTGCTTGCTTGCTTTCATTCATTCTTATCTCTTTTTGTCAATTGGTGGGTTCCCCTGTTTTTTTTATGGACTTTCTTATGTCTCCTCTACATCGTATGCTTTTTTTTTTTACGAGTCTCTTTTATTTTGTTATCTTTTTTTGTTTTTTTTTTTGTCCTTTTATTTCTCTCGAGTCGCCTACTCTTGGTCATCCATTCTTCTTCTCTATTGTCATCTCTCTATATACGCTTGTCTTAATCTTTCGCCTCGTTTTTTCTAACGACTCTCCTATTCCTGGTTTTTCCTTGTTTCTTTATAGTTATACCCGATACTCCGTCTCATTGTTGTATGGTCCAGTTTTTTTTTTTTTTTTTTTTTTAGCTTGTAATATCTCGTAATCTCCTATTTATCTTCTCTTCTCTTATTTTGAGATTATCGTTTCTTCCCTCTTTCTTTTGTAGTAGTGTGTTTTATTGCTTGTCTCTATATTTCCTATACATCTATTGTGTTTTTTAATCATTTCTTAGCATGTATTATTTAGCAACTTTTATTCCTCTATTTCTAGTTCTTATCACTACTTGTAGGGTACCTTTGTAAATCTTCATCCTTTGTTCCTATCTTTTCTTGTCCTCCAGGCTCTTTTTCATCTTCTCTTATCTTCACTCGTTTTCTCATTTTTTTATATACATCTCTTTCGTATTTTATCTCTCTTTTGTTTGGTATTTGGAAGTGTCATACTCTTCTTTCAACCTTTTTGTTTATAGTTTTGACTGCGTTACCTTGTCTCGTCCGTATCGAATGCTGTTCTTATCCTATCTCCTATTTGTGGGATGTATCTTGATTGGAATATTATTATGTCCACACTTATTTGATCTAAATCAATTGGGATGCCGCACGGTGTATATGGGTACTGTTGGAAATATGCCCTAGAGGCAATAATAAAGGATTATTATATTTCCTTGTTCATGATAATTGTCTATTATTCATGCTATATGTATTATCCGGAAATCGTAATACATGTGTGAATACATAGACACCACAATGTGCCCTAGTAAGCCTCTAGTTGACTAGCTCGTTGATCAACAGATAGTCATGGTTTCCTGGCTATGGACATTGGATGTCATTGATAACGAGATCACATCATTAGGAGAATGATGTGATGGACAAGACCCAATCCTAAACATAGCACAAGATCGTATAGTTCGTTTGCTAGAGTTTTTCCAATGTCAAGTATCTTTTCCTTAGACCATGAGATCGTGTAACTCCCGGATACTCGTAGTGAGTGCTTTGGGTGTACCAAACGTCACAACGTAACTGGGTGACTATAAAGGTATACTATGGGTATCTCCGAAAGTGTCTGGATCTCGGAATTATTTCTTGGTTGACACGTCAATACGGGATTGTCACTCCGATGACGTGTAAGTTTGGGATCTCTGCCCACTCTGGGGTGGGTAAGCATATCATGTATTGATCTCAAATTTACCGAAGTTTTTCTTTGTCCTGTTTTGATTATTTCATATCGGTACAGTTATTTTATTTATTCTTGCGGTAATCTTTCTGATTTTATTATCTATTTTTTATTTCTCGTTGTCACGGGATCATGCATTACGATACGAGTAAAGTGACTTGCCGGTAACGAGATTGAACGAGGTATTGGGATACCGACGATCGTCGGGCAAGTAACGTACCGATTGACAAAGGGAATTGTATACGGGGTTGCTTGAATCCTCGACATCGTGGTTCATCTGATGAGATCATCGAGGAGCATGTGGGAGCCAACATGGGTATCCAGATCCCGCTGTTGGTTATTGACCGGAGAGTCGTCTCGGTCATGTCTACATGTCTCCCGAACCCGTAGGGTCTACACACTTAAGGTTCGGTGACGCTAGGGTTGTAGGGATATGTATATGCAGTAACCCGAATGTTGTTGTTTTTTTTTTTTTTTTTTTTTGTGATTCGCTTTAGGTAGAGATGTAGTATTAATTTATCTTAGCTAATCTCTTGAACTTCGTTTGTCCTAGTTTTTTTTTAGTCTTTTTTGTCCTTAATTTTATAGTATATCTTCTGGACTCTTATCTGCTGTAGTCCGTATTCCGGTGTTAATGTATTTTATTTTATGTATTATAGATATTGTTTCTTAGTTTTTTCTCTTATCTGTTTTTTTTGATAGTTTCGTTTGTGTGATTCGATCTCTTTTTTGTTATTTTTTACCTTTGGTATCTTCTTACCTGATATTTTTGTTTTTTTTTCTCCGTGTTCTCACGTTGTGGTGCCACTCCATCCCGATCTCCTATGGATCTTATTGTTTGGTTGTTTGGATACCTATCTTTCTCTATTGATGGCTTGTTTTTTCTGCTTTCCCTCTCTATCTCCTTTTATTCCTCTCACATTTCTTCTCTAGGTGGATATCCGCTATGTTGGTTGGTCGCTTTCCTACCTTCGTTGTGCACTTTCTCGTATCTCTTTCCTGTTGTCTCGTGGTGCCCGCCGCGCCTATGGGATTTTCTCTATTTTTTTTCCTTTATTCCTCGCCCCCGTAGTTGTTTCCGATGTTATATAGTATGTGTGAGAGGGTGTTGGGTGTGGGGGGGTTTTGTTTGGGGGTGTGAGGTGGTTGGGGTCGATTGCACTAGCTGTTGTTAGTGTGTCTTGGTCGATGTTCTCGTTCGTCCTCTCCCGCTGCGTACGGACCGGTCTCCGCTTCGTTTGCGCGATGGGGCTTTTTGTTATTTGATGCTGACTGGAAGCCGTGTGCGTCGGTGTTACTGCCCGTCAGGCCACCACCGACGTCTCACGTTGCTGGCGTGGGCGTCGTTGCATCGAAGTTCGCTCTCCGCTCCCTGCTTGGGATCAAGAGGATGGAGGGATCGTTCACGGTTGAGTGCGTAGGTTTTGGTTTTGGTGGTATGTCATCGTGATTGGGTGTTGTTTGTTGTGTGCTCGTCCAGTTTCGGTGTGGGGCGCCTTAGATCGTCCTGTTATGTTGGGTGTATCAGCTTCGGTGTTACGACTTCCTTCATATCCCTGCCTTGTTGAACGCTTGTGGTCGTTCGCGGGGCGGGGTGGGGTGTGGTGAGTGCTGGCAGAGAGGTGTGTGAGTGTATGGTGCAATCCGACACTCGGTGCGAGAGAACTCATTAAGGTGTCTTGTGAAACCGTAGGAAAATTGTGTTCTACACGGGTCCCCAGACGATGGGTATCTATAGTAGTCTATCGTAGTTCTCTTGCTATGAGTAGACGACCAATTTTCGTTTTGTGGCGTAGGTGGGTTGTTCGAAGCGTTTCTGCTGCTACTGAGTCTTTATGCTGGTGCGTTTTCGGATGCTGTTTGTGGGGTGGTGGGGGGGGTGTATGTGTGATTTAATTCGCGCTGAGGGCGTGGCTCTTTACATGTACGTCTAGCGAGATCTTGGTGGGTCCATCGGAGGCTATCGATGCATTATGTGCATGAAGGGTGTGGCGTAGCTGGTGGGGTCGTGCTCTCTCTGGCCCATCGTTATGTTTGGACGTGAGTTTCGTCTGAGAAAGGTGTGTCGGTGTGGTATGTATTAGGTATAGCTTGAAGAATTGCGGGACAGGAATCCGTGTGGTGGGGGCGTGGTGGGTGGGTGGGCGGAGGGGGGGCGGGTTTTTGTGTGTTTTTCTGTTGTTACGGAGGGCAAGTGAAAAGCGTTGCTTGGCTTATCGTCTCTTCTCAGCCACGTAAAACTGCAACAACAATTAGAGGACGTCTAACTTGTTTTTGCAGCAAGTGCTTTGTGATATGATATGGCCAAAGTTGTTGATGAATGATGAATGATGATATATATGTGATGTATGAGATGTTCATGCTATTGTAATAGGAATCACGACTTGCATGTCGATGAGTATGACAACCGGCAGGAGCCATAGGAGTTGTCTTTATTTTTTTGTATGACCTGCGTGTCATTGAGAAACGCCATGTAAATTACTTTACTTTATTGCTAAACGTGTTAGCCATAGTAGTAGAAGTAATAGTTGGCGAGCAACTTCATGGAGACACGATGATGGAGATCATGATGATGGAGATCATGGTGTCATGCCGGTGACAAGATGATCATGGAGCCCCAAGATGGAGATCAAAGGAGCTATGTGATATTGGCCATATCATGTCACTATTTATTTGATTGCATGTGATGTTTATCATGTTTTGCATCTTGCTTAGATACTTTCTTTTTTTTTTTTTTTTTTTTTTTTTTTGTTTGTTTTTTTTTAGTTTAATACTAATTTTGATTTCCTCTCATATTTTTACTTCTAAGAATAGTGTTCCCTTCCTAATCTTTTTATTTCGTTTTTGCTATCTATTTCTTTTTTTTCTTCTTATCTATCACGTGTATTTTGATCGTTTTTGTTGCTATTTGCTAATCTATCTTATCATACTGTTAGTATTGATGTTGTATCTATCATGCTAAATTATCGACTTGTTTTGTAGTTGATGTCTTGCTATGGTTTTGCTTTAGGCTGTATAATCATGTCGTAACAAAGATATTATCTTATATATTCTGGGGTTGTTGTCTGGGTCTTATCTATCGTGTATTAGAATATCGGTACGTAAACATGAAGATGTTCACAGATGTTGACTTGACTGTCCGTCTCACGTGATGATCGGACACCAGTTAACTCGGATCATCTATTACTTAGATGACTAGAGGGATGTCTATCTAAGTGGGAGTTCATTGAATAATTTGATTAGATGAACTTAATTATCATGAACTTAGTCTAAAATCTTTACAATATGTCTTGTAGATCAAATGGCCACAGTTGTCCTCAACTTCAACGCGTTCCTAGAGAAAACCAAGCTGAAAGACGATGGCAGCAACTATACGGACTGGGTCCGGAACCTGAGGATCATCCTCATAGCTGCCAAGAAAGATTATGTCCTACAGCACCGCTAGGTGACGCACCCGTCCCACAGAACCAAGACGTTATGAACGCTTGGCAGACACGTGCTGAATTACTCCCTCGTTCAGTGCGGCATGCTTTACAGCTTAGAACCGGGGCTCCAAAAGCGTTTTGAGAGACACGGAGCATATGAGATGTTCGAAGAGCTGAAAATGGTTTTCCAAGCTCATGCCCGGGTCGAGAGATATGAAGTCTCCGACAAGTTCTTCAGCTGTAAGATGGAGGAAAATAGTTCTGTCAGTGAGCACATACTCAAAATGTCTGGGTTGCATAACCGCTTGACTCAGCTGGGAGTTAATCTCCCGGATGACGCGGTCATTGACAGAATCCTTCAGTCGCTTCCACCGAGCTACAAGAGCTTTGTGATGAACTTCAATATGCAGGGGATGGAAAAGACCATTCCTGAGGTATATTCAATGCTGAAATCAGCGAAGTGGAAATCAAAAAGGAACATCAAGTGTTGATGGTGAATAAAACCACTAAGTTCAAGAAAGGCAAGGGTAAAAAGAGCTTCAAGGACGCCAAGGGAGTTGCCGCGCCCGGTAAGCAAGCTGCCGGGAAGAAGCCAAAGAATGGAACCAAGCCCGAGACTAAGTGTTTTTATTGCAAGGGAAGTGGTCACTGGAAGTGGAATTGCCCTAAATACTTAGCGAACAAGAAAGGCCGGCATCATGAAAGGTATATGTGATATACATGTAATTGATGTGTACCTTACCAGTACTCGTAGTAGCTCCTGGGTATTTGATACCGATGCGGTTGCTCACATTTGTAACTCAAAGCAGGAGCTGCGGAATAAACGGAGACTGGCGAAGGACGAGGTGACGATGCGCGTCGGGAATGGTTCCAAGGTCGATGTGATCGCTGTCGGCACGCTACCTCTACATTTACCTACGGGATTAGTTTTAAACCTCAATAATTGTTATTTAGTGCCAGCTTTGAGCATGAACATTGTATCAGGATCTCGTTTAATACGAGATGGCTACTCATTTAAATCCGAGAATAATGGTTGTTCTATTTATATGAGAGATATGTTTTATGGTCATGCTCCTATGGTGAATGGTTTATTCTTAATGAATCTCGAGCGTAATGCTACACATATTCATAGTGTGAATACCAAAAGATGTAAGGTTGATAATGATAGTCCCACATACTTGTGGCACTGCTGCCTTGGTCACATAGGTGTCAAACGCATGAAGAAGCTCCATGCAGATGGACTTTTAGAGTCTCTTGATTACGAATCATTTGACACGTGCGAACCATGCCTCATGGGTAAGATGACCAAGACTCCGTTCTCAGGAACAATGGAGCGAGCAACCAACCTATTGGAAATCATACATACTGATGTGTGCGGTCCAATGAGTGTTGAGGCTCGTGGTGGCTATCGTTATGTTCTCACCCTCACTGATGACTTGAGTAGATATGGGTATATCTACTTAATGAAACACAAGTCTGAAACCTTTGAAAAGTTCAAGGAATTTCAGAGTGAGGTTGAGAATCAACATGACAGAAAAATCAAGTTTTTGCGATCAGATCGTGGAGGAGAATACTTGAGTCACGAATTTGGTACACACTTAAGAAAATGTGGAATAGTTTCACAACTCATGCCGCCTGGAACACCTCAGCGTAATGGTGTGTCCGAATGTCGTAATCGCACTCTATTGGATATGGTGCGATCTATGGTGTCTCTTACCGATTTACCGCTGTCATTTTGGGGCTATGCTTTAGAGACTGCCGCATTCACTTTAAATAGGGCTCCATCGAAATCCGTTGAGACGACACCGTATGAATTATTGTTTGGGAAGAAGCCTAAGCTGTCGTTTCTAAAAGTTTGGGGATGCGATGCTTATGTCAAGAAACTTCAACCTGAAAAGCTCGAACCCAAGTCGGAAAAATGCGTCTTCATAGGATACCCTAAAGAAACTATTGGGTATACCTTATACCTCAGATCCGAAGGCAAGATCTTTGTTGCCAAGAATGGATCCTTTCTAGAGAAGGAATTTCTCTCGAAAGAAGTAAGTGGGAGGAAAGTAGAACTTGATGAAGTATTACCTCTTGAACCGGAAAGTGGCGCAACTCAGGAAAATGTTCCTGTGGTGCCTGCACCAATTAGAGAGGAAGTTAATGATGGTGATCAAGATACTTCTGATAAAGCTCCTACTGAACTTCGAAGGTCCACAAGGACACGTTCCGCACCAGAGTGGTACGGCAACCCTGTCTTGGAAATCATGTTGTTAGACAACGGTGAACCTTCGAACTATGAAGAAGCGATGGCGGGCCCGGATACCGACAAATGGCTGGAAGCCATGAAATCCGAGATAGGATCCATGTATGAAAACGAAGTATGGACTTTGACTGACTTGCCCGATGATCAGCGAGCCATAGAAAATAAATGGATCTTTAAGAAGAAGACAGACGTGGATGGTAATGTGACCATCCATAAAGCTAGGATTGTCGCTAAGGGTTATCGACAAGTTCAAGGGGTTGACTACGATGAGACATTCTCTCCCGTAGCAAAGCTGAAGTCCGTCCGAATCATGTTAGCAATTGCCGCATACTATGATTATGAGATATGGCAAATGGACGTCAAAACGGCATTCCTTAACGGTTATCTTAAGGAAGAACTGTATATGATGCAGCCGGAAGGTTTTGTCGATCCTAAAAATGCTGACAAGGTGTGCAAGCTCCAACGCTCGATTTATGGGCTGGTGCAAGCATCTCGGAGTTGGAACATTCGCTTTGATGAGATGATCAAAGCGTTTGGGTTTATGCAGACTTATGGAGAAGCCTGCGTTTACAAGAAAGTGAGTGGGAGCTCTGTAGCATTTCTCATATTATATGTAGATGACATACTTTTGATGGGAAATGATATAGAGCTTTTGGACAACATTAAGGCCTACTTGAATAAGAGTTTTTCAATGAAGGACCTTGGAGAAGCTGCTTATATATTAGGCATCAAGATCTATAGAGATGGATCAAGACGCCTCATAGGTCTTTCACAAAGCACATACCTTGATAAGATATTGAAGAAGTTCAATATGGATCAGTCTAAGAAGGGGTTCTTGCCTGTGTTGCAAGGTGTGAAATTGAGCTCAGCTCAATGTCCGACCACGGCAGAAGATATAGAAGAGATGAGTGTCATCCCCTATGCCTCAGCCATAGGTTCTATTATGTATGCCATGCTGTGTACCAGACCTGATGTAAACCTTGCCGTAAGTTTGGTAGGTAGGTACCAAGGTAATCCCGGCAAGGAACACTGGACAGCAGTCAAGAATATCCTGAAGTACCTGAAAAGGACTAAGGAAATGTTTCTCGTTTATGGAGGTGACGAAGAGCTCGTCGTAAAGGGTTACGTCGACACTAGTTTCGACACAGATCTGGATGACTCTAAGTCACAAACCGGATACATGTATATTTTGAATGGTGGGGCAGTAAGCTGGTGCAGTTGCAAGCAAAGCGTTGTGGCGGGATCTACATGTGAAGCGGAGTACATGGCAGCCTCGGAGGCAGCACACGAAGCAGTCTGGGTGAAGGAGTTCATTACCGACCTAGGAGTCATACCCAATGCGTCGGGCCCGATGACTCTCTTCTGTGACAACACTAGAGCTATTGCCCTTGCCAAGGAGCCCAGGTTTCACAGGAAGACCAGGCATATCAAGCGTCGCTTCAACTCCATTCGTGAAAGTGTTCAAAATGGAGACATAGAGATTTCTAAAGTACATACGGACCTGAATGTAGCAGATCCGTTAACTAAACCTCTCCCTAGAGCAAAACATGATCAACACCAGAATTCCATGGGTGTTCGATTCATCACAATGTAACTAGATGATTGACTCTAGTGCAAGTGGGAGACTGTTGGAAATATGCCCTAGAGGCAATAATAAAATGATTATTATATTTCCTTGTTTATGATAATTGTCTATTGTTCATGCTCTAATTGTATTATCCGGAAATCGTAATACATGTGTGAATACATAGACCACAATGTGTCCCTAGTGAGCCTCTAGTTGACTAGCTCGTTGATCAACAGATAGTCATGGTTTCCTGGCTATGGACATAAGGATGTCATTGATAACGGGGTCACATCATTAGGAGAATGATGTGATGGACAAGACCCAATCCTAAACATAGCACAAGATCGTATAGTTCATTTGCTAGAGTTTTTCCAATGTCAAGTATCTTTTCCTTAGACCATGAGATCGTGTAACTCCCGGATACCGTAGGAGTGCTCTGGGTATACCAAACGTCACAATGTAACTAGGTGACTATAAAGGTGTACTATGGGTATCTCCGAAAGTGTCTGTTGGGTTGACATGGATCAAGACTGGGATTTGTCACTCTGTATGACGGAGAGGTATCTCTGGGCCCACTCGGTAATGCATCATCATAATGAGCTCAAAGTGACCAAGTGTCTAGTCACGGGATCATGCATTACGGTACGAGTAAAGTGACTTGTCGGAAATGAGATTGAACGAGGTATTGGGATACCGACGATCGAATCTCGGGAAAGTAACGTACCGATTGACAAAGGGAATTGTATACGGGGTTGCTTGAATCCTTGACATCATGGTTCATCCGATGAGATCATCGAGGAGCATGTGGGAGCCAACATGGGTATCCAGATCCCGCTGTTGGTTATTGACCGGAGAGCCGTCTCGGTCATGTCTACATGTCTCCCGAACCAGTAGGGTCTACACACTTAAGGTTCGGTGACGCTAGGGTTGTAGAGATATGAATATGCAGTAACCCGAAAGTTGTTCGGAGTCCCGGATGAGATCCTGGACGTCACGAGGAGTTCCGGAATGGTCCGGAGGTGAAGAATTATATATAGGAAGTGCAGTTTCGGCCATCGGGATAGTTTCAGGGGTCACCGGTATTGTACCGGGACCACCGGAAGGGTCCCGGGGGTCCACCGGGTGGGGCCACCCATCCCGGAGGGCCCCATGGGCCAAAGTGGGGAGGGGAACCAGCCTATAATGGGCTGGTGTGCCCCCCTAGGCCCACCCCATGCGCCTAGGGTTGGGAACCCTAGGGTGGGGGGGCGCCCCACCTGGCTTGGGGGGCACTCCACCCCTTGGCCGCCTCCCCCCCTAGGAGTTCCCATCTCCTAGGGCCGGCGCCCCCCTAGGGGGCCTATATAAAGGGGGGGAGGGAGGGGGAGCCACACCTTTGAGTCTTGGCGCCTCCCTCTCCCCTGCTACACCTCTCCCTCTCGCAGTATAACGGCGAAGCCCTGCTGCGGTGACGCCCTGCATCCACCACCACGCCGTCATGCTGCTGGATCTTCATCAACCTCTCCTCCCCCTTGCTGGATCAAGAAGGAGGAGACGTCACGCTGACCGTATGTGTGTTGAACACGGAGGTGCCGTCCGTTCGGCGCTAGGATCTCCGGTGATTTGGATTACGTCGAGTACGACTTCCTCATCCCCGTCCTTGAACGCTTTCGCGCGTGATCTACAAAGTTATGTAGATGCAATCCGATCACTCGTTGCTAGATGAACTCATAGATGGATCTTGGTGAAACCGTAGGAAAAAATTTGTTTTCTACAACGTTCCCCAACACATACACCCTTGAACACCTTATTGAAGCATTCTGCCATGTTGCTTGTCATTTGACCGTACCTCCGGCCATCTTCATCGAAAGCACGTGCCCACATATTCCTTTCGACAATGTTCCTATTGAGAAATTCAAGACCACCGGGGTCAAGTTTCTTGTGTCTGAGCAATGCATTGAACAATGTGGCAAACCGCTCGTTGGTGAAAGCGAGACAACAATCTTGAAGATCATCGGCCAACTCCTTGATACCACATGCCCTATAGAAGTTTGCACAGAAGTGCCTCATGCACCATCAATGGTGCAATTTTATATGTCTGGGAATGTCAACCACCACCGCATTTAGAATTCCTGGATGGCGATCCGATATGACACAAATTTCCCTTTCAGCCAGTAATACCCTTGTTCTCAATTGACGCAAGAACCACTCCCAGTTATCATTGTTCTCCACCTCAACCAAAGCGAAAGCCAAAGGCAACACCCAGTTGTTGGCATCACTTGCTATTGCAACCAACAAAGTGCCCTTGTATTGTCCAGTCAAGAACGTGCCATCAATGGCGATGACGGGCCGACAATGCTCAAATGCCCTCACGCATTGCTCAAAGGCCCAAAATGCACGGCCAAATACTTGGACGGTCCTCCTGTTATGAATCAATGTTTGGTGCCCATGAGGCTCAACCACGTGAACCATGCCTGGGTTTGTGGCGGCCATAGCTAACAACAACCTAGGGAGTCGGTTGTATGCTTCCTCACAATTGCCATACAACATCTTGAATGCGGCTTGCTTCGCCTTCCATGCCTTGCCGTACTTCACCTTGTAATGAAAGATGGCTTTCACAAGGTCAATGACACTCTTGATGCTCATTATTGGAAGTGTGGATATTTGGTTGGATAACTTGTAAGCAATGAACTCGGACGTGAGTTGTCTGTGTTGTTGGTACACAAGCTCGCCATCCGCATTCTTGTGCCGGCACATGTGAGTTGGTAGACAACTCACTATGCGCCAAGTGGGACCTCCTTTCCATGGCCTTGCACGCAAAATTTGACCATGTAACGCACATTGACGTCCGAGTTGGCCACTTTATGTGGACGGTAATGTGTAACCGAGTAGTTGTCGAGCCACATCTTCAATTCCAAGAAGGATTGAAACTCACAACCGGGATATATCCCGTTCTTGCCGTCTTCCAAATCACGGTGAGAACTTGGCCTGGCTCCAAGAGATATGCATTTGCCACCATCCACAATGGCTTCATCCGCGAGACTAAGATCCTTGAACAATGGTGTCTTGTGATCCCGCCCGCATACCTTCTTGAATGCATGGGCCTCCTTTGGCGTGAACCCCTCCTCATCAACTTCTTCATCGGGACCATCGTCATCCGAGTCTGATGCATATGCACGGGAAAAAGGGATGGATTGGTCCATTGTCTCTTGCACATGATATTGGTCGAGATCACCCACATTGTTGTCATGGAGATCAACTTCGTTGTCATCCTCCTCGTATTCATCATTCTCCTCTTTAAAATCTTCATTTTGGTTGTTTGGAGTCGGGCTCAATGTTGGCCAATCTTGTTGCGTGAAATGAGGTTCACTCATTTGATCTTGGTTAATGGGTGGGGGAGTGCTAGCAACCAACGGGGAGGGGTTCCGGTTCAAGTCCAAATTCAAAGTAGACTCAACCTTCTTGGAGGCAAATAACTCAAGAGCCTTGTCTAGAGATTCGGCAACCGTCTCCTTGTATGCAACCCAACGTTGCTCAAAGTTCACACGCATTGTCTTCCAACGGATGTGCATTCCAAAACCAACATTATGCCTTCCCTCGAACTCAACAATGTCACTTGGGTCCATCCAATTCAAATCCTTCCTCACTTGTTCCAAGAGCTCCGCATAGCTAGGACTACTCTCAAACACCATGTCAAGCTCATCCGGGTCCGTCTCAACATTGCCTTTCAAAAAGGCCTCTTTATCCACATGATGAATATAAACACATGTTCTCCCCATCCCTATAATAATCAAAAACACACATATATCAAGTAAGTACTTAACAAAAATATTTGCACAAAATGCATATGCCCTAACATATATATGAATTAATAACCATAACCCCCACATAACAATTACCACAACCCTAAACATAGCATAACCCTAACACCAACATCAAACACACATTACCCTAACCCTAGCATACTATGAAAGCCTAACCATACCAAATTAGCAAAGAAACATAACATGATTTAACACAAATTTCCAAAACCAAGCCAAAACTAGGGTTTCCCCAAACTAGCTAGGTTTGAGCAAATGTGACAATTCATATGGATGAAAACGAGGGGATCAGAGGAGATTACCTTAAGGGAGGGGTTGGCTTCGAAATCCACGGTCAAATACTCTGGATTTGCTAGATTTGAGAAGGATTTGGGGGGGGGGGGGGGGGAGGGGGGGGGGGGGGAAGGGCAAGGGGTTGGGGGGGGGGGGGGAGGGGAGGGGAGAGAGGGTGGGGCCAGCCTAAGTGGCACACAGACTGTGCAGCGCCTAAGCACTAGGCGCTGCACATTACAAGTGTGGCGCCTAAGGCTTAGGCGCTGCAGTGCTGTCTGTGGGGCCGCAACTGGACCAGGGCTGCCACGCTGGTAGGAGGTGCGACGCCTAAGGCAGAGGCGCTGCATAGTAGTGTGCGACGCCTAGCTGTCGGGCGCCACACGAAAGGGTTAGCAGAGTGAAATTTTTCTGAAGCAGGTTAGTTTGTGATTTGATTTCGCCTTCAGGTCAAATATGTGATTTCTGCCGTAATATCCAGAGTGTTTTTGAGCATGTTTTGGCGGAATCATGTCATAATCATAGTAGCAAGACTATATATGCATTGATGGATGATGGGGGTATTATGTTAGTATCAGATTGCTCACACGGGCTAAGAAGAAAGAATTCTGCCCGGTGACACATGTGGTCAGTGTGCTGATCATCTTCCTCGGCGTGGCACAGTCAAGCAGGGAAATTCTTGGAGAAGCATGCTGCCGAAGCGTGACGGCGCCTAGGTCCATGTTATCCAGGACAAAAATCTGCTATCCATCGGTGAAATGCTTAGTGGGCAATGGCATTACAGTAAGAGTACAATTGCAATGAGTTGTAAATTAAAACAGAGGCTAGATACCTGAAGGAAGAGATGGCATCCTGAAAGGTGAATCGGGGAGTACCCTCTTTCCTTGTCGGCCTTGAGCTTCTCGACAGCCAGCATGAGGTGTCGCAGGACATACTCGCATGAGTTAAACTCAGCGATGCTTGAAATGTTGCAAAGTGCTTGCCAGTAGTCGATGGGTGTAATCATGCTTGGAGGCAGGGCAGAGCACATGCCCGACGGCGAAGACTACGTAGGCGATCTTGAAGCAGTCGATCTCGACCTGCGTCATCGATGCCTCGCTCAGCTCTCTCAGGACAATGGCCTCGACCGCCTTGAGGCTATGCGTGCCCGTGCCGCCGACCTCCGCCGTCGCGCGCCTGAATTCCTTGCAGGCCTCCGCCAGACGAACCGGGTTTGGTGATATGGTCCTAGCCCCACACGGCAGGCCGAAGACGTTTCTAATGTCCTGAGGGGAGAACCGGGCTTTGCTACATCTATGTAGAGTTTCTACGTAAACCTACGTAAAAGCTGACTTGTCAAGATTTAATTGAAAGAAAGATTTTCCCGGGCCCCCATCCCGCGAAAATCAGGGGGGCCGAGAGGATTAGATTACGAGGGTTAAGTAACTTTACGGATGGAGGTCTCGTCCTCGATCCGGATGGACCGCTGCTCCTTGTCGACCCTCTCCATATCAGGAAAGCACTGAACTTGAGGTTTAGTCTGGGAAGCGGCTTGAGCCGGAGCATGACATCGAGCCCAGTCTGCTGAAATTTGAGATGGGCTCTAGGCCCATATAGCAATTTCTGAAAAATCTAAGCAATGGCATGATAAGTTTAATACAACTCTGACATCTATTGGTTTCGTTGTTAATGAGGCTGACAAATGTGTATACTATCGCCATGGTGGGGGTGAAGGAGTTATACTGTGCTTGTATGTTGATGACATACTGATATTCAGAACCAACCTCAAAGTCATTGAGGAGGTCAAGTCGTTTCTGTCTCAGAACTTTGAGATGAAAGACCTTGGTGTGGCTGATGTTATCTTAAACATCAAGCTACTGAGAGATAATGAGGGTGGGATTACACTTCTGCAATCCCGCTATGTTGAGAAGGTGTTGAGTCGTTTTGGATATTCAGACTGCACACCATCTCAAACACCATATGATCCTAGTGTGTTGATTCGTAAGTCCAAAGGCGCGGCCATAGATCAATTGAGATACTCTCAAATCATTGGTTCACTGATGTACCTAGCAAGCGCAATGAGGTCTGACATCGCGTTTGCTGTGACCAAACTGAGCCGGTTTGTTTCCAAACCAAGTGATGTACATTGGCATGCTGTTGAAAGAGTTATGCGCTATCTGAAAGGTACTATGAACTATGGACTTCACTATACCGGATACCCGTCGGTACTTTAAGGGTATAGTGATGCAAATTGGATCTCTGATGCTGATGAGCTGAAGGCCACAACTGGGTATATGTTTACTCTTGGAGGTGGCGCTGTTTCCTGGAAGTCTTGCAAGCAAACGATCTTAGCGAGATCGACTATGGAAGCAGAATTAACAGCATTAGGCACATCTAGTGTCGAAGCAGGATGGCTTCGAGATCTTTTGATGGACTTGCCATTGGTTGATAAACCGGTTCCGGCTATCCTTATGAACTGCGATAATCAGACTGTCATCACCAAGGTGAAAAGTTCAAAGGACAACATGAAGTCCAACAAACACATAAGAATGAGATTAAAGGCTGTCAGAAAATTAAGAAACTCCGGAGTGATAGCATTGGAGTATGTCCATACGGCTAAGAATCTGGCAGATCCCTTTACGAAAGGGCTATCACGTGTAGTGATAGATAATGCATCGACAGAGATGGGTATGAGACCCACATAAGTTGCCATGGTAGTAACCCAACCTATGTGATTAGAGATCCCGTGAATTAGGACCTGGGAAAACAAGCCAGTGGTGAACTGAGGAGAGTAACTATACTAACCGACTCCGTTGGAGATTCAATGCTCTGATACTGTATGGTAGGATGACTACTGTCTTAATGTGTTCCTAAGCTTATATAAGCAAGATGCTATCCTACAGAGCAATCTTTGGAGGAAGACACCTATATGAGCCCGACTGCTGGTCACAGTCTATGAGATTGGGGTGATCTCTAGTAAGCTCATGAATAGGCCAGGGAGTGTGACTTATATGCTCCACCCGAGGGGTCAGCCTTCGGCAGCCTAGTACTAGTAAGACATGTGGTGCAACTTCTTTACGCCAAACTGACAATTCAAGGCATAGTCCATTGTTCAGTTGTGAAGGAGTGTAACTACTTGCTCTAGGTGAAGCTCAACCTTAATAGTTCTTCACTGAAACACTGGTATATCGAAACAGTAATTGGAACAGAGAACACAATGGGCCCTCGAGATCTGGTGGGGGATTGCTGAAATTTGAGATGGGCTCTAGGCCCATATAGCAATTTCTGAAAAATCTCTAAGGGCCCATGTGGGTTATATGGCACTAGGTGTAGTGGGAAGTTTAGTCCCACCCCGGAAGTGGAAGAGGAGTTGGACCTCCATATAAGGGTTTATCTTCTACATGCTATTGGAGTTTGAGAAGAGAAGAGGCCCTCACGCACTCCTCCGCCGCCCACCTAGCCACGCCACACCACGCCTCGCCTCGCCTCGCCTTGTCACGATGCGACGTGGGTTGCGGGATTGAGCCGAGCCGAGCTCACACCTACGCGCTTATTTTTGCCTGTCACTAACGGATAATTCTCTGACAGCTGGGCCATGATGTGAGACGTCAGATCGTGGGCCGTCACGGACTCAGACGTGGGTCGAGCCCACGTCTCTCCACGCGGCTGCGCCTATATAAGTGTGCGGTGTCTCCTAACCCTAGCCGCCACGAACAGATCACATCTGCTCCACACGCACGCCCACCGTCGTTCCTTTGCTGCTGCCGCCGCCGGTGACTCCATCTCGTCCGCCGCGTACACGGTCAACGGGAGAGTAGGTGTCCGAAACCATGCCCTTCTTCTTCATGTACGGGGTGAGGGGCGAATAGGTTTTTGGGCAGCGATTACGCGACTGCTCACTTCCGATCATCTACTTACTCTACGTCTGCGTCGCCTTCATCATCACCATGTCTGACGCCGAACGTGCCGCCACCGAGAAAGCTGAAGCCGACAAGAAGGCCACCGAGGACGCCGCTGCTGCCACCAAAGCCGCGGCCTCTGCATGGCCTACTGGAGGGTATAACTCGTTTATCCCCCTCCTACGTTTTCTGTTTTAGCCATGCTAGCGTTATACGTAGATCTTTCTGCAATTAGCGTAGTATGTGCTAGCTTGACTGAATATGAGTATGTGTTTATTTGTGTCAATGCCATGCTAGTGATTTACTCGTGGATTAATGTAATCAAGAAATTGTTTATTTACTCAACAATCCAAAAACCTATTATGTGTAGGAATTTTTTGGCAAGTGGCTTTGCCACTGCACTGAAACCGGATAAGTTTACCGGTTCGTATTTTAAGCGTTGGCAGACTAAGACCACTTTATGGCTCACGGCTATGAACGTGTTCTGGGTCACCGGTGTCTCCACGGGAATGATTGCTCCTGAACAGGAGAAGGCGTTTAAGGAGGCCACCGTTGTGTTCCTCGGAGCAGTTCTAAGTGTGATCGGAGATAAACTGGTCGACGCATATTTACATGTGCATGTCGCCCAGGACTTGTGGGAGGCGCTCGAATCTAAGTTCGGGGCAGTCGATGCCGGGAGCGAGATGTATATTATAGAGCAGTTCCACGGTTACAAGATGGTTGAAAACCGTCCTGTATTGGAGCAGGCTCATGAGATAATATGCATAGTTAAGAAGATTGAACTTCTTAAGTGCGAGTTACCGGGCAAGTTTGTCGCGGGGTGCATAATCGCTAAGCTCCCTAATTCCTGGAGGAACTTTGCCACCACTCTGAAACATCAGAGGCGTGAATTCTCTGTGGAGGATGTCATTGACCATCTGAGTGTTGAGCAGAATTCAAGGGCAAAGGACTCGCACGGAAAAGGGGCCGAAGAGACTTCTGTCGCCAACATGGTGAACCAGAAGAACTTCAACTCCCACAAGCCCAAGGGAAAGAACGGTGTCTAACACAATACCGACTTTAAGAATAAGGGTAAGAAGACCTTCAAGAAGAACAAGAAGGATGAGGGCTGCTTTACTTGTCGTTCGATTGAACATTGCGCCAACAAGTGCCCAAACAAGTACAAGAAGTCAGGACAGGACTCCAAGTCCGTCAACATGATTGTGGACAACAATGAGAATGGTGCACCTGGGTACGGTAATTTATTTACTGTTTTTTCAGTGTTTCAACCCACCGATTGGTGGGTAGACACAGGTGCAGGTGTACATGTGTGTGCTGACATTTCATTGTTCACTTCTTACCAGGTCACAGGCCACGGGTCCGTATTGATGGGGAATGGCGCGAGTGCTTCTGTTCATGGTGTTGGCACGGTCGATCTGAAGTTCACTTCGGGAAGGATCGTGCAGCTGAAGAATGTGCAGCATGTCCCCGCCATCAAGAAGAACCTCGTTAGTGGCTCCCTTCTATGTAGAGAAGGGTTTAAGTTGGTTTTCGAGTCTAATAAATTAGTTGTTACGAAATATGGACTCTTTGTTGGAAAAGGTTATGAAAGCGGAGGGATGTTCCTCCTTTCCCTCGCAGATTTCTGTAATAAAGTCGTGCACCATATTCATTCGAATGTTAATGAATCCGAAGTTTGACATTCACGTCTTTGTCACATTAGTTTCGGTGTTAGGACGCAGCTAGCCAAGTTGGATTTAATCCCAAGTTTCACCTTAGCCAAAGGTTCTAAGTGCCTTCCATGTGTGCAAGCTAAGCAACCTCGCAAGCCTCACAGGGTCGCGGAGGAGAGACACTTGGCACCATTAGAACTCATACATTCTGATCTTTGTGAGATGAATGGTGTTTTGACTAAAGGTGGAAAGAAATACTTCATGACATTGATAGATGACTCCACTCGATATTGCTATGTGTATTTGTTAAACACTAAAGATGAGGCTCTACACTACTTTAAAATCTACTCCCTCTGTTCTGAATTACTTGTCGTAGGTATGGATGTATCTAGATGTATTTTAGTTCTAGATACATCCATTTCTGCGACGAGTAATTTGGAACGGAGGGAGTATAAGGCAGAAGTTGAGAATCAACTTGAAAAGAAAATTAAACGAGTCCGGTCACATCGTGGTGGAGAGTACTTCTCGAGTGAGTTTGGTTCTTTCTGTGCGGAACACGACATTATTCATGAGAGGACGCCTCCCTATTCACCCCCGTCAAACGGGGTTGCCGAGCAGAAAAACTGTACTCTAACTGATTTGGTTAACGCCATGTTAGATACATCGGGTTTATCCAAGGCATGGTGGGGGGAGGCTATATTGACGGCATGTCATGTCCTGAATAAAGTTCCGACAAAGGATAATGAAATCACTCCCTATGAGAAATGGGCAAAGAGAAGGACAACACTCTCGTACTTGCGTACTTGGGGCTGTTTGGCGAAAGTCAATGTGCCGATCCCCAAAAAGCGTAAGCTTGGACCAAAGACTATGGACTGCGTTAATTTGGGCTACGCTAAGAACAGCGTTGGCTATAGATTTCTAGTAGTGAAATCTGAGGTACCTGACCAGAATGTCGGTACAATTATGGAGTCTAAAGATGCTACATTCTTCGAGGATATTTTTCCTATGAGAGATATGCAAAGCACTTCTAGACAGGAATCTGAGGAGACTCCTGAACCTGCCATTCCTATGGAATATTATGAACACACACATTATGGAAATCCTCAGGAGGATGACGAGGAAACCCTTGGTAGGGGCAAGAGACAAAGGACTGCAAAGACCTTTGGTGATGATTTCTTCGTGTACCTCGTGGATGATACTCCTACTTCTATTTCAGAAGCGTATGCCTCTCCAGAAGCTGACTACTAGAAGGATGCGATCCGTAGCGAGATGGATTCCATCATGGCTAACGGGACATGGGAGATAACTGAGCGTCCCTATGGTTGCAAACCATTGGGATGTAAGTGGGTGTTCAAAAAGAACCTTAGGCCCGATGGTACGATTGAAAAGTACAAGGCTAGGCTTGTGGCCAAGGGTTATGACCAGAAAGAAGAGGAATATTTCTTCGATACTTATTCACCTGTGGCTAGACTGACCACCATTAGAGTATTACTCTCGTTGGCGGCCTCGCATGGTCTTCTCGTCCACCAGATGGATGTTAAGACGGCTTTTCTAAATGGAGAGCTAAATGACGAAATCTATATGCAACAGCCAGATGGCTTTGTGATAGATGGTCAGGAAAGAAAGGTGTGTAGGTTGTTGAAATCGTTATATGGCCTGAAGCAAGCACCTAAGCAATGGCATGATAAGTTTAATACAACTCTGACATCTGTTGGTTTCGTTGTTAATGAGGCTGACAAATGTGTATACTATCGCCATGGTGGGGGAGAAGGAGTTATACTGTGCTTGTATGTTGATGACATACTGATATTCGGATCCAACCTCAAAGTCGTTGAGGAGGTCAAGTCGTTTCTGTCTCAGAACTTTGAGATGAAAGACCTTGGTGTGGCTGATGTTATCTTGAACATGAAGCTGTTGGAAATATGCCCTAGAGGCAATAATAAAATGGTTATTATTATATTTCTTTGTTCATGATAATTGTCTATTGTTCATGCTATAATTGTGTTATCCAGAAATCGTAATACATGTGTGAATACATAGACCACAACACGTCCCTAGTGAGCCTCTAGTTGACTAGCTCGTTGATCAAAGGATAGTCATGGTTTCCTGACTATGGACATTAGATGTCATTGATAACGGGATCACATCATTAGGAGAATGATGTGATGGACAAGACCCAATCCTAAGCTTAGCTCAAAGATCGTGTAGTTCGTTTGCTGTAGCTTTTCTGAATGTGAAGTATCATTTCCTTAGACCATGAGATTGTGCAACTCCCGGATACCGTAGGAGTGCCTTGGGTGTGCCAAACGTCACAACGTAACTGGGTGACTATAAAGGTACATTACAGGTATCTCCGAAAGTGTCTATTGGGTTGGCACGAATCGAGACTAGGATTTGTCACTCCGTATGACGGAGAGGTATCTCTGGGCCCACTCGGTAATGCATCATCATAATGAGCTCAATGTGATCAAGTGGTTGATCACGGGATCATGCATTACGGTACGAGTAAAGTGACTTGCCGGTAACGAGACTGAACAAGGAATTGGGATACCGACGATCGAGTCTCGCACAAGTAACGTACCGATTGACAAAGGGAATTGTATAAAGATTGATTGAATCCTCGACATCGTGGTTCATCCGATGAGATCATCGTGGAGCATGTGGGAGCCAACATGGGTATCCAGATCCCGCTGTTGGTTATTGACCGGAGAGTCGTCTCGGTCATGTCTGCATGTCTCCCGAACCCGTAGGGTCTACACACTTAAGGTTCGGTGACGCTAGGGTTGTTAGGAAGACTTGTATGTGATTACCGAATGTTGTTCGGAGTCCCGGATGAGATCCCGGACGTCACGAGGAGTTCCGGAAATGGTCCGGAGGTAAAGATTTATATATGGGAAGTTGTCATATGGTCGCCGGAAAGTTTCGGGGGCATATCGGTATTGCACCGGGGCCACCGGAGGGGTTCCGGGGGTCCACCGGAAGGGTCCACCTCTTCCGGAGGGCCTTATGGGCTGTATGGAGAAGGGAACCAGCCCAAGTGGGCTGGGGCGCCACACCCCCCTAGGGCCCATGCGCCTAGGGTTGGGGGAAACCCTAAGGGGGGGCGCCCCCTTGCTTGGGGGGCAAGCCCCCCTCCCCTTGGCCATCGCCCCCCTCTAGATCTCATCTAGAGGGGGCCGGCCCCCTTCCCCTTTTGTCGGAGTAAATAGCCATGGGTAGCCTAGCCGGCTTCCCCTGGCCCTTCTGAAAAAATCACGAGCCCGTCCGGCTCTCAAGAATCCAAGACATGGAGCCGCCTTCCCCTTGCTGGCTGCCACCCAGGCCGGCTTTCGGAAGGCGGTCCGACTTTAGCCCTCATGAAGGAACCCACGGGAGGGCCGACTTCGGGAAGCCGGCCAGGGGAAGGCCGACTCCAAGAAGCCGGCTCCCATAAAGTGGTCGAGACCGTACCCTCAAAGTTTGCACCCACCTAACGGCAGTGCGACGGGGCATGGCTACAGTGAAGCCTGCCACCCCCGTATCCCGGAGCACGCCTGGCACAGTGCGCCGTACGGAGTAGCCATGACCCGTCCGGCGCGGCACTGTTGCCATGTTGACCCTGATGTCACCCACGACGGGCCGCCAGCGCGGCCCACAGACAGAGGGCCCCTTCGGGCAGAGAGACGCCCGAAGGCGGCCACGCCTCCAACCAGTCGGCCCAAGACAGAGCCGGCTCCCCGTAGCCGGCTTGCCGCCTCCCTCGAAGGAGACACCCCATTAAGGAGACAAGACGCGGTGAGGCTAGAGCGATCGCCCGACGGGCGGCGGCACTGTAGCCGCGCCTACCATGACGAGGCCCACGTCACCAAGATGGAGCCACAGTAACCAGCCGCCGACCAGGCCCTGGACAGTGGGGCCTGCCTGTCGACCAAGGGGCCGGCAGCCGGCAGGACCCACCAGTCGGCGGGCCCCAGCAGCCGGCGCAGGATCCGGCGAGCGCAGTCACAGACGGCTGGGCCCCGCGCCCAGTCGGATTACCATTGTACCCCCGGGGGGTGGGCCTATATAAACCCCCCGGGGCACCCATGCAAATGGTTCGACCCCCTGCTAGTCTTAGACACCACACAAGGAGAGGAAGCAGGCTAGCCGTGCCCTTCTTCCTCCTCCCACCAAACAGCTCAAGGCGCATTGTGTAGCTACTTGTTCATCTAGTGATCATGCGGAGACCCCGCAGAGCAGCAGTAGGGGTGTTATCTCCACGGAGAGCCCCGAAGCTGGGTAAGATCCACCGGCGTGCATGTCTTCGCCTTATCCCGTTTCCAGGCACCGGCGATGTCTTACTGGCTCCCACAATGATAAGCCACCCGTTGGCATATGTCGCACCTACCACCCGACATTTGGCGCCCACCGTGGGGCCAGGTGCACCGTCGTCCGGAGACCTGTTCTGGACGGGAACCTTCTTCCTCCCCCGCGAGCGTAGCCAGCCCGGCACGCCCGATGGCGCTTGCCACGACGCGCTACAGGGCGTCACCAACATCTGCGCGGCGAGTAGCCTCGCCGATCTCTTCGACGAAACCCTCATCTCCAACGAGCTCGCCTCCGGTGCAGGCACCGACCACCTCGCCAACCTTCTCGGTCAGCTCCATGTCTCCAGCGAGCCCGCTGCGGATCTGGAGTCGGTTGGCTCCACCGACCCAATGCCTGTCGACTCCGACACGGCCTCCTACGACACCTTCCCCACCAACGTCACGATCTACAACGACCCGCTTCCTCGAGCCGACGGCTGCGATGCTGTCGCCACCGAAGTGATGGTTGTTGGCCACGGCGGCTCGGCCGACGAGAGCGCCCATGACTTGTCCGCCCCCTCCTGGCCAATGCCGATGACGAAGCACTGGAGGCACGCCGCCTCGCCCTCCTCGCAGAGGGCCGGAGGCTGGCCTCCGTGAGACGCCTCACTGAGGCCTATCAGCGCGAAGCTGACCACGCCGCCTTCGGCACGCCGGCCCCGAGCGGGCCAAGCCGGGCCGGCCTTGTCAAGCAACGCGGCGCCGTCATCACCGACACGCTGGGAGTCGACCGCCCGGTCTATGCCACTCCGCTCGAGAACTTGCGTGCCGCCCAGGCGGTCGTAGACGAGTTGGACGGCTTGGAGGCCGAAGACCTCCCCCACATGATCCGGCACATCCAGCAACTGATCGATGCAGCCGCGCAGCGGCACGAAGCAGACGCCCGCGTGGGAAGCACTCCCCCGCGCCGAGATCACGGCGCGACGTCCCGGACGCCGGCTACGAGCAACACCCGCGCGCGGCGCGAGAAAGAGCCGGCTGCCAGCCGCAGCCGGACCCGAATCTACATCGAGCGAGACGCGGACGGCCATCCCCGAGCCATGGAATGGCGGGGCAACCCGCCTCCGCCTCGACCCCGTGGAGAGAGATATCCCACCCCGCCGCCAGTGGCGCACCCGACTCTCAGCGGCCGACTAGGTCGCCGCGAAGGAGTCGGCGAGAACGACGCCCGCCATCGGATCGACCGCCTGGCGCGATCCCTGGCGTTGGAAGAAGAAGACGATGTCGGCCCGCCTTGTTTCGGCCCCCGCATCCGCGACGAGCCTTTCCCCAAAGGGTT
This sequence comes from Triticum urartu, assembly GCF_003073215.2. Lineage (NCBI taxonomy): Eukaryota > Viridiplantae > Streptophyta > Magnoliopsida > Poales > Poaceae > Triticum > Triticum urartu. The sequence goes on from NC_053027.1 coordinate 34,466,765, forward strand.
CTCGCTCCCAAGAGAGACGCCCAAGTACAACGGCTCCGTGAAGCCGGAAGATTGGCTGATCGACTACTCCACGGCGGTCAGCATAGCCAACGGCAACCGGCGCGTTGCCGTGAAGTACGTGCCCCTCATGCTGCAAGGCACGGCGCGAACCTGGCTCAACAGCCTCAAGCCTCTCAGCATCACTCCCAAGCCCAGACAGCTCTCCTTGTGCGTACAAGGCCCCGCCGAGTCCACTCGCGACTACCTCACGCGTTGGGCCGAGCTCCGCAATTCTTGCGAGGGGGTGCACAAGGTGCAAGCCATCGAGTACTTTACAGCCGGATGCCGAGAAGGCACCCTCCTCAAGCACAAGCTCCTCTGCGACGAGCCGGCTACCCTCGACCAGCTGCTGGACATAGCGGACAAGTACGCCACCGCCGACTCCTCGATGAAGACCGAGCTTCGGGTAGACGCGTCTGGAAAAGTACTCAACCCGGCGCCCAGGACGCCGGCTGGGGATTCCGGCCGACGCCCACACTCGAACGACCACAAGCGCAAGGGCCCCGCGCCGCCTCCCGCCAGTTGGCAAGTGGCCACAGTTGAAGACGTGCCGCCTGAAGGGTGGCCCGCGCCCAAGAAACTCAAGGGCGGCCGGCCGACTTGGCAGCCGGCTTTCTCCTACGAGCAAACTCTCGACGCCCCATGCAAGTTCCACAGCGGCGCGAAGCCGTCCAACCACACAACCCGGAAGTGCCATTGGCTCACCCGAATCTCTAAAGGCGAGGGGCTCGTGCCACCTCCGCCTGCCGGCCCGCCGCCTCCGGCCGCTCGGCCCGCAGTCGGAGCCGTGCACGACGAATTCCCCGACGAGCAAGCAACCTACATTGTCTTTACCAGCCAGCCCGAAGACCGGCGCAGCAAACGCCGAGAGCACCCGGAAGTCAGCGTGCTCGCTGCCAACCCCGCTGGACACATGCATTGGTCAGAAAAGCCCATCAGCTGGAGTCGGGCCGACCATCCAGAGGTGATGCCGTCTCCCGGCTCTTATGCTTTGGTCTTGGAAGCCACCCTTACAACGGACAGACGCGCCGCCCGCTTCTCCCGTGTGTTGATAGACGGCGGGAGCAGCATCAACATCCTGTACCGTGACACCCTCGAGAAGCTAAACGTCAAGATGAAGCAGCTCATGCCTACTCGGACAATGTTTCATGGCATCGTACCCGGCTGATCCTGCACCCCCATTGGCAAGATCAAGATCGATGTACTTTTTGGGGACAAGGAGCATTTCCGCTGGGAAGCGATCTGGTTTGAAGTGGTGGACCTGGAGAGCCCTTACCATGCATTGCTTGGCCGACCTGCCTTGGCCAAATTCATGGCAGTTCCCCACTATGCGTACCTCAAGATGAAGATACCAAGAATCAAAGGCGTCATCACCGTAGCCGGCGATTACAAGAAGTCCTCTGAGTGCGCGGCAGCCAGCAGCCGGCTGGCCGAGTCCCTTGTGATTGCCGAGGAAAAGAAGATGTTGGACCGAGTCATGGCCATAGCCGGCAAGCAGTCGGCCGTGTCCCCCGACCCCAAGGAGCACGATGCTCAAGGATCCTTCCAGTCGGCCAAGGAGACGAAGAAGATACCTCTTGACCCCGAGCATCCAGAGAGGTTTGCCGTCATCGGGGCAAGTCTGAACAGCAAATAGGAAGGCGAGCTCGCCGATTTCCTCCGTGAGAATCGGGACATCTTTGCATGGTCCCCCAAGGACATGCCGGGTGTTCCGAGGAAATTCGCCGAGCACAGACTACACGTCCGAGAAGACGCAAAGCCAGTCAAACAACCCCTTCGCCGACTGTCGGAGGAGAAACGCAGGATCGTAGGGGAGGAGATAGCCCAGCTTCTGGCGGCCGGCTTCATTATGGAAGTTTTCTTTCCAGAGTGGCTCGCTAACCCGGTCCTTGTGCTAAAGAAGAATAACAAGTGGCGCATGTGTATAGACTACACGAGCCTCAACAAGGCTTGCCCCAAAGATCCCTTTGCCCTGCCAAGGATCGACCAAGTGATAGACTCCACAGCCGGATGCGAGCTGTTGAGTTTCTTGGATGCTTACTCCGGGTATCACCAGATAAAGCTGGATCCGGACGACTGCCTGAAGACCTCCTTCATCACGCCATTTGGAGCCTTCTGCTACCTGACTATGACATTCGGCTTGAGAAATGCCGGTGCCACTTTTCAGCGTTGCATGCAGAAGTGCCTCCTCAAGCAACTCGGCCGAAACGCTCATGTTTACGTGGATGACATCGTGGTGAAGACGGAGAAGCGCGGCACCTTGCTGGGAGACCTCAAGGAAACGTTTGAGAACTTACGCCGGTTCCAAATCAAGCTCAACCCCGAGAAATGCGTGTTTGGAGTGCCAGCCGGCCAGCTCCTAGGCTTCCTGGTCTCCGAACGCGGCATCGAATGCAACCCGGTGAAGATCAAGGCCATCGAGAGAATGGCGATCCCCACCAAGCTTCGAGACATTCAGAAGTTCACCGGGTGCTTGGCCTCCTTGAACCGCTTCATCAGCCAGCTCGGAGAGAAAGCTCTCCCCCTCTACCGCCTCATGAAGAAGAGCACTCACTTCGAGTGGAACAACCAGGCCGACCAAGCTTTTCACGAGCTGAAGAAGATGCTGGCCACGCCGCCCATTCTGGCGGCGCCGATTGAGAAAGAGCCCATGCTCCTCTACATCGCCGCAACCAGCCGGGTGGTCAGCACCGTCATCGTAGTCCAACGCCCAGAAGAAGGCCGAGCCCAGCCGGTCCAGAGGCCGGTGTATTATTTGAGCGAGGTGCTGTCCGCCTCAAAGCAGAACTACCCGCACTACCAGAAGATGTGTTACGGCGTGTACTTCACCGCCAAGAAGCTGAAGCCCTACTTTCAAGAGCATCCCGTCACGGTCGTATGCACCGCCCCGCTGGCCGAGATCATAGGCAGCCGGGACGCATCCGGCCGGGTGGCGAAATGGGCCATCGAGCTTCCCCCCTACACGATCTTCTACCAGCCCCGCACCGCCATCAAGTCCCAAGCACTGGCCGACTTCCTCGTCGACTGGGCCGAGACCCAGTACCTGCCACCGGCTCCTGACTCCACCCATTGGCGCATGCACTTTGACGGGTCCAAGATGCGCACCGGTTTGGGAGCTGGCATCGTCCTTACCTCTCCTAAAGGCGACAAGCTCAGATACACGCTGTAGATTCACTTTGCCGCCTCCAACAACGTGGCCGAGTACGAGGCGCTCATACACGGGCTCCGGCTTGCCAAAGAACTCGGCATTCGCCGGATCCTATGCTATGGCGACTCGGACTTGGTGGTCCAGCAATCATCCAGCGACTGGGATGCCAGGGACGCAAACATGGAGAGCTACCGCTTCCTGGTTCAACAACTCAGCGGATACTTTGAAGGATGCGAGTTCCTCCACGTACCGCGAGCCGACAACGAGCCAGCCGATGCCCTGGCTCGAATAGGCTCCACTCGGCAAGCAATTCCAACCGGCGTCGCTCTACAACGCCTCCTCAAGCCGTCCATCAAGCCGTCTCCAGAGTCCAACTCCATCTTCATGCCGCCTGACCCCGATGCGGCCGGGTCCGACTCGAAGAACCTAGCAGGCGCCCCCGAGAGTCCCGCAGCCGGCCCGGGGACTTCGGCAACCGGCTCGGGGACTGCCACACCCGGCTCGGGGACTGCGGTAGCCGGCCCGGGGACTGCACCAGCACAACAGTCGGCGACCGACTCCAGCATCTCACCACCCAGCCCGCCCACCCTGGTGGCGGTAGCCACGTTGGCGGTAGAAGAAGTCGCGACTCCGTCATGGGCTCAGTCTATCCTCAACTTCCTAGTAAACCAAGATCTGCCGACTGGCGAAACAGAAGCAAGAGAGGTCCAATGTCGAGCCGGAGCGTACGCAATCGTCAACAGAGAACTAGTCAAGTGCAGTGTCACTGGAATCCTCCAACGGTGCGTCGAGCAAGAGAAGGGCATTGCAATCCTCAGAGACATTCACCAAGGAGAATGCGGCCACCATGCGGCCTCAAGATCACTTGTCGCCAAAGCCTTCCGCCATGGTTTCTTCTAGCCGACTGCTTTGGATGACGCCAAAGAATTAGTTAAACATTGCAAGGGGTGCCAACTTTTCAGCTCCAAGCAACACATGCCGGCTTCGGCACTCAAGACCATTCCCCTCACTTGGCCCTTCGCCGTTTGGGGACTGGACATGGTGGGCCCATTCAAGACGGCGCGCGGTGGCATGACGCATTTGCTCGTCGCCGTGGACAAATTCACCAAGTGGATTGAGGCAAAGCCGATCAAGAAGCTGAATGGGCCGACTGCTGTGACGTTCATTGCAGACATAACAACTCGGTACGGCGTGCCACACAGCATCATCACCGACAATGGCACAAATTTTGCCAAAGGAGCCTTGGCACATTTCTGCGCAGCCCAAGGTATCCGACTGGACTTAGCATCCGTCGCCCACCCGCAGTCAAACGGACAGGTCAAGCGAGCCAACGGCCTCATCCTCTCCGGCATCAAGCCCCGACTGGTCGTACCTCTGGAGCGCTCAGCCGGCTGTTGGCTCGATGAGCTGCCAGCTGTCCTCTGGAGTCTGCGCACTACACCAAACAAGTCAACCGGCTTCACCCCTTTCTTCCTTGTGTATGGTGCCGAGGCGGTCATCCCAACTGACATCGAGTTTGACTCGCCTCGAGTAACCATGTACACGGAAGCGGAGGCCAAGGAAGCACGGGAAGACGGCGTCGACCTGCTGGAAGAAAGCCGGCTATTAGCCCTCAGCCGGTCTGCCATCTACCCGCAGGGTTTGCGCCGCTACCACAGCCGGAAGGTCAGGCCAAGATCTTTCCAAGAGGGCGATCTTGTGCTCCGGCTGATCCAGCGAACAGCCGGCCAGCACAAGCTCTCAGCCCCTTGGGAAGGTCCCTTCGTCATCAGCAGAGCTCTAGGTAACGACTCCTACTACCTGATCGATGCACAGAAGCCGAAGGTACGCAAGAGAGACGACTCCGGCAAGGAGTCGGAACGACCATGGAACGCCAACCTCCTTCGAAGATTTTACAGTTGAAATGCAGTATGTATCACGCTAACTTTTGTACTAAGTTCGAAACAATAGGCCCCCCGAGGAGGGCTCGGGGACTGCCATCCCTTATTTATGAATGAAAAGTATCATGCTTATGACCTTGTCATTTCATTTACTTGTTCCGTCCGGCACCGGGTTCGACTAGTCGGCTCGGGGACTCACCGACTGGAGTTATATTAGAAGTCCTACCCGCAGTCAGACAAGTAGTGTGCCGGCTCCCAAGCCTTCTCTCACCAAAAGTCGCAGTTCGAAGAACCGGCTGTCCGGCCGGCAAGAGTTAAAGGCAGGAACGGGCGCCCACACAAAAAACGGCTAGGGACTAATGGACTAATATAACAAAAGCCGGTTTTTCTCCCACCGCCGAATGGCTACCAGAGTAGCCGGCCGGCCGGTTTCCGTTCACTTCACTTCAATCCAAGAAAGCTCAAGTACTTGCCTCCCCAAAAGAGGGAAGGCGGCAAAGGAAAAAGCCTAAGGATAAAAAGCATACGCGAATGGAAACCAAACATGCACATAATAATATTTACATAAAAGACCTCCGAGAGGCCAGCATTCAACATAGTTTGGATACACCCCCAGTGGGTGGAACTGCGAAAACTTAATGAAGATTGTTCAAAAGACAACAAGCAGGAAAGACAAAGATGGCAGGTCAAGCTGACGGAGCGACCGACGAGCCGGACTGGTTGGCGGAGACGGTCGTGCCGGCTGAAGGAGCGGCCGGCTGGCGAACTTCGGCTTGGTCACCGCCTCCCGCAGAGGGCGCGCTTCCATGCGCCTCGTTGCTGGAGGCACGGTCGGTCTGAGGTCGGCCGGTTGTTCCACCAGCCGGCTCGACGTCTTCGCCATCCTCCTCTTTGTCATCCTCACCCTCGTTGCTGGAGGCAATCTCCTCCACCGAGTCCTCGCCCACCGCCGGGTTCAGCCCGAACCACTCCTCCGGCTGAGCAACACCGTCATCATCGATTTCGGGTGCGAAAACGCTGATGTCGGTGCACTCGGTGATCGTCGAAGCCCGCTGGGCGATAGCCGGCCTCACCTCCTCCAGCTCCGCGTCGGCCTCCATCCGCCAAGTGCGCAGCTGGTCCAGGCTCAGCCCTGGGTACCAAGCCCGAACGAACTCCAACGCCCGCCCGGCTCCGAGGCGGGCCGCCGACGCCTTCCAAGCCTCAAAGCGACCGACCGCGACCTCTAGCCAGTCGGCAGTTCGGCTTGGGGTGCGGGGGATCGTCTCGCCGGGCCTGAGGGCGGCCAACACTTGCGCCCCGGCACGTTGGAGCCGGCGAAGCATCCGATGAGCCGGCTGCAACCGCGCCTGGACAGCCAAGAGCTGCTCCTCAAGCGTCCGGTTCGCATCCGGCGCGATGTTGGCCCCCGCCTGGCGGCGCGCCTCGCGATGGGCCTCAATGCTTTGGGCGGCGAAGGCGGAGTAGACGGGGAAGTAGTCTGCACCAAAAAACAAGCAACAGCTCAAGTTAAGCCAAAAGCCTAGGCGGCAAGGGGCAGGAGAGGGGCGAGGAAGGCGGCTTACCGTCGATCAAATCCTCGATCCGGCCGAAGCCTTCATCCAGGGCTCGCCGGGTCTCAGCCCAGCTCGCCGCCTCGGTCTCATACTCTGCCTTCAGGGCGGCTTCGCTATCCTCCGCCGCCTGCAGGGCCGCCCTGTGGCTCTTCTCTTGGTCGGCCAGCTTCTTGGCCAGGCGATCACGCTCCTGGACCAAGGCAGCGTACTCGGCGTCCTTGGTATGAAGGGCGGCCTTCGCTTCGCCGAGCTCCTTCCTCAAGTCGGCGTTGGCCCCTGAAGACAAAGAAAAAGAAAAACCAATAAGGAAAGAGTCGTCAAGAAAGATCCGACCCGACTGCTCAGCAGTCGGCCCGAATCTCGGGGACTACACCCAGTGGGTGCGCTGACGCGCCCCCACATGAGACAGACAAGATCGAGTACTTACTTCGGCTGTCGGCCAGGTCGTCGGTCCTCCGGCTCAACTCCCGAGCCTGGGAGTTGAAGGCGGCGGCACGAAGGTTGTGATATTCCTGGAAATTCAGACAAGAGGCAAAAATAAGGTAGCCGTCAAGAAAGATCCGACCCGACTGCGCAGCAGTCGGCCTGAATCTCGGGGACTACACCCAGTGGGTGCGCTGACACGCCCCCACGGAAGAAATTAAGAGAGAAAAGCAGCCAAGAACGAAGGACTCACCCGGATGGTCGCTCGCGTCGACAAGAACTCCTGGGTGAACTGTTGCAGCAGGGCGGCCTGAGCTTGCAGCCGGCTCCGGACCCCTTGAGCTGCCACATTCAGCTCGCCAGTCCCCCCGCTGGGAGTCCACTCGGACGTGGCAGTGCTGGCCGCCTCCAGATCTTCCGCCGACTGGCCTGCGCCCGCGACTCGGCGCAACTCCGGCGGAGCGGCGCCTCCTCCTGCGTGCCGGCCCGTCACCGGCTGCATCTCAAGGCCGGCTCACCCCCGGTCGGCCCCTCTGGCGCCGCTGACGATTGGCTGCCTTGGCCCGCTCCGGTTGGCGCTGCTGGCGGCGCTTTCCTCGCAAAGGCCACGGGGTCCTCCCCCTTTCCATCAGCGGCGGGTCTAGGGCGATCTCCTCTGCCAAGGGCAATGGGGTGTCGGGGGCCACGGCTCGGAGGGGAATGGCGAGCAGCGGAGGCTGGTTGCGCGAACCCTCCACCTCCAGCTCCGCGGTCGCCGCCTCCGTCTGGGCCTTGGCCGCCGCGTCGGCCTGCTCCCTCGCCGCTTGGGCGGCCGCTTTCTCCGTCGCCTCGCGCTCCTCCCGCGCTTCACGGGCGTTCCGCTCTGTGGCCTCCCTGAGATCGGCGCGGGGGTCCATGCGGCGGGAGCTTGAAGAACCTCCAGTCGGCCCAACTACGGAGCCGCCCGGACCACGCTCAAGGGAAAGCGGCGCCCTGTCCAGCAAGCGGAAGAAATTAAGAAGAATGCTCGAACAAGAAGAGAATGATGAAGAGCATGCGACAAGGCAATTGACGACTTACGCTGAGACCGCCTGAGGCTGCTTCACCGCCTTGCGGAAGCGGGCCGCTTTCGCGGCCGCCTCGTCTCGCTTGGTCGCCGCGGTGGAGGCTTTGGACTTCTTCGGCCGACTGCCGAAGAGGCCTGAAGCGGCCCGGCGCTTCTGTGCGCCACCACCGGCAGCCGGCACGATGGACGAGCCCGCGCCCTGATGGTCGGCCGCCGGCTGGCGACGCGGGGCGACTTTGGCTTCAGCATCGTCCGGCCAGTCCTCGAAGCTCGCGGTGAGCCTTGAGCCCCCGGGCTCGGCGTCGTCCCCCACGACGGCGTCTTCCATGGCGGCCGCCCCCAAGTCCGGATCGTCGACGTCGTCCGCCGTGCGGTCGGGGGCATACTGGCGTTCTATCCCCGCTGACCCGGTCGTCGGCGGGAGAAGGGGGTTCTGCTAAGAAGAACCGACTGATCAGAAGCCGGCCATCATAAAGCCGGGTACCAACGAAAAGAAGGAAGAAAAGAAAGCTTACCACGGGCGGAGGGTTGGCGCGAGAATACGGCGCCTTGCCATATCGCTAGTCCTCGGCGAGCTTGCAGTTGGAGATATAGTTTACCATATACGATACCTCCGCGTGAGGCATCTCCCTGGTGCTCAGCCGGCTTGGGTCGAAGCGGCCGCTCATCTGGCACATCATGTGGGGCTGGCTTTGGAGAGGAGATATCCCGCTCCACAAAGGCGGCCACCAAGTCGGCCCCGTTCAGGTTTTCCGACTGGATCATCACCCGAAGCCGGGAGACGGCGGCGTTCCCGGCCTGAGACAGTGATCGGGACCGGAAACTCCATGAGGGCTGCCTCCCAGCCGGCGGGCCGGCTACGTAAGCCGGCAGGTTGACGTGGTCTCCTTGCTCGGCGACGTTCTTCACGTAGAAATATGATTTCTGCCAGATCTTCACCGACTGGATCAGGGGGATGGGCGGAAATGGGTTGTTCTCGCTCGCCCTCCTCATGGCGATGAAGGCCCCGCAGGGGGCGGGCACGCCTGCGACGACGGTGCCGAGCTTGCTCTGGAAGAACTCCCCCCAAAGCTCCAGTGTGGGGAGCAGCCCCAAGAAACCTTCGCAGAGGGAGACGAAGGCCGACAGCAGCATCACCGCATTGGGCGTGAGGTGATGCGGTTGAAGGTTGTAAAACTCAAGGAAGGAGCGCAGAAATCCGCTCGCCGGAAGGCCGAAGCCGCGTAGGAAGTGCGAGCGGAAGACGACCCGCTCGCCCTCCTCCGGCGCCGGCGAAATCTCCGTCTTCGGAGCCAGGCGGACCCGCACGAGGTTGGCGTCGGGCAGGCGCCGAGTCTGGCGGAGGAATTCAACGTGGTCCTCATGGACGTTGGAGCCGTCCCACGTGCTTGACAGCGCCATGGGAGCGAGACGATGTGGAGGCGCGGCGGCGCTGAGACGGGAGGCTGCGGCGGCAACGAGAAGAAGAAACGAGGACGAGAGGGGGCGGAGCGAGAGGAAGCGTGCGAACCTCTGTCGTTCCCCCTCCTCCCCCTACTTATAGGCTCGCGTGGCGGAGCCGAGGAGGCGCGGCGTGGGGAAACGTGGGGATCGATCGTGCCCACTCCCCCACGTCCTGCGCTTGTTGCGCCCTAATGGCGAAATAAAATCGCCACGGGAAGGCGAGCGGTCCACCTGGGCCGCAGAAGATCAGCGTTCGGGCCGAGGCCTAGGAGTGGCGGGCCCGGGCCTGCAGCGGCGTCCCGTCGCGCGCGTGCGACGGCAGGGTCTCGCTGCCACGTGGCCCGCGGGAGGGCCCGCGGACAGCACGCGGGTCGACCACTTTCCCGCCTGCAAGACGCAGGGCTCCCTGAAATCGGCATACATCAGCAAAGCCGGCTCTTCAGGATAGGAAGCTGACCAAGCTTCTCTTCCCTTTGTCCGCCTCGAAGCTCGATCAGCTTCGGGGACTACTGTCGGAGTAAATAGCCATGGGTAGCCTAGTCGGCTTCCCCTGGCCCTTCTGAAAAAATCATGAGCCCGTCCGGCTCTCAAGAATCCAAGACATGGAGCCGCCTTCCCCTTGCTGGCTGCCACCCAGGCCGGCTTTCGGAAGGCGGTCCGACTTTAGCCCTCATGAAGGAAGCCACGGGAGATCCGACTTCGGGAAGCCGGCCAGGGGCAGGCCGACTCCAAGAAGCCGGCTCCCATAAAGCGGTCGAGACCGTACCCTCAAAGTTTGCACCCACCTAACGGCAGTGCGACGGGGCGTGGCTACAGTGAAGCCTGCCACCCCCGTATCCCGGAGCACGCCTGGCACAGTGCGCCGTACGGAGTAGCCATGACCCGTCCGGCGCGGCACTGTTGCCATGTTGACCCTGATGTCACCCACGACGGGCCGCCAACGCGGCCCACAGACGGAGGGCCCCTTCGTGCAGAGAGACGCCCGAAGGCGGCCACGCCTCCAACTAGTCGGCCCAAGACAGAGCCGGCTCCCCGCAGCCGGCTTGCCGCCTCCCTCGAAGGAGACGCCCCATTAAGGAGACAAAACGCGGTGAGGCTACAGCGATCGCCCGACGGGCGGCGGCACTGTAGCCGCGCCTACCACGACGAGGCTCACGTCACCAAGATGGAGCCACAGTACCCAGCCGCCGACCAGGCCCTGGACAGTGGGGCCTGCCTGTCGACCAAGGGGCCGGCAGCCGGCGGGACCCACCAGTCGGCAGGCCCCAGCAGCCGGCGCAGGAGCCGGCGAGCGCAGTCACTGACGGTTGGGCCCCGCGCCCAGTCGGATTACCATTGTACCCCCGGGGGGTGGGCCTATATAAACCCCCCGGGGCACCCATGCAAAGGGTTCGACCCCCTGCTAGTCTTAGACACCACACAAGGAGAGGAAGTAGGCTAGCCGTGCCCTTCTTCCTCCTCCCACCAAACAGCTCAAGGAGCATTGTGTAGCTACTTGTTCATCTAGTGATCATGCGGAGACCCCGCAGAGCAGCAGTAGGGGTGTTATCTCCACGGAGAGCCCCAAAGCTGGGTAAGATCCGCCGACGCGCATGTCTTCGCCTTATCCCGTTTCCAGGCACCGGCGATGTCTTACTGGCTCCCACAATGATAAGCCACCCGTTGGCATATGTCGCACCTACCACCCGACACCTTTCACTACAAGAAATATGTCAACTTATGACCTTCTGTCAGTGACCCTCGAAGAATTGGTCATAAATTTATGACCATTTTAGACTAATTGGTCAAAAGCTGTTCAGGGGGCTCCAAACCCTAAACCATTGCGACCATTTTGGTCAGAAAGGTCGTAATTTCCTTACACGAAATGGTCACAAAGCAAACAGTGCTAGTCCGCTGCCTTATTTCTAGTTGTTAATGACCAATATAGATGGTCATAGCCTTGTAGATTGTGGTGGGTTGTGATGACTAGGCGCCATCTCATCAGTTTTGCCTATGTGTCATGTCCATGTGGCAGTTTTTGCCCTAGGTTGTGAAGAAACCTATATTTCTATCATTCCCAAAATTCCCAAAAAAATCTCATAAATTCTTTGGGGCATATCTTCATCAAATATGTAAAAAACCTTCCTTTCCTAGTTCAAAACTAATTCAACAATATTCATTTTCCTATTCTGTTCACAACAACACTTTATGAAGGAAGTGCTATTTATATATTCTTGATTGCCCTCGGAATTTTTGGGCACTCTTTCCTATCCAAATAATTACCGCATGACAAAATTCAGCTCCATTTGCCTAGCAAATCTTCCTCGGCAAATTTCCAAAGTTTTTGTCCACCTAGAAGCATTGTGAAGGAAGTACCTTTTTTATATCTCTAAATGACATGAAATTTATACAGTTCCTTCATATGCCCAAATTATCACCCTCCTCCAAATTGCAGCTCAGTCAAATCATCTATGTGAGCCCAGGTTCAATTTATATTTTATGGCCAAATTGGCACGTTGCAAAGCAAGTGTTATATAGACCCCTCCTATTACCCTCAAACTTTTCGGGCACTCTTCCATACCCAAATCATTGCCACATGATAATATTCAGCTCAATTTCCTAGTAGATCTTTCTCGGGAAATTTCCAAAGTTTCTACCTCGAGAGAAGCTTTGTGAAGTAAGTACTAGCTAGGCTTACCCAAATGATCTGAAAATTTACCAGCGCATGACCATACCTAAGTAACTTACCTACACCAATTTTGAGCTCATTTCATTCATCCAATCTCTCTCACTAGTTTTCCCAAGTTTCTGTCCATAGAAGAGCATTGTGAAGTTAGTACTACTTTGGCATGTCCAAATGGTATCAATTTTCTACAATGCTTTCCTATGCCCAAATAACCATCCTCCACAAAATTTCAGCTCACTCCATTCATTATTTTGAGCCCATCTTCAACATTCATATTTTTGTCCAGCGTGGTACTTTGCAAAGCAAGTACCACCTAGGAGCCTCCTTTTGAGCTAAAAATTTGTGAAGACATTCTCCTTAGTAGATGATCATCCTCAGCCAAAACTCAAGCCCATTGGCCATGTGCATTTCCCGTACCGCTAATCAAACACTTGGCTGCTAATTCATGTTTGAGCATCGATCGGTCTCCTCGTGAGAATCTTATGTTGTAATTTTCTTCCTAGCACCAACCTGGGGAGTGCCCAACCCACTAGACATGCCTAGGCCGCCCAGAACACATGGCAACATTACGGTCACGCGGTGACCACGCGACGGGCATGCGAGTTTACGCGCTCTAGAGTTGGGGCCCTCGGCCACCGCCCAAACCTCGACGTATCGCCACCAAACCATGTATTTATGATTAAATAGGTCCTTATGTAACTATAAATGATTTTTGGAAAAAATAAATAGCAAACTATGAGGCAGCTGCAGTTCAAATTTGACCCGCTTCCAACTGAATCGGTGGAAATTTGTCTTTTTCACGAGAGGTGGATCAAAACTTTTTACACCCAACCATTTTGTCAATTGTGCATTAAATATGGCCTAGTATTTTATAAAAATGATTTGGTCCAATTTTGCAACAATTATTTGGTAGTTCCTTCACAAAAAAACCTCCTTTCGGGCACTCGAAAAATGGAAAATGGTTTTTTCGTCCAACGAAAATGAAAACTTCCTTAGGCAACATTGTTTTCCATTCCAATATGCACCCTTGTGCACAATATGAGATCATTTGAACAAACTATGCCATGAATGTGGCCATAAGATTGATCATTTGGCTTGAAAGCCATTGATCTCCACACGTGATAGCTCGTTTCTGAGAACACTTTTTTAAAATAATTGCCGTATTACAAGTTTGTTATTTTTCCTGGGAACTTGGCCACATATAATGACACAATGCGAAGGTTTCCCAATTTTTTGATTTTTTTTGAATTTTTTATGCCCGTTTCAAAATGCGGTCAAAACGGCGGGAATGACCGTTCCTAGCTAGTGGTTGAATCTTGGATTTTTTTTGGTGTTTCTCTGATTAAATAGGTACTTATGTACCTAGAAATGATTTTTTAAAAAAATAAATAGCAAACCATGACGCAGCTGCAGTTCAAATTTGACCCGCTTCCTGCTGAATCGGCGGAAATTTGTCTTTTTCACAAGAGGTGGATCAAAACTTTGTACACCCAACCATTTTGTCAATTGTGCATTAAATATGGCCTAGTATTTTAGAAAAATGATTTGGTCCAATTTTGCAACAATTATTTGGGAGGTCCTTCACAAAAAAAACCTCCTTTTGGGCACTCAAAAAATGGAAAATGGTTTTTTCGTCCAAAGAAAATGAAAACTTCCTTAGGCAACATTGTTTGCCATTTTCCAATATGCACCCTTGTGCACAATATGAGATCATTTGAACAAACTATGCCATGAATGTGTCCATAAGATTGATCATTTGGCTTGAAAGCCATTGATCTCCACACGTGATAGCTCGTTTCTGAGAACACTTTTTTAATAATTGCCGTATTACAAGTTTGTTATTTTTCCTGGGAACTTGGCCACATATAATGACACAATGCGAAGGTTTCCCAATTTTTTGATTTTTTTGAATTTTTTATGCCCGTTTCAAAATGCGGTCAAAACGGCGGGAATGACCGTTCCTAGCTAGTGGTTGAATCTTGGATTTTTTTTGGTGTTTCTCTGATTAAATAGGTACTTATGTACCTAGAAGAAATGATTTTTGTAAAAAATAAATAGCAAACTATGATGCAGCTGCAGTTCAAATTTGACCCGCTTGCTACTGAATCGACGGAAATTTGTCTTTTTCACGAGAGGAGGATCAAAACTTTTTACACCAAACCATTTGGTCAATTGTGCATTAAATATGGCCTAATATTTTATAAAAATGATTTGGTCCAATTTTGCAACAAATATTTGCGAGGTCCTTCACAAAAAAAACCTCCTTTTGGGCACTCGAAAAATGTTAAATGGTTTTTTCGTCCAAAGAAAGTGAAAACTTCCTTAGGCAATATTGTTTGCCATTCCAATATGCACCTTTGTGCACAACATGAGATCATTTGAACAAACTATGCCATGAATGTGGCCATAAGATTGATCATTTGGCTTGAAAGCCATTGATCTCCATACGTGATAGCTCGTTTCTGAGAACACTTTTTAAAATAATTGTCTTATTAAAAGTTTACTATTTTTCCTGGGAACTTGGCCACATATAATGACACAATGCGAAGGTTTCCCAATTTTTGATTTTTTTTGAATTTTTTATGCCCGTTTCAAAATGCGGTCAAAACGGCGGGAATGACCGTTCCTAGCTAGTGGTTGAGTCTTCGAATTTTTTTGATGTTTCTCTAATTAAATAGATACTTATGTACCTAGAAATTATTTTTGGAAAAATAAAGAGCAAACTACAAGGCAGCTACTGTTCAAATTTGACCCGCTTCCAGCTGAATCGGCGGAAATTTGTCTTTTTCACGAGAGGTGGATCAAAACCTTTTACACCCAACCAATTGGTCAATTGTGCATTAAATATGGCCTAGTATTTTATAAAAATGATTTGGTCCAATTTTGCAACAAATATATTATGGGTCCTTCACAAAAAAACTTATTTTGGCCACTCGAAAAATGGAAAATTATTTTTTCGTGCAAAGGAAGTAAAAACTCCCTTTGTCAATATTGTTTACAAATCCATGATGTAAACTTGTGCAAAATATGATATCATTTGAACAAATATTTGATAGGACTTTCACAAAAATACTCATTTTGAGCACTGAAAAATGGAATGAAAATTTTTATCTTGAATCGATCATGACCAATTTATATGGTCATAAGGTCATCAAATGGATTGGTGTGTTCTGATTGGGCCATGGGCATATCATGCGGATCACGCATCAACCACCGTCGGATGCTTTCGGATCCAATGGCCCAAACCCACCCGAGCCGAAACCCTAGGTCTGTCCTCAGGCACATTTTCCACCCACCCCCCCCTCCCCCTTCTTTCTCTCGTTCCTCCCTCCCCCGCCTCCATTCTTTCACTCCAGATCGACGACGACGGCCCCCCTGTCGCTTCCCCCTCCTTCCCCATCCCGCTGCGGCGAGGAGATCCATTCCCGCCGCCGCTGTTGCCCCCGCCCCCTTCTTCCCGTTTCAGACCACATCCTCCCACCATAGCTCGCCGCCGGGCCTCCCCCTCTCCTCCTCGCAGATCCAGAGCTGCGAGATCCGTCTCTCTCCGACCTCGAGGTCGACTGGGAGGGGCGCAATCCAGGACCAACGGGCTACACGCTGGCGGAGAGCAGAGCAGAGCACCGCCTCGCCTCTTCCTCCTCCCCTCCTCCTCCGCGCGCGGCCATGGCGCCTCTCTCCACCGCCGTCCACCTCTTGCGCTCCCCCGCGGCTCCGCGCGTTGTCCCTTCCCCGCCCGCCCGCCTCGCCGGGGCGCCAGCGCGCTTCCGGTGCCGCCGCCGGCTCCGGTCGGTGCGCGCGGAGGCGGCCAAGGAGGCGGAGGTGGGGGAGCTCAGGGTCGGGGTGTCCGTCTACAAGCCGCGCTCCTACGAAGTGCTCGTCTCCGACACCGCCCGCTCCCTCGCCGCCGCCATCAACGACGGCAGGACCCGCCTCGATATTGAGTTCCCGTAAGCATCCACTCCACTCCACTATCCCATTCATCTCGTTTCAATCTAATGCAATCTCACGAGTGTTCTCACATCCCCTCCATGTTTCTTCCATGAACCTCCACGGGTAATCCATGACTAGGCCTCTGCCCAGCAACATCTCTTCTTACAAGGTACTGACTGCCCGCCCTTCTTCTCCAACCCCTGCTCAAATTTCCTGCTGTGACATGTCGCCATATATTATTGGATACAGTTTGATTCTAGTTACATATGCACAAAAATTCAGTCCATACATAAGAATCTTGTTATGTGACACTGCACCAACATTGACTGAATGTTTCCTGCTGCAGCAACACTGTGGTCATCAATGGATACGAATTGACTAGTGATCGATGCACACGGATAAATAAATTCTATTATGTGGATGCACCCACATCATCAAAATAGAGTTGCAGATTGCTCACTGTTTTTACTGTCCTGTGCTGCTCATACTGTATGTACAACATGTTGCTGAACTGTATAAAGTCGAATCAAGTAGTAACATGTGAACAACACTTGCACTGGTGTATGAAGGAGTTAAGTACATGTTTGTTACAGCAGGACAAAGTAGATGTTTGTGTTTCCATCCAATCCACTGACAACATGTTTCTGTTATTGTGGTGCTTGCTTAACTAATTGCCATCTTACATTCTGTTCTTTTTTGTATACAGCTCGCCAGAAGAAGGCTGTGAAGATCTTCCCCTACCCTACCTCTGGACCTCTTCGCCCCATCGTGCAATGCCAGACCCACAAGTACAACATTAAGGTGAGGGCTGGCAGAGGCTTTACCCTTGAGGAGCTTAAGGTGATGACATTTCTTTGCTTTGTTTCCTTCATCTCTGATTGCCTATGAATGGTGCAGCATCATCAGTTGCAATAATTGGTTTATAACTGAGCATGGATTTTTAATGTTTGCTCTGTAACAATAGTAAATTTCCATTGTACATTTCATCAATTTCTTTCTTACTTTTGTTATCTAGGTACATATAACTTGTGTTCTATCTGTAGCTTTTAATTGCTTGCCCCCTCCTACAATCGATGCATGCTGCTTGAGTTTAGATTCAGATGCTAGATGAGATTATCATCTGTCGAGAAATTATCAGATGCTAGTTAGCTTCCTACTGTCAATGATGTGGTGTTAGAATCCTTGTATATATATACTTGTATATATACTCTGTGCGCTAGAATATCATCATGCTGTTTTCCTCGAGTCATCATCTTGTTGATAGTTCTGACATAACACTCTGGAGCAAAACAACTGATGGTTTCCAACAGGAAGGAACAATAGCTGATCCACTTGTTATTGTGGTTCACCGGTTATATTAGGAAATGCAGCCGGTCTTGCTATTGTGAGGTTCCTGCTTTAAGTTCCTTGTGACCCATGTTTCCCTATAAATACATTCACGAAAAGTTGCAGCCATTATTGTAACCGGGTTCATGGATTTCACTTTTGAACAGGGCTAGCCGACCAGGTTGGCTAGCAGTGAACTGATAACTAACTTAGCTTGGTTCTGATTCTTTAGACACTCATGTGATTTATGTAACTGCTGAATCTCTTTGAACATTGCAGAGTAATGCGCTTAAGGATTTGCATCAAAGGCGTCGTTGGTGCCCGGTGTCCTCGTCAAGCTCCTTCAGCATATGAACACAGATGTCAAAGTTGTAGGAGAGCATAGGTTGTCCCTTCTTCAGGTTGTCCTTCGCCTAATCAAATGCCCTTTGTTTTGCCGCTCTGCTCCTTCTCACCATCACCACCAGTCCACCACCACCATGGAAAGTCCTTTGTTTTTTATGATGGCATTCCATTTCTGAATCCACTAAACCTGCTGCTGCACTTCTTCTCGGAACCTCTTTATTGCTGCTTGCTGCTACTCCTCTCTTCATTCCCATGCTTGCTTCTTCTTCTCCTCACCTCGCTGCTTATCTTCTCTGAAGTCTGAACCCCCTGTTGCTGCTGCTGCTCTCTCTCCCTTTCCGAGATTTTCCTGACATGTGTATGTATGTGTCCTGCATAATAAGTGCTTGTTCTTTTCTCTAAACTTTGTTTGTATGATTGAGGGCAAATTTACTTGGTTCTTTTCTCTAAACTGTGCTTGGAACATTCGCTTTTATGATCTAAAATTGCCTTCCTGTGATGATGCAGGTGCCCAGTTTGTGCTCTCTCTAAACTGTGCTTCCGAAGGAGCTCCATGTTGAAGAAGATTGAAGACACTTGTAGAGCTTGTATATTCTCTAGTTATTACACATAGAGCTTGTAAAACCGTGATTGAAAATGTATTATGTGTTATTTGTAGAGTAGCAGCTCCATACTGATTTTGGCTGCTGTTATTTGAATTACTACTTGTATTTTTTTTGTCTGGCCAATTTAAATACATGCTATTTATTTACTATGAAATTGAAATCTGAAGAATATGACCTTGACAATTGGGACCCACTTACTAAAACTTGAAAAATGGGACCAATTACCAGAACTTACAATTGGGACCCATCTGACTAATTGACCCATCGTAAAAAAAGAAAAAAGTAATTATAAAAAATCTGGAATTGTTGAGCCAAAAAGGCCATGGCCCAGAAAATAAAAAGGCTGCATTGCTGGGCTAGGCCTGTGTAGTTCACCAAAATTAGTAGCGAAAAAAACACAAATAGGCTGAATTGTTGGGCTAGGCCCATGTAGAAAATCGAATTGGACCGGGCCGAATCTTGTGCCACGTCAGATTGCCACGCTGGATGCCTACGTGGCCTGGGGAGGTTGCTAGTGACCAAAACGCCACAGTAGACGTATTTTGGTCATAAACGTGTTCGACCATTCCAGAAGAAAGGTTGCTATAGTCATTTTATGACGGTCAGCTTTTGACCTTATGTTTTTGGTCACAAAAAGATCAAAAATGGAAATTTGTGACCATTCAGTGACCAATAGTGGTGGTCACAAGTTGACATATTTCTTGTAGTGTTTCCCCTATAAATAGAGGGGTGAGGGGAGGGCTGCAGGGAACATCCAAGGCGCAGCCCCTCCCCTCCCCAACACCTCTCCTCCTCCATAAGAGCTTGGGGAAGCCCTGCCGGAGTACTGCAGCTTCATCACCACCACACCGTCGTGCTGCTGTTGGAGCCCTCTTCCTCAACCTCTCCCTCCTCCTTGCTGGATCAAGGCGCGGGAGACGTCCTCGCTCCGTACGTGTATTGAACGCGGAGGTGCCGTCCGTTCGGCACTAGGATCTTTGGTGATTTGGATCACGTCGAGTACGACTCCATCAACCCCGTTCTCTTGAACGCTTCCGCTCGTGATCTACAAGGGTATGTAGATGCACTCCTCTCTCCCTCGTTGCTAGATGACTCCATAGATTGATCTTGGTGATGCATAGAAAATTTTAAAATTCTGCTACGTTCCCCAACAGTGGCATCATGAGCTAGGTCTATGCGTAGTTACTATGCACGAGTAGAACACAAAGTAGTTGTGGGCGTCGATATTGTCAATTTGCTTGCCGTTACTAGTCTTATCTTGATTCATGAAAGTGCAACTATCCCTAGGTGGTTTTGGTAATTCATAACAACATATAGCTCATTGAGCTAATGCTATTCCAAGATGATTATTTCAGGAAAGCTCAATGATTGGCATGGCATGGATGTGAAAGTGGAACCCTCAAAATGCTAAGGAAAAAGGATTGGCTCAAGCTCAAAAGCTCAAGACTCTTCATTTTATATTTTAGTGATCCAAGATCACATTGAGTCTTTAGGAAAAGCCAATACTATCAAGGAGGGATGAGGTGTTGCTTAATGAGCCTTTTGCTTCATGTGCTTAGTGATATGCTCCAAAAACCCTCAACTACTTTCCCATATCCACATTTGACCTAAACCCTAAGCCAAACTCGGTCCTACCGATTCTTCCTATCCGGCGCCACCGAGTTTCACTTGTCATTAGCCACTGCCAAACCCTAGCAATTCGGTTCTACCGATAGGGATCTCGGTCTCACCGAGATGGGATTGCAAACTCTCTGTTTCCCTTTCGTAACTTTTCGGTCTCACCGAAAGAGTGAATCGGTCCCACCGAGATTGCAATGTAAATTCAGTGTTTCCCCTTTGTAACTTTTCGGTCTCACCGAAAGAGCAAAGCGGTCCCACCGAGTTTGCCTGACCAACTCTCTGGTTAGCTAATTACCAAATTCGGTCTCACCGAGTTTGTGTAATTGGTCTCACCGAGATTACGTTATGCCCAAACCCTAACCATATCGGTCCTACCGAGTTGCATGTCAGTCCCACCGAAAATCTCTAACGGTCACTAGGTTTACATTTTCGGTCCGACCGAGTTTGTGATTCGGTCCCACCGAGATTGGAAAACTGTGTAACGGTTGGATTTTGTGTGGAGGCTATATATACCCCTCCACCTCCTCTTCATTCGAGGAGAGAGCCATCAGAACACATACACCATTCCAACTCGTATGTTCTGAGAGAGAACCACCTACTCATGTGTTGAGACCAAGATATTCCATTCCTACCATATGAATCTTGATCTCTAGCCTTCCCAAGTTGCTTTCCACTCAAATCTTCTTTCCACCAAATCCAAATCCTATGAGAGAGAGTTGAGTGTTGGGGAGACTATCATTTGAAGCACAAGAGCAAGGAGTTCATCACCTACACACCATTTGTTACTTCTTGGAGAGTGGTGTCTCCTAGATTGGCTAGGTGTCACTTGGGAGCCTCCGACAAGATTGTGGAGTTGAACCAAGAAGTTTGTAAGGGCAAGGAGATCGCCTACTTCGTGAAGATCTACCGCTAGTGAGGCAAGTCCTGTGTGGGCGATGGCCATGGTGGGATAGACAAGGTTGCTTCTTCGTGGACCCTTTGTGGGTGGTTGCTTCTTCGTGGACCCTTCGTGGGTGGAGCCCTGTGTGGACTCGCGCAACCATTACCCTTTGTGGGTGGAGCCCTGTGTGGACTCTCGCAACCTTACCCTTTGTGGGTTGAAGTCTCCATCAACGTGGATGTAGGATAGCACCACCTATCTGAACCACGGGAAAAACATCCGTGTCTCATATTGCGTTTTATTTCTCCAAACCCTTCCCTTTACATTCTTGCAAGTTGCATGCTTTACTTTCCGCTGCCAATATACTCTTTTCATGCTTGCTTGAATTATGTGATGATTGCTTGACTTGTCCTAAAATAGCTAAAATCTGCCAAGAACTAAAATTGGGAAAAGGTTAAGCTTTTATTTGATCAAGTAGTCTAATCACCCCCCTCTAGACATACTTTCGATCCTACAATTCGGCGGCATCATGGGATGAAGCGGCCCGGACCAACCTTAGACGTACGCTTACGTGAGACCGGTTCCACCGACTGACATGCACTAGTTGCATAAGGTGGCTGGAGGGTGTCTGTCTCTCCCACTTTAGTCAGATCGGATTCAATGAACAGGGTCCGTATGAAGGGTAAATAGAAATTGGCAATTCACGTTGTGGTTTTGGCGTAGGTAAGAAACGTTCTTGCTAGAAACCTATAGCACCCACGTAAAAACTTGCAACAACAATTAGAGGACGTCTAACTTGTTTTTGCAGCAAGTGTTTTGTGATGTGATATGGCCAAAGGTTGTGATGAATGATGAATGATATATGTGATGTATGAGATTGATCATGTTCTTGTAATAGGAATCACGACTTGCATGTCTATGAGTATGACAACCGGCAGGAGCCATAGGAGTTGTCTTTATTTATTTATGACCTGCGTGTCAACATAAACGTCATGTAATTACTTTACTTTATTGCTAAAGCGTTAGCCATAGTAGTAGAAGTAATAGATGACGAGACAACTTCAAGAAGACACGATGATGGAGATCATGATGATGGAGATCATGGTGTCATGCCGGTGCAACGATGATCATGGAGCCCCGAAGATGGAGATCAAAAGGAGCAAATGATATTGGCCATATCATGTCACTATTTGATTGCATGTGATGTTTATCATGTTTTACATCTTATTTGCTTAGAACGACGGTAGCTTAAATAAGATGATCCCTCGTAATAATTTCAAGAAAGTGTTCCCCCTAACTGTGCACCGTTGCGAAGGTTCGTTGTTTCGAAACACCACGTGATGATCGGGTGTGATAGATTCTAACGTTCGAATACAACGGGTGTAAGACAGATTTACACACGCAATACACTTAGGTTGACTTGACGAGCCTAGCATGTACAGACATGGCCTCGGAACACAGAAGACCGAAAGGTCGAGCATGAGTCGTATAGAAGATACGATCAACATGAAGATGTTCACCGATGTTGACTAGTCCGTCTCACGTGATGATCGGACACGGCCTAGTTAACTCAGATCATGTTATACTTAGATGACTGGAGGGATGTCTATCTGAGTGGGACTTCATTTAATAATTTGATTAGATGAACTTAATTATCATGAACTTAGTCTAAAATCTTTACAATATGTCTTGTAGATCAAATGGCCCACGTTGTCCTCAACTTCAACGCGTTCCTAGAGAAAACCAAGCTGAAAGACGATGGCAGCAACTATACGGACGGGGTCCGGCCTGAGGATCATCCTCATAGCTGCCAAGAAAGATTATGTCCTAGAAGCACCGCTAGGTGACGCACCCGTCCCACAGAACCAAGACGTTATGAACGTTTGGCAGACACGTGCTGATGATTACTCCCTCGTTCAGTGCGACATGCTTTACATCTTAGAACTGGGGCTCCAAAAGCGTTTTGAGAGACACGGAGCATATGAGATGTTCGAAGAGCTGAAAATGGTTTTTCAAGCTCATGCCCGGGTCGAGAGATATGAAGTCTCCGACAAGTTCTTCAGCTGTAAGATGGAGGAAAATAGTTTTGTCAGTGAGCACATACTCAAAATGTCTGGGTTGCATAACCGCTTGACTCAGCTGGGAGTTAATCTCCCGGATGACGTGGTCATTGACAGAATCCTTCAGTCGCTTCCACCGAGCTACAAGAGCTTTGTGATGAACTTCAATATGCAGGGGATTGAAAAGACCATTCCTGAAGTATTTGCAATGCTGAAATCAGTAGAGGTAGAAGTCAAAAAGGAACATCAAGTGTTGATGGTGAATAAAACCACTAAGTTCAAGAAAGGCAAGGGTAAGAAGAACTTCAAGAAGGACGGCAAGGGAGTTGCCGCGCCCGGTAAGCAAGCTGCCGGGAAGAAGCCAAAGAATGGACCCAAGCCCGAGACTGAGTGTTTTTATTGCAAGGGAAGTGGTCACTGGAAGCGGAATAGCCCCAAATACTTAGCGGACAAGAAGGCCGGCATCATGAAAGGTATATGTGATATACATGTAATTGATGTGTACCTTACCAGTACTCGTAGTAGCTCCTGGGTATTTGATACCGATGCGGTTGCTCACATTTGTAACTCAAAGCAGGAGCTGCGGAATAAACGGAGACTGGCGAAGGACGAGGTGACGATGCGCGTCGGGAATGGTTCCAAGGTCGATGTGATCGTTGTCGGCACGCTACCTCTACATTTACCTACGGGATTAGTTTTAAACCTCAATAATTGTTATTTAGTGCCAGCTTTGAGCATGAAAATGTATCAGGATCTCGTTTAATACGAGATGGCTACTCATTTAAATCCGAGAATAATGGTTGTTCTATTTATATGAGAGATATGTTTTATGGTCATGCTCCGATGGTGAATGGTTTATTCTTAATGAATCTCGAGCGTAATGCTACACATATTCATAGTGTGAATACCAAAAGATGTAAGGTTGATAATGATAGTCCCACATACTTGTGGCACTGCCGCCTTGGTCACATAGGTGTCAAACGCATGAAGAAGCTCCATGAAGATGGACTTTTAGAGTCTCTTGATTACGAATCATTTGACACGTGCGAACCATGCCTCATGGGTAAGATGACCAAGACTCCGTTCTCAGGAACAATGGAGCGAGCAACCAACTTATTAGAAATCATACATACTGATGTGTGCGGTCCAATGAGTGTTGAGGCTCGCGGTGGCTATCGTTATGTTCTCACCCTCACTGATGACTTGAGTAGATATGGGTATGTCTACTTAATGAAACACAAGTCTGAGACCTTTGAAAAGTTCAAGGAATTTCAGAGTGAGGTTGAGAATCAACGTGACAGGAAAATCAAGTTCTTGCGATCAGATCGTGGGGGAGAATACTTGAGTCATGAATTTGGCACACACTTAAGAAAATGTGGAATAGTTTCAAAACTCACGCCGCCTGGAACACCTCAACGTAATGGTGTGTCTGAACGTTGTAATCGCACTCTATTAGATATGGTGCGATCTATGATGTCTCCTACCGATTTACCGCTATCATTTTGGGGCTATGCTTTAGAGACTTCCGCATTCACTTTAAATAGGGCTCCGTCGAAATCCGTTGAGATGACACCGTATGAATTATGGTTTGGGAAGAAACCTAAGCTGTCGTTTCTAAAAGTTTGGGGATGTGATGCTTATGTCAAGAAACTTCAACCTGAAAAGCTCAAACCCAAGTCGGAAAAATGCGTCTTCATAGGATACCCTAAAGAAACTGTTGGGTATATGTTGGTGTCAAAACCGGCGGATCTCGGGTAGGGGGTCCCGAACTGTGCGTCTAGGCCGGATGGTAACAGGAGGCAAGGAACACGATGTTTTACCCAGGTTCGGGCCCTCTTGATGGAGGTAAAACCCTATGTCCTGCTTGATTAATATTGATGATATGGGTAGTACAAGAGTAGATCTACCACGAGATCAAGGAGGCTAAACCCTAAAATCTAGCCTATGGTATGATTGTTGTATGATGAAGTTGTCCTACGGACTAAAACCCTCCGGTTTATATAGACACCGGAGAGGGTTAGGGTTACACAAAGTCGGTTACAATGGTAGGAGATCTTGAATATCCGCATCGCCAAGCTTGCCTTCCACGCCAAGGAAAGTCCCATCCTGACACGGGACGAAGTCTTCAATCTTGTATCTTCATAGTCCTGGAGTCCGGCTGAAGGTATAGTCCGGCTACCCGAACACCCCCTAATCCAGGACTCCCTCAGTAGCCCCTGAATCAGGCTTCAATGACGACGAGTCCGGCGCGTAGATTGTCTTCGGCATTGCAAGGCGGGTTCCTCCTCCAAATTCTTCATAAAAGTTTGTAAACACCAAGAGTAGTGTCCGGCTCTACAAAATAAGTTTCCACTATTGCCACAGAGAGAATAATATTAACACAAATCTAATCTGCTGACGT
>NC_053027.1:34793297-34979669 GCF_003073215.2 Triticum urartu
TATCATCAATATTAATCAAGCAGGACGTAGGGTTTTACCTCCATCAAGAGGGCCCGAACCTGGGTAAAACATCGTGTCCCCTGCCTCCTGTTACCATCGATCCTAGACGCATAGTTCGGGACCCCCTACCCGAGATCCGCCGGTTTTGACACCAACAGTGGGTTATCAAGATCAACAGCAGGTTCAATCTCTACTTCATTGTCATTACTAGGTTGGGCATCAACATGAACATCATCATTAACATTATTAGGTTCATGTTCATTACCAGATTGTGTTTTGGCATCAGAAATAGAAATATCATTGGAATTCTCAGGTGTGTCAATAACAGGTTCACTAGAAGCATGCAAAGTCCTATCATGTTTCTTTTTCTTCCTCTTAGAAGGACTAGGTGCATCAATATTATTTCTCTGAGAATCTTGCTCAGTCCTCTTAGGATGGCCCTCAGGATACATAGGTTCCTGAGTCATTTTACCACCTCTAGTCATAACTCTAACAGCATTATCATTTTTCTTACTATTTAATTCATTGAGCAAATCATTCTGAGCTTTAAGTATTTGTTCTACTTGAGTGGTAACGATAGAAGCATGTTTACTAATAAGTTTTAGTTCACCTTTAACATTAGCTATATAATCACTCAAGTGTTCAATCATATAAGAATTATGTTTCAATTGTCTACCAACATAAGCATTAAAATCTTCTTGCTTAACCATAAAGTTATCAAACTCATCTAAACATTGGCTAGCAAGCTTAGCAGGAGGGATTTCAGCTTTATCATATCTATAGAGAGAATTTACCTTTACTACCTGTGTCGGGTTATCAAGACCATGTATTTCTTCAACAGGCGGTAAATTAAGACCATGTATTTCTTCAATAGGAGGTAAATTCTTAACATCTTCAGCTTTAATACCTTTTTCTTTCATGGATTTCTTTGCCTCTTGCATATCTTCAGGACTGAGAAATAGAATACCCCTTTCTTCGGAGTTGGCTCAGGAGTTGGTTCAGGAATTGGATCAGGAAGTGTCCAATTATTTTCATTAGTCAACATATTATTCAATAGAATTTCAACTTCATCAACAGTTCTTTCCCTGAAAACACAACCAGCACAACTATCCAGGTGGTCTCTGGAAGCATCGGTTAGTCCATTATAAAAGATATCAAGTATCTCATTTTTCTTGAGAGGATGATCAGGCAAAGCATTAAGTAATTGGAGAAGCCTCCCCCAAGCTTGTGGGAGACTCTCTTCTTCAATTTGCACAAAATTATATATTTCCCTTAAAGCAGCTTGTTTCTTATGAGCGGGGAAATATTTAGCAGAGAAGTAATAAATCATATCCTGGGGACTACACACACAACCAGGATCAAGAGAATTAAACCATATCTTAGCATCACCCTTTAATGAGAATGGAAATAATTTAAGGATATAATAATAGCGAGTTTTCTCATCATTAGTGAACAGGGTGGCTATATCATTTAATTTAGTAAGATGTGCCACAACAGTTTCAGATTCATAACCATAGAAAGATCAGATTCAACTAAAGTAATTATCTCAGGATCAACAGAGAAATCATAATCCTTATCAGTAACAAATATAGGTGAAGTAACATAAGCAGGGTCATATTTCATTCTAGCTTTCAAAGACTTTTCTTTAAGCTTAACTAATAATTTCTTAAGATCACCTCTATCATTGCAAGCAAGAAAGTCTCTAGCTGTTTCTTCATCCATAACATAACCCTCAGGAACAACAGGCAATTCATATCTAGGGGGAAAATCTTCATCATCACTTTCATCAATATTATCAGTTTCAATAATTTTATTCTCTCTAGCCCTAGCAAGTTATTCATCAAGAAATTCACCAAGTGGCACAGTAGTATCATGCATAGAAGTAGTTTCATCATAGGTATCATGCATAGCAGAAGTGGCAACATCAATAACATGTGACATATCAGAATTAATAGCAGAAGCAGGTCTAGGTGTCGCAAGTTTACTCAAAACAGAAGGTGAATCAAGTGTAGAGCTAGATGGCAGTTCTTTACCCCCCCCCCCTTGTAGTTGAGGGATAAATCTTGGTTCTTGGATCTTTCAAAATCTTCATAATGATAAGCAGATTTAAATCCCAAGTGACTCAAAGAATAGAGCTATGCTCCCCGGCAACGGCGCCAGAAAATAGTCTTGATAACCCACAAGTATAGGGGGTCGCAATAGCTTTCGAGGGTAGAGTATTCAACCCAAATTTATTGATTCGACACAAGGGATGCCAAACAATATTCTCAAGTATTAGCAGCTGAGTTGTCAATTCAACCACACCTGGAAACTTAATATCTGCAGCAAGGTATTTAGTAGCAAAGTAATATGATAGTAGTGGTAACGGTGGTAAAAGGTAACGGTAGCAAAAGTAATATTTTGGGGTTTTATAGTGATTGTAACAGTAGCAGCGGAAAAGTAAATAAGCGAAGAACAATATATGGAAAGCTCGTAGGCAATGGATCGATGATAGAGAATTATGCCGGATGTGATCGATCATGTAACAGTCATAACATAGAGTGACACAGAACTAGCTCCAGTTCATCAATGTAATGTTGGCATGTATTCCGAATATAGTCATACGTGCTTATGGAAAAGAACTTGCATGACATCTTTTGTCCTACCCTCCCGTGGCAGCGGGTCCTATTGGAAACTAAGGGATATTAAGGCCTCCTTTTAATAGAGCATCGGACCAAAGCATTAACACATAGTGAATACATGAACTCCTCAAACTACAGTCATTGTCGGGAGTGGTCCCGACTATTGTCACTTCGGGGTTGCCGGATCATAACACATAGTAGGTGACTATAGACTTGCAAGATAGGATCAAAAACTCTCATATATTGATGAAAACATAATAGGTTCAGATCTGAAATCATGGCACTCAGGCCCTAGTGACAAGCATTAAGCATAGCAAAGTCATAGAAACATCAATCTCAGAACATAGTGGATACTAGGGATCAAACCCTAACAAAACTAACTCGATTACATGATAAATCTCATCCAACCCATCACCGTCCAGCAAGCCTATGATGGAATTAATCAGGCACGACGGTGAGCATCATGAAATTGGTGATGGAGGAAGGTTGATGATGACGATGGCGATGGATTCCCCTCTCCGGAGCCCCGAAACGGACTCCAGATCAACCCTCCCGAGAGAGTTTAGGGCTTGGCGGCGGCTCCGTATCGTAAAATGCGATGAATCCTTCTCTCTAGTTTTTTTCTCCCCGAAAGTGAATATATGGAGTCAGGGTTGAGGTCGGTGGAGCGTCAGGGGGCCCACGAGGCAGGGGCGCGCCCCCCACCCTCGTGGACAGGTGGAGGCCCCCTGACGTGGATCTTCCTTCCAGTATTTTTTATATATTCCAAAATAATTCTCCGTTGATTTTCAGGTCATTCCGAGAACTTTTATTTCTGCATAAAAATAACACCATGGCAATTTTGCTGAAAACAGCGTCAGTCCGGGTTAGTTCCATTCAAATCATGCAAGTTAGAGTCCAAAACAAGGGCAGAAGTGTTTGGAAAAGTAGATACGACGGAGACGTATCACTCGGACCGAGGGGCGGGCAGAGTCGTGTTGATGGCGGGCTATGCACGCAATGCTACCCATGCTGAACCGCACTTGGAGTCTCAACTGACCGAGGAACTGAAGAAGATCAAGAAAAATCAAATGAAGATGATCAATTTGCAGAAACAAGCAAATAGCTTGGCAGGGGGTTTTATTGTTGTGTCATTGCTTTGTTTATGTTTTATTTGCTATTCATCCGTCATTAGAGGGGGCATTTAGGTCTGTCAGGGCATAGGATGCGATATGTACCCCATGCCAAGTTCTTATAACTGAATTGAAGCATAAATATTCAGTGTTCATGATCTGTTCTTATTCTTCAGTTAACAGAGTGCACACCCCCCCCCCCAAATTCAGAAACAACAAATCTTGCTGCCGAATAGATGTTGGGTCGTGAGAAAATAACCAGGCCCAAATTGAGAAAAGCCCACCCGCGTAGGGGCACCAGCCCAGTTTTATAGCATAGAGGCACCCATGTTAAAAAAAATGCTTAGACTAAATCAAAATAAAATGTTGCTTCGGCAAATAAACCTTTAACAAAAATGTACTCCCTCCGTCCCATAATATAAGAGCGTTTTTGACACTACACTAGTGTAAAAAAATGCTCTTATATTACGGGACGGAGGGAGTACTTCTTTACTTGTTTTTTTCTTTAGCCAAATTTTTCTGTCGAATAAATGTTGGGCTGTATGTATTGTACTTTTTGTTTTTCTGTACATTTTTTTGTGATTCTTTTTATGCATGTCTATGGTTCCATGAAACCCAAATTAAATGGGGATATGTGAAAGCCTTAGAAATCATTTTTGGAAATGATCATGTTAAAATTTGATTGAAATAGGTCCAACAAAATCTTCTTATTTTGCTCTGAAAATATTGGCCAGAGGTAAAATTCAAACCAATATTGGCTAGCTAGGGTGGCCCTAAATAGCCAGAGCCTAGATACATGCATGCCCACATGCAGCACACCAATATATGATTTTTTGGGTATGTGGGTCACAACTCATGATTTGGAAAAAAACAAAAACTAGATACAACACTTTGTGAGTATGTGGGTCACGACTCATGATTTGGCCAACATTGTGAAGACGGTTTGTGTGGCGTGGTGAATGGGGTGTAGCAATACAAGGCAACACACAAATAATAGCACGAAACGAGTACAACCCATAGCAACCCACAAATAATAGCATGAAACAAAAATATAATAATAAGAAAACCAACAACAATATAAATAGTAGCACAACCGATAGTTCCACGACATAGATAGCACAGCCTTACAACTTAATAATAGTAGCACACATACATAAACTATTACAACTTAAAATACTAAAATGCTAGATAGCTAGCTAGATAGATCGGGGGCACCAAACAGGGTTCTTCTCCTTCTCCTCCTCTTGGCGAACACCACCTCGCTCCTTCGGGCGTCCTTCACTGCTGGTTGTCGACGGGGTACGGGAGGGTGTGCATGCCGTTGTGGGTGGGGAAGATGTTGTTGAAGTCGGTGAAAATGTTGTGGGTGGTGAAAGCAATAAACTCACACCCACACCAAAACACTCGGCCGAGGAGGTGGAAGGCGTCGAAGTGGTTGGTGAATGTAGCAAGGAGCCCAACCACAACGCCATTGTGATTGACCTCCTCAACATGGAACATGGTTGGAGAGCCTGGGGGAGGTGGTGGTAGCCGGCCGAAAGGAAGAACTGCGTGAACTCCCTTGCGCCCCTCCACCTTGAGATCGCCCACAGGCTGTTCTCTACATAGACATCGGCGGGATAGAGCCTCTCCGGCACGGTGGGGGTACCGATAGGTCAGGCCTTTGTACTGCATGGTGGCTTTAGGACCCTCTACTTTGTGGAGAAGAAGGAAGAAGGAGGGCGGATGGGGCCAGATGTGAGAGGATGGGGTTGGGGTATGGATGAGGAGGGAGAGGAAGATGATAGGTATGGCTTAAATAGCCCTAGTGCGATGTGTTTTTTGATTTTTTTAATGGTTTCACCGGGTGGAAATAATGACCGAATGGCGCTTGGTGGCATCGGGAGTGTGTACACACGCATGGGAAAGGGAAACCAAAGGCTCCATGCATCAATGGGGGGTGCCCCTGCATCAATAGCCCCGCTGCGACGTTTCACACAGGTGCACGCGTCTGTGCCATCGGTCGGGGGTCACGCTGACCCATTTTCTGTGCATGTGCCGCATGTGCATGCATGCATCATAGGCTCCGAGCATGGCAACGTAGCCTGTTGGCTAGGGCCTGGCTAGAGGAGGCGTGGTTCGATCCAAAGGTCCAAAGGGTGGGCTTCATTCACCAGAGCCCAACGGCAAGCCCACTCGCTGCAGCACAAAAAAATGTGTTTATTAATCCAACAAATCAGAGCGTAGCGCGCGGATCGCTGATATGTAGCACTGCATGCTAATCCACACCATAGAACACGCAGTGATCCAGCGATCCAGAGTTGAGGCGGGGGGTTATCCAGTGATTCAGCGTTGTCGACTGCAGCCAATCACAGAGCCTCACGCGGATCGGTGACGTAGCCCTAGCGCCTGATCCAGGCTGTCCACTAACAGAGATCAAGCGGCGCGGAATGGTGTGGGGTTTCAGATGGGGTTTTGAGGGCTAGGGTTGAACATAACTAATTCAAAAAAATCAAAAAATATGAAACTTGCACCCATCATCGTTTTATGTGAGTGAGTTGCTGGGAAAATAAGAAACTTGGTTTATGGGTATTTTCATGAAAAACCCTTCACAAAACATAGCTATCATGAACGAGGTTGCATGGAATTCAAGCTAGGGTTTAGGGCTAAGCATGTCATAATTTATCCAAACGATCTCATATTGGGCATGGACCCTATATTTGCACACTATATGTCAAGTTTTGATTTTTGGCCCATTTAGAAAAGGTCAAAAAATTGCTTACTTACAAATGGGGTGTTTAGCCTAGCTTCGGAGCTCAATTGGAGCCCATTTTTCATGACTAGTGTTTCACATCAACAATAAGTGCTCAGATTGATCGCTTAACATGCTTATATATGACTAATATTTGAGAAAGCATTTTAACATCAATACCACATACTAAACAATTTCAAATTTGAATTTTGGGTCAAATTTGAAATTCGACCAGAATTTGAATAGCATTACACAAATATCATTGTACACAAATTGAGGCAAGTTTGTTATTCTACAACACACATCACCATTAAACAAGTTTGACAAAAGAAGTTTTCACTTCTTCATCTTACCACTCGATTTCTTCTTCTTACCACCTTTTGATCCTACCATACCTAGTTCACTCAAAGTCTTGGTTTTCTTAACTGGACTAGCTGGGACAGCTTCAGTTGGCACCACAACATCTACATGAGGCTCAGTTTGCACAACATCAACTCTAGTAGCTTCAATTGGTAATACAACTTGCAATATAGGCTTAGTTTGCGGAACATCTGCCGCAACATCTTCAGTTTGCAGAACATCTGCCGCAACAGCTTCAGTTTGCACCACATTGTGCAGCACATCATCATCCAAATGTTGCTCATGATGCATCACAAGATCAAAGACTACCTCATTTTGCACAACATCATCCAAATCTTGATCATTTTGCATCACAACTTCATTAAACTCTTGCTCATTTTGCACCGCAGCATCATCCAACTCTGTTTCATCACCAAAATTTCTCTTTTTTCTACAGCCATTGATTCTTGCCTTTTTGATTGCCTAGCAATCTTCAACAACAAGGGGTTGACCTCCACGCTTCCTCCTGGAAAACAAAGCTTGTAATTTTGCTAGTAATTAAAAACAACATCCAAATAAAAAACACAAACGTAAACATACTTTGGCCTTTCACGAGTGTAACGACATTTTGGAGATCCTTTTTGGTGCCCAAGTTCCTGGCACAACTTGCATTTATTTTTGTTACCTTTTTGGGACCTTTTTGGCTTTGCATCCTTCTTCCCCTTCCCCTTTTTACTACTCCCACCTTTCTCAAATGATGCCTTGAATCTACTCTCTTTAGGTCTGCCAGCCTTCCTTTTTGTGAGGGGAGGACACATGGAAAATTCAATTTCCACTTCAGACCACTGAGACTGATCTGTAAGTGCTGGAATTGGAGTTGCATATGCAGCCTTGAATCTTTCCACTGAGTAATATTCATGCAAATATGGGTGAATGTTTATCTTGGGTTGGGAGGCCAAGAAAATAATGGAATGGTCACATGGTTTCCCGGTGTGTTGCCACTCGAGGCAAGTGTTGGGGAACGTAGCAATAATTCAAAAATTTCCTACGTGTCACCAAGATCAATCTAGGAGATACTAGCAACGAGAGAGAGGGAGTGCATCTTCATACCCTTGAAGATCGCTAAGTGGAAGCGTTACAAGAACGCGGTTGGTGGAGTCGTACACGTAGCGATTCAGAACGCGGTCGATTCCGATCTAAGCGCCAAACAATGGCGCCTCTGCGTTCAACACACGTACGGCCCGGGGACGTCTCCTCCTTCTTGATCCAGCAAGGGGAGACGAGAAGTTGAGGGAGAACTCCGGTAGCACGACGGCGTGGTGGTGGAGCTTGTGGTATTCCTGCAGGGCTTCGCCAAGCTCTACGGAGGAGAAGGAAGAGTTGGAGGAGGGAGGGGCTGCGCCAGGGAAGGGGTGCGGCTGCCCTCTCTCTCCCTCACTATATATAGGGGGAAGGGGGTGGAGGAGGCGCCCTAGGGTTCCCTAGGGAAGGGGCGTCGGCCACAGGGAAAACCCTAGATGGGTTTGGGCGCCCCCACCCCTAGGAAACTTGCCCCCCAAGCCGGGAGGGGTGGATGCCCTAGGGGAGGCTCCCCCACCTCTCCATGTTACGTGATATGGGGGGAGGGGTGCTCAGCCCCTTAGTGGGCTTATGTGCCCCCTCCCCTTGGCCCATAAGTCCACCCCCAACGCTTGCCGGGGCCTCCGAAACCCCTTTCGGACACGCTGGTCGTCACCCGGTACCCCCGGAACAATTCCGGACTCCAATACCCTTCGTCCAATATATCGATCTTCACCTCCGGACCATTTCGTAACTCCTCGTCACGTCCGGGATCTCATCCGGGACTCCGAACAACCTTCGGTAACCACATACTATTTCCCATAACAACTCTAGCGTCACCGAACCTTAAGTGTGTAGACCCTACGGGTTCGGGAACCATGCAGACATGACCGAGACATCTCTCCGGCCAATAACCAATAGCGGGATCTGGATACCCATATTGGCTCCCACATGTTCCACGATGATCTCATCGAATGAACCACGATGTCGGGGATTCAATCAACCCCGTATACAATTCCCTTTGTCTATCGGTATGTTACTTGCCTGAGATTCGATCGTCGGTATCCCCATACCTCATTCAATCTCGTTACCGGAAAATCTCTTTACTCGTTCCGTAATGCATGATCCTGTGGCTAACTCATTAGTCACATTGAGCTCATTATGATGATGCATTACCGAGTGGGCCCAGAGATACCTCTCCGTCACACGGAGTGACAAATCCCAGTCTCGATTCGTGCCAACTCAACAGACACTTTCGGAGATACCCGTAGTGTGCCTTTATAGCCAACTAGTTACGTTGTGACGTTTGGCACACCCAAAGCATTCCTACGGTATTCGGGAGTTGCACAATCTCATGGTCTAAGGAAATGATACTTGACATTAGAAAAGCTTTAGCAGACGAACTATACGATCTTGTGCTATGCTTAGGATTGGGTCTTGTCCATCACATCATTCTCCTAATGATGTGATCCCGTTATCAACGACATCCAATGTCCATGGTCAAGAAACCATAACCATCTATTGATCAACGAGCTAGTCAACTAGAGGCTTACTAGGGACATGTTGTGGTCTATGTATTCACACATGTATTACGGTTTCCAGTTAATACAATTATAGCATGAACAATAGACAAGTATCATGAACAAGGAAATACAATAATAACCATTTTAGTATTGCCTCTAGGGCATATTTCCAACAGTCTCCCACTTGCACTAGAGTCAATAATCTAGTTCACATCACTATGTGATTGTAATGAATCCAACACCCATGGGGTTTGTTCATATCTCGCTTGCGAAAGAGGTTTATTAGTCAATGTGTATGAACCTTTCAGATCCATGTGTGCTTTACAAATCTCTATGTCATCTTGTAGATGTAGCTACCACGCGCTACTTGGAGCTATTCCAAATAACTGCTCTACTATACGAATCCGATTTACTACTCAGAGTCATCCGGATTAGTGTCAAAGTTTGCATCGACGTAACCCTTTACGACGAACTCTTTTACCACCTCCATAATCGAGAAAATTCCTTAGTCCACTAGTTACTAAGGATAAGTTCGACCGCTATCATGTGATCCATTCTTGGATCACTCTTGTACCCCTTGACTGACTCATGGCAAGGCACACTTCAGGTGCGGTACACAGCATAGCATACTATAGAGCCTACGTCTAAAGCATAGGGGACGACCTTCGTCCTTTCTCTCTCTTCTGCCATGGTCAGGTCTTGAGTCTTACTCAATACTCACACCTTGTAACACAGCCAAGAACTCCTTCTTTGCTGATCTATTTTGAACTCCGTCAAAATCTTGTCACGGTATGTATTCATTTGAAAGTACTATTAAGCGTTTTTTATCTATCCTTATAGATCTTGATGCTCAATGTTCAAGTAGCTTAATCCATGTTTTCCATTGAAAAACACTTTTCAAATAACCATGTATGCTTACCAGAAATTCTACATCATTTCTGATCAACAATATGTTAACAACATATACTCATCAAAAATTCTATAGTGCTCCCACTCACTTCTTTGGAAATACAAGTTTCTCATAAACTTTGTATAAACCCAAAATCTTTGATCATCTCATCAAAGCGTGCATTCCAACTCTGAGATGCTTACTCCAGTCCTTAGAAGGATTGTTGGAGCTTTGCATATTTGTTAGCATCTTTCAGGATTGATAAAACATTATGGTTGTATCACATACAACCTTTCCTCAAGAAAATCGTCGAGGAAACAATGTTTTGACATCCTATCTGCAAGATTTCATAAATAATGCAATAACTTCTAACATAATTCCAACAGACTCTTAGCATCGCTACGAGTGAGAAAGTCTCGTCGTAGTCAACTCCTGGAACTTGTCGGAAAACATCTTAACGACAAGTCGAGCTTTCTTAATGGTGACACTTACCATCATTGTCCGTCTTCCTTTTAAAATCCATCTGCACCCAACAGCCTTACGACCATCAAGTAGTTCTTCCAAAGTCTATACTTTGTTTTTATACATGGATCCTCTCTCGGATTTTATGGCCTCGAGCCATTCGTCGGAATCCGGCCCCACCATTGCTTCTTCATAGCTCGTAGGTTCATTGTTGTCTAGCAACATGACTTCCAAGACAGGATTACGTACCACTCTAAAGTAGTACGCATCCTTGTCGACCTATGAGGTTTGGTAGTGACTTGATCCGAAGTTTCATGATCACTATCATAATCTTCCACTTCAATTGGTGTAGGTGCCACAGGAACAACTTAGGTTTGACAAAACATTCTGGTTGTATCACTAGTTGAAGTGATGGTTCAATAACCTCATCAAGTCTCCATCATCCTCCCACTCAATTCTTTCGAGAGAAACTTTTCCTTGAGAAAGGACCCGTTTCTATAAACAATCACTTTTTCTTCCGGATCTGAAATAGGAGGTATACCCAACTGTATTGGGTATTCTATGAAGATGCATTTATCCGCTTTGGGTTCGAGCTTATCAGCCTAAAACTTTTTCACATAAACGTCGCAGCCCCAAACTTTTAAGAAACGACAGCTTAGGTTTTTCTAAACCATAGTTCATACGGTGTCATCTCAACG
Source organism: Triticum urartu (assembly GCF_003073215.2). Lineage (NCBI taxonomy): Eukaryota > Viridiplantae > Streptophyta > Magnoliopsida > Poales > Poaceae > Triticum > Triticum urartu. The sequence goes on from NC_053027.1 coordinate 34,804,732, forward strand.
GAATTGCGTGGTGCCCTATTTAAAGTGAATGTGGTTGTCTCTAATGCCTAGCCCATAAACGATAGTGGTAATTCGATAAGAGACATCATGGCATGCACCATATCCAATAGGGTGCAGTTATGATGTTCGGACACACCATCCCACTATGGTGTTCCAGGCGGTATTAGTTGTGAAACAATTTCCACAATGTCTTAATTGTGTGCCAAACTCGTAACTCAGATATTCATCTCTATGATCATATCATAGACATTTTATCCTCTTGTCACGACGATCTTCAACTTCACTCTGAAATTACGTAAACCTTTCAATAATTCAGACTTGTGTTTCATCAAGTAAATATACTCGGCATCTACTCGAATCATCTGTGAAGTAAGAACATAACGATATCCACTGCGTGCCTCAGCACTCATTGGACTGCACACATCAAAATGTATTACTTCCAACAAGTTGCTTTGTTGTTCCATCTTACTGAAAACAAGGCCTTTCAGTCATCTTGCCCATGTGGTATGATTTGCATGTCTCAAGTGATTCAAAATCAAGTGAGTCCAAACGATCCATCTGTATGGAGTTTCTTCATGCATATATACCAATAGACATGGTTCACATGTCTCAATCTTTTCAAAAACGAGTGAGTCCAAAGACCCTTCAACATGGAGCTTCTTCATGCGTTTTATACCAACATGACTCAAATGGCAGTGCCACAAGTATGTGGTACTATCATTACTATCTTATATCTTTTGGCATGAACATGTGTATCACTACGATCGAGATTCAATAAACCATTCATTTTAGGTGCAAGACCATTGAAGGTATTATTCAAATAAACAGAGTAACCATTATTCTCCTTAAATGAATAACTATATTGCGATAAACATAATCCAATCATGTCAATGCTCAACGCAAACACCAAATAACAATTATTTAGGTTTAACACCAATCCCGGTGGTAGAGGGAGTGTGCGACGTTTGATCACATCAACCTTGGAAACACTTCCAACACATATCGTCATCTCACCTTTAGCTAGTCTCCGCAGCCTTTTATTTTGAGTTACTAACACTTAGCAACCGAACCGGTATTTATTACCCTAGTGCAACTAGGAGTACTAGTAAAGTACACAATAATATAACGTATATTCAAAATACTTCTGTCGACCTTGCCAGCCTTCTCATCTACCAAGTATCTAGGGTAGTTCTGCTTCAGTGACCATTCCCCTCATTACAGAAGCACTAAGTCTCGGGTTTGGGTTCAACCTTGGGTTTCTTCACTAGAGCAGCAACTGATTTGCCGTTTCGTGAAGTATCCCTTCTTTCCCTTGCCCTTCTTGAAACTAGTGGTTTTACTTACCATCAACAATTGATGCTCCTACTTGATTACTACTTTCGCGGTGTCAAACGTCGCGAATTGCTCAAGGATCATCATGTCTATCCCTGATATGTTATAGTTCATCACTAAGTTCTAGTAGCTTGGTGGCAGTGACTATGGAGAACTATCACTATCTCATCTGGAAGATTAACTCCCACTCGATTCAAGCGATTGTAGTACTCAGACAATCTGAGCACATGCTCAACGATTGAGCTTTTCTCCCTTAGTTTGCAGGCTTAAGAAACTTGTCAGAGGTCTCATACCTCTTGACGTGGGTGAGGGAGTCCTGGATTAGGGGGTCTCCGGACAGCTGGACTATATCCTTTGGCCGGACTGTTGGACTATGAAGATACAAGATTGAAGACTTCATCCCGTGTCCGGATGGGACTCTACTTGGCGTTGAAGGCAGGCTAGGCAATACGGATATGCATATCTCCTCCTTTGTAACCGACCTTGTGTAACCCTAGCCCCCTCCGGTGTCTATATAAACCGAGGGTTTTAGTCCGTAGGACAACATACAATCAGACCATAGGCTAGCTTCTAGGGTTTAGCCTCTCTGATCTCGTGGTAGATCAACTCTTGTAATACTCATATCATCAAGAACAATCAAGCAGGACGTAGGGTTTTACCTCCATCAAGAGGGCCCGAACCAGGGTAAACATCGTGTCCCCTGCCTCCTGTTACCATCCGCCTTAGATGCACAGTTCGGGACCCCCTACCCGAGATCCGCCGGTTTTGACACCGACATTGGTGCTTTCATTGAGAGTTCCTCTGTGTCGTCACCATAAGGCTTGTGGCTCCTTCGATCATCGCTAGAGATGCGGTCCAGGGTGAGGCTTTCCTCCCCGGACAGATCTTCATATTTGGCAGCTTTGCACTGCGGGCCAATTCGCTTGGCCATCTGGAGCAGATTGAGAGCTATGCCCCTGGCCATCAGGTCAGATTTGGAAACTTGAACTACACGGCCGACATCCGTGGAGAATTGATCTTCGACGGATTCGGGCCCATGTCGGGCGCGTCGTACAGTCTTGACGAGCATGACGTAACTCTGCCGTCGGACAGTGTTCGGGAGATCGCATCCGCAGGTACTCCGTCCATCAATCCGAAGCAAGTCGTGCCACCCAAGAGCGGAGGGATGGACCCCGCCATGGAGGCTGCACTCTCAGTGGTGATAGAGCCGGATACTGACTTCACCCCTTACGAGAGCCGTACCGAACCACTGGATTTATCTCCGGCCACGGACTCCAAGCCGCTCATATCCGTGCCCGTCGAGTCCGACTGGGCGCCGATCATGGAGTTCACCTCCGCGGACATCTTTCAGCACTCACCCTTCGGAGACGTGCTAAATTCATTAAGGTCTCTCTCCCTGTCAGGAGAACCTTGGCCGAACTACATTCGGCTAGAATGGGATGCGGACGACGAAGAAATTCGCTGCCCACCCACCACCCACTTAGTAGCCACTGTCGACGACTTAACTGACATGCTCGACTTTGGCTCCGAAGACTTCGACGGTATGGATGACGAAGCCGGAGACGAACAGGATCCACCGCCCACGGGGCAATGGGCCGCCACCTCATCATATGATATATACATGGTGGACACCCCCAAAGAAGCCAATGGCGACGAGACAGCGGAGGATGACCCCTCCAAGAAGCAACCCAAGCGTCGACGTCGGCGGCGCCGCTCTAAGCCCCGCCACAGCAAGAGCAGTGATACCGGCACAGGAGATAATAACACTCCGGATAGCGCCGAAGACAACAACAATCCCCTCCAGCACGATGCAGAGCTAGAGGACGAACAAGCTAGCCCTCCAGAGCAGGCAGCATATGGAGAACCGGAGGAGGACAATTACATGCCTCTCTCCGAAGACGAGGCGAGCATCGGCGACGACGAGTTTATCGTGCCTGAGGACCCCGTCGAGCAAGAGCGCTTCAAGCGTCGGCTTATGGCCACGGCAAGTAGCGTAAAGAAGAAACAGCAATAGCTTCAAGCTGATCAAGACTTGCTAGCAGATAGATGGACCGAAGTCCTTGCGGCAAAGGAGCATGAACTCGAGCGCCCATCCAAGAGTTACCCAAAATGCAGGTTGCTACCTCACTTCGAGGAGGAAGAATTGAAACCTCATTCACCAGTGTACGATGCAGCTGACCGGCCACTACGCGGCCGAGCTAGAGAGGCGTTTCAGCCTAAAGTTCAGACCGCACCCCGTCGCCACTCAGTCAAAAATACTAAGGCCTGGGGCAACACAGAGGACCCGCGAGACATCTTGGACAGTAAGGCAAAAATCGCAAGGTCAATATACGGGACACGCGCACGTGCGCCCACACAGGACGATGATCGTCGCGTCGGATACACCAAGAGTAAATCCGGTCGGGCCGAATACAGCAGACAAGACTCATACGAACTACGACGAGATATAGCCCGGCACAGAGGTGCCGCACACCCCCTATGCTTCACTGATGAAGTTATGAATCATGAATTCCCGGAGGGTTCCAAACCCGTAAATATGGAATCATACGATGGCACAACAGATCCTGCTGTATAGATTGAGGATTTCCTCCTTCACATCCACATGGCTCGCGGTGACGATCTACATGCCATCAAGTACCTCCCACTAAAACTCAAAGGACTAGCTCGGCATTGGCTGAATAGCTTGCCAGCAGATTCTGTTGGCAGTTGGGAGGATTTGGAAGATGCATTTCTTGACAACTTCCAGGGCACTTATGTGCGGCCATCGGATGCTGATGACTTGAGCCACATAACCCAGCAGCCAGGGGAATCGGCCAGACAATTCTGGACACGGTTCCTGACTAAGAAAAATCAAATTGTAGATTGTCCGGATGCAGAAGCCCTAGCAGCATTCAAGCATAACATCCGCGATGAGTGGCTCGCCCGCCACCTCGGCCAAGAGAAGCCGAAATCTATGGCAGCCCTCACAACACTCATGACCCGCTTTTGCGCGGGCGAGGATAGCTAGCTAGCTCGCAGCAACAACACATCAAGGAATCCGGATACCTCAGATACCAAAGACGTTAACGGTAGGCAGCATCGTAATAGACCAAAGCGCCGCAATAATGGTGATAACACCAAAGATACGACAGTCAATGCCGGATTCAGAGGCTCTAGATCCGGTCAGCGGAAGAAGCCATTTAAAAGAAATACTCTAGCTCCGTCCAGTCCGGATCGCATACTGGATCGCTCGTGTCAAATCCACGGCACCCCTGACAAGCCAGCCAATCACACCAACAGAGAATGTTGGGTGTTCAAGCAGGCCGGCAAGTTAAATGCCGAAAACAAGGACAAGGGGCTGCATAGAGATGACGAGGAGGAGCCCCTGCCGCCGAACCCAGGAGGACAGAAGGGGTTTCCTCCACAAGTGAAGACAGTGAACATGATATACGCAACCCACATTCCCAAGAGGGAGCGGAAGCGTGCACTAAGGGACGTCTACGCGATGGATCCCGTCGCCCCGAAGTTCAACCCATGGTCTGCTTGTCCGATCACCTTCGATCGCAGGGACCACCCCACTAGTATCCGTCATGTTGGATCTGCCGCACTGGTCCTAGACCCCATCATTGACGGATTTCACCTCACTCGAGTCCTTATGGACGGCGGCAGCATCCTGAACCTGCTTTATCAGGATACGGTGTGAAAAATGGGTATCGATCCCTCAAGGATCAAACCCAGCAAAACCACCTTTAAAGGCGTCATCCCAGGTGTAGAGGCCCATTGCACATGCTCAATCACACTGGAAGTGGTCTTCGGATCAGCGGATAACTTCCGAAGCGAAGAGTTAATCTTTGACATCGTCCCGTTTCACAGTGGCTATCATGCACTGCTCGGACGGACAACATTTGCAAAATTCAATGAAGTGTCACATTACGCATACCTCAAGCTCAAGATGCCAGGACCCCGCGGGGTCATAACAGTAAATCGAAACACAGAACGCCCGCTCCGTATGGAAGAGCACACTACAGCCCTTGCAGCAGAGGCACAAAGCAGCCTGTTCATGCAGACCACTCATTTGGCGTTACAGCCCCCGGACACCTTCAAGCGAGTCTGGAACAATCTGAAATAGGATCGCCTGGCGCGATCAGCGCTCGCCTAGCAATCCGGGCCCCGTCCCAGTCCCAGTGTAGCAACGAAATTCATACCTCACGTACATAACTACGCATTGAAAATACCATGGACATAGGCGGGGGCACAATCAGGACACGCCCCGCATTGTGGCTTAACCACACCAGGGGTTGTATACCTTTGACATTCCTTTTCTCTTTCAGGGCCTAACTCTTCATAAGCCCTTTCCGGTAGTCCGATTGCCGGACACATTCCGGAAGCAACAACCAAGGCGGCATGAAGCTAAGACGAACATGGGGACCGCCAGGTGGTCTCTAGTAATACTTGATATACCCGCTTTTCACTATTTATGCGTAGCCTGCCTTGGGGTAGGACATTTCGAATTGTCCTACTTTATGCTTATTGCACTACTTGTACCAGTACGCTTCGACGTATTATTCAAATAACAATGCATATTATTAATCTGTCATTGCATTATTTAAATTTTTCTCTTTCTCTTATATGTCCATTTACGACATTCCGCACCTGCACGCTCGGGTACGGTCAGTATGCCAGGGGCTCTCGTTTACCCCGTAATACGGCGCAAGAAGTCCAAACACTTTCGACAGTGCGACACCCCGAACTTATAGCATTATATGCATCAGCTCCGAATCATGTCTTGGGTCAAATGTTGGGTTGCCCGGCTCCCATGCTTTGGTACCTTATGTTCGGCTATATCGGCTAAGGTAGCGGTGGGAGAACTACTGCGATTGTGTCTCGGTTCTTTCGGACGAGCACCTCAGTAGAGAAAGCCAAAAACTGACTGTCATGATAAGGCGAGAGACCGGTTGCTGTTCGAGAGGTCTCAAGTCCTTAAAGACTTTTTCCACTTCGGGCGAAGAGTCAGCCTTGTCCGGCTTAGGCGTGTATAGCGCCCCAAATTCGGCCCTCCGAATACCAGGTGCTTCGCCAAAAAATTTAAAATCATAGACTTCTATGGCTAAGTGATAGTGATAAAGCATTATAGTCTGATTACCTGGTTCGTTGCACTGAGCACCTCCCTTGAAGGACCCAAAATTGGGGTAAAGAGTGTTCAGATTTACCCCGAACACCCCAGTACTAGTTACATGGGGGCAGAAGCCGACGACTGGCCAACTCTCAGATTTTATAAACGGCCGCACATAAGGTAATATTTTAAATTAAGAAAGCGTCACATGGCGCAAAAGAACTCATTTCATATTACAGGATCACATGGGCATGTTCATTCAAAAATTACATCCTTGGCACAGTCATCTGCCACTAAGTGGGAACCCTTCAGGACGCTCTCATAGTAATTCTCGGGGCAGCGATGCTCCTTGCCCTCCGGCGGCCCCTCCTTCACAAGCTTCACGGCGTCCAGCTTCGCCCAGTGCACCTTTGCCCGGGAAAAAGCTCTGCGTGCACCTTTGATGCAGACGGATCGCTTGATGACTTCAAGCCGTGGGCAGGCTTCCACCAGCCGCCTCACCAGACCGAAGTAGCTGCCGGACAGGGGCTCACCAGGCCACATCCGGACTATAAGGCCCCTCATGGCCTGTTCGGCCGCCTTGTGAAGTTCGACCAACTGCTTCAGCTGGTCGCTCAAGGACACGGGGTGTTCAGTCCCAATATACTGAGACCAGAACAACTTCTCCGTTGAGCTCCCCTCCTCAGCTCGGTAAAACTCCGCGGCATCCAGCACACTGCGGGGAAGATCTGTAAACGCTCCTGGAGAGCTGAACTCGGGTAAGAAAAAGGAAAGTCTCCTTCACATGCTTGCTTTGCATATTGAATGCCTTACCCACTGCTATCTTCTTCGCTGCATCAATCTCCTGGAGGGCCTTGTGGGCTTCGGCCTTGGCACTCCGGACGCTTTCAAGCGCCTGCGCGAGCTCGGACTCTCGCGTCTTGGAGTCAAGCTCCAAGGACTCGTGCTTTTTGGCGAGAGCCGCGAGCTCTTGCTGCACCTCACCCACTCGGGCTTCTTGTTTCTCCCGTTCAATGCGTTCTTTAGCTGCTTTGTCTTCGGCCGCGGACAACGCCTTCCTCAGGGTCTCCACCTCGGTCGTGGCCCCTGACAAATTCATGATGATCCTATTACTTTACACCGAACTTCTTTTTAACTATATAAACTGGGGTATATCTTACCTTTGCTCTCTTCGAGCTGCCCCTTGGTAAGGCCGAGCTCGTCCTCGGACCGCTTCAGAGCCTGCTTCAGTGCAGAGACCTCCGCAGTACGTGCGGCAGCGGCCAGCGGGGAAGCCTGCACATACACATAGACATACTCTAATTAGACTCCTGAGTTATCATTTGATACTCTATTCGACTTTTCTTCGCGAACGCCGAACAGAGCATCAGGGGCTACTATCTATGCGGTAATATTTTTATATTTTGAATGCTTACCTCAAAGCCTGTTAGGAGGCTGACGCAAGCTTCGGTCAGTCCGTTGTTGGCGGACTGAACCTTCTTGACCACCGCACTCATGATAGTGCGGTGTTCTTCATCGATGGAAGCACTGTGAAGCGCTTCCAGCAAGTTGTCCGGTGCCTCTGGTTGGACAGAGGACACCGGCACGGATGGTTGGCCCCTGAGGGAGTCCTGGATTAGGGGGTGTTCGGGTAGCCGGACTATACCTTCAGCCGGACTCCTGGACTACGAAGATACAAGATTGAAGACTTCGTCCCGTGTCCGGATGGGACTTTCCTTGGCGTGGAAGGCAAGCTTGGCGATGCGGATATTCAAGATCTCCTACCATTGTAACCAACTCTATGTAACCCTAACCCTATCCGGTGTCTATATAAACCGGAGGGTTGTAGTCCATAGGCAATCAACTCCATATACAACAATCATACCATAGGCTAGCTTCTAGGGTTTAGCCTCCTTGATCTCGTGGTAGATCTACTCTTGTACTACCCATATCATCAATATTAATCAAGCAGGACGTAGGGTTTTACCTCCATCAAGAGGGCCCGAACCTGGGTAAAACATCATGTTCCCTGCCTCCTGTTACCATCTGGCCTAGACGCACAGTTCGGGACCCCCTACCCGAGATCTGCCGGTCTTGACACCGACATTGGTGCTTTCATTGAGAGTTCCTCTGTGTCGTCGCCTTAGGCCCGATGGCTCCTTTGATCATCAACAACGATGCGGTCCAGGGTGAGACTTTTCTCCCCGGACAGATCTTCGTCTTCGGCGGCTTCGCTCTGCGGGCCAATTCGCTCGGCCACCTGGAGCAGATCGAAAGCTACGCCCCTGGCCATCAAGTCAGGTTTGGAAGCTTAAACTACACGGCTGACATCCGCGGAGACTTGATCTTCGACGGGCTCGAGCCACGGCCAAGCGCACCGCACTATCTCGAGGGGCATGATCTAGCTCTGCCCCCGGACAGTGTCCTGGAGGTCGCACACGCATCGGTTCTGACCCCTAACTCGGAGCCTATTGCGCCAATCGAGGATGAGCGGTTGGACGTCACCTCGGGGGCTGCGATCCCAAAAGCGATCAAGCCGAACGCTAGCCCCGCACTCTGCACGACCCGTGACTCCGAGGATCCGGACTCCTCCCCGGACTCCGAACCCCCCGCGCCCCTGCCAATCGAATCCGATTGGGCGCCGATAATGGAGTTCACCGCCGCAGACATCTTTCAGCATTCGCCTTTTGGTGACATCCTGAATTCTCTTAAGTCTCTCTCTTTATCAGGAGAGCCCTGGCCAGACTACGGTCAGCGAGGGTGGGATACGGATGATGAGGAAATTCAAAGCCCACCCACCACCCACTTTGTAGCCACTGTCGACGATCTAACCGACATGCTTGACTTCGGCTCCGAAGACATCGACGGCATGGACGGCGATGTAGGAGACGAACAGGAACCAGCACCTGTAGGGCGCTGGAAGGCCACCTCGTCATATGACATATATATGGTGGATACTCCAAAAGATGGAGATGGCGATGGAACAATGGGGGATGATGCCCCCAAGAAACAGCCAAAGCGCCGGCGTCAGCGGCGCCGCTCTAAATCCCGCCAAAGCAAAAATGGTGATTCCGGCACGGGAGATAATACTACCCCGGATAGCGCCGAAGAACACCCACCTCAGCAAGATTCGGCACAGGAAGATGGAGAAGCCAGCCCTCATGAGAGAGCGGCAGACCGAGAGGTCGAGGATGATAACTATACGCCTCCCTCCGAAGACGAGGCAAGCCTCGATGACGACGAATTCGTCATACCATCAGACCCCGCCGAACAAGAGCGTTTTAAACGCAGGCTTTTAGCCACGGCAAGCAGCCTCAAGAAAAAGCAGCAACAGCTTAGAGCTGCCCAAGATTTGCTAGCTGATAGATGGACTGAAGCCCTTGCCGCCGAAGAGTATGAACTCGAACGCCCCTCCAAGAGTTACCCGAAGCGCAGGCCGCTACCCCGATCAGAGGAGGAAGCACCTACATCACCAGTGCATGACATGGCAGACCGGACACCTCACGGCCACGACAGAGAGGCCTCTCGGTCCTCCACCCAAGCCATGCCCCGATGCCGCTCAACGAAGGCACGGGAAAATGCGCCCGACCTGCGAGACATACTGGAGGATAAGGCAAGACAAACAAGATCGATCTACGGATCGCGCAGGCGCCCTACGGCATGTGACAATGATCCTCACTCCGGATACAACAAATCTGGCCGGGCCGAACACAACAGACATAGCTCTTCCGAGCTGCGTCGTGATATAGCCCAGTACAAAGGCGCCGCACACCCGCTATGCTTCACGAATGAAGTAATGGATCATAAAATCCCAGAGGGTTTCAAACCCGTAAACATCGAATCATACGATGGCACAACAGATCCGGCGGTATGGATCGAGGATTATCTCCTTCACATCCACATGGCACGCGGCGATGATCTACACGCCATCAAATACCTCCCGCTCAAACTTAAAGGATCGGCCCGGCATTGGCTTAACAGCTTGCCAGCAGACTCAATCAGTTCCTGGGAGGACCTGGAAGCTGCATTCCTTGACAACTTCCAGGGCACTTACGTGCGACCACCGGATGCCGACGACTTAAGCCACATAATTCAGCAGCCAGAGGAATCGGGCAGACAATTCTGGACACGGTTCCTAACAAAGAAAAACCAGATAGTCGACTGTCCGGACGCAGAGGCCCTAGCAGCCTTCAAGCATAACATCCACGACGAGTGGCTTGCCCGGCACCTGGGACAGGAAAAGCCGAAATCCATGGCAGCCCTCACGACACTCATGACCCGCTTTTGCGCGGGAGAAGATAGCTGGCTAGCTCGCAGTAACAACTTATCAAAGAACCCTAGTAATTCGGATACCAAGGACAAAAGTGGCAGGACACGTCGGAATAAGCAAAAACGCCGCGTTAGCAGCGACAGCAATGAAGACACGGCAGTCAATGCCGGATTCAAAGGCTATAAATCCGGTCAGCGGAAAAAGCCATTCAAAAAGAATACTCAGGGCCCGTCCAGTTTGGACCGAATACTCGATTGCTTCTGCCAGATACATGGCACCCCCGAAAGGCCAGCCAATCACACTAATAGGGATTGTTGGGTGTTCAAGCAGGCAGGCAAGTTAAGGGCCGAAAATAGAGACAAGGGGCTGCACAGCGACGACGAGGAGCCCAAGCCGCTGAACAAAAATGGACAGAAGGGCTTTCCCCCACAAGTGCGGACGGTGAACATGATATACGCAACCCACATTCCCAAGCGGGAGCGGAAGCGTGCGCTACGGGACGTATACGCGATGGAGCCAGTCGCCCCAAAGTTCAACCCATGGTCCTCCTGCCCGATCACTTTTGATCGAAGGGACCATCCCACTAGCATCCGTCATGGCCGCTTCGCCGCATTGGTTCTCGACCCAATCATCGACGGATTTCATCTCACAAGAGTCCTCATGGACGGCGGCAGTAGCCTGAACCTGCTTTATCAGGATACAGTGCGGAAAATGGGCATAGATCCCTCAAGGATTAAGCCCACAAGAATGACCTTTAAAGGCGTTATACCAGGTGTAGAAGCCAACTATACAGGCTCAGTAACACTTGACGTGGTCTTCAGATCCCCGGACAATTTCCGAAGCGAAGAGTTAATCTTCGATATAGTCCCGTTTCGCAGTGGCTATCACGCCCTGCTCGGACGAACCGCATTCGCAAAGTTCACTGCGGTGCCGCACTATGCATATCTCAAGCTCAAGATGCCAGGCCCTCGAGGAGTAATTATGGTCAAAGGAAACACCGAACGCTCCCTCCGTACGGAGGAGCATACGGCGGCTCTCGTAGCGGAGGTACAAAGTAGCCTGCTCAGGCAATTCTCCAGTCCGGCCATTAAAAAGCCAGACACTGCCAAGCGCGCCCGGAGTAACCCACAGCAGGACCGCCTGGCACACTCTGAGCAAGCGTAGCAATGCGGCCCCAACCCCAGCTTTCGCAACATAGCGAAACCAGTACCTCGCGTACATAACTACGCCCTTGAAATACCATGGGCACAGGGGAAGGGGCACAATAACGGCATGCCCAAAATACAGCTTAAAACGTACTACGGGTTGCCGGATTCTTTTTTTAATTTTTTCTTACTTTCAGGACTCCATACTTCGGACGACCTGTTCGGCAATTCGACTGCCGCACAAACGATGCAAGATCCAGGGAGGCAGACAAGCCATGCCGCATTATGGAACTCCCAGGTGGTCTCTGTTACGAGCGGTATACCTGTTTTAAATACAATTCCGCGGCCTGCCCCTGGTCAGGACATACTGAATAGTCCAATATCTTTTGCTTACCGCACTATTTGTATCGTTCGGCTTTGATAAATAGCCTCTCTATAAACAATGCTTAGCTTCTTGTCTATTTTTTGCATTGTCTTCTTTTCACATTTATGTTTATTAAATGACATGATTGCACCCGTACACCATGGTACGGCAAACACGCCAGGGGCTTCAGTACCCCTCATAATGGTGTGAGAAGTCCGTACACTTTCACAAGTGCGGCACCCCGAACTCATAGCACTATATGCATCGGCTCCGAATCATGATTTGGGTCAATAGTTGGGTTTGCCCGGCTCCTATGTTTTGGTGCCTTACGTTCCGCTCTATCGGCTAAGGTAGCACTAGGAGAACCACTGCGATTGTGCCCCGGTTCAGCTGGGTTAAGCACCTCAATGGAGAAAGCTAAAACTGACTGTCATGATGTGGCGAGAGACCGGTCGCTGTTCGAGAGGTTTTTCGAGTCCCTAAAGGCTTATGCCGCTTCGAGCGAGGAGCCGGCTTTGTCCGGCCAAGGCGTGGATAGCGCCCCGAACTCAGTCTTCCGAACTAGGGGCTTCGGCGAAATTTAAAATTATAGAGTTCTATGGCTAAGTGAGATTGTTCAAGCATTATAGTCCGATTGCCTGGTTCGTTGTGCTGAGCGCCTCCCTCGAAGGACCGAACTATGGGAAAAAGAGCGCTCAGGTTTATCCCGAACACCCCAGCACTAGTGGCACGGGGGCAGAAGCCGACGACTGGCCATCTCTCAATTTTTGATAAACGGCCGCACAGAAAGTAATATTTTAAATTCAATAAGCATTGCTTAGCGCATATGAACAAGTTTTCAGCGCATAGGATAAACACGAGCGAGTTCATTCAAATATCACATCCTTGGTACATTCATCCGCCACAAGGCGGGCACCTGCAAGAACATCCTTGTAGTAGTTCTCGGGCTTGCGATGCTCCTTCCCCGGTGGCGGCTCGTCCTTCACAAGCTTCTCACCGTCCAGCTTACCCCAGTGCACCTTTGCACGGGCAAGGGCCCGACGGGCACCTTCGATGCAGACGGAGCGCTTGATGACCTCAAGCCTCGGACAGGCCTCCACCAGCCGCCGCACCAGCCCGAAATAGCTCCCAAGCAGGGCCTCTCCGGGCCACAGCCGAAATATGAAGCCCTTCATGGCCTGCTCGGCCGCCTTGTGGAGCTCGACCAGCTGTTTCAGCTGGTCGCTCAAGGGCATAGGGTGTCCGGCCTCAGAATACTGAGACCAGAACACCTTCTCCGTCGAGCTACCCTCCTCAGCTCGGTAGAATGCGGCGGCGGCGGATACGCTGCGGGGAAGATCTGCGAATGCCCCTGGAGAGCTCCGGATTCGGGTAAGTAACAGGTAGTTCACTTTTATATTTCTGTTTTGCATAAAGAATGCCTTACCCGCTGCTATCTTCCTCATCTCCTCCAACTCTTGGAGGGCCTTTTGGGCTTCGGCCTTGGCAGACTTGGTAGCCTCTAGGGCCGTTGCAAGCTCGGATGCTTGCGCCTTTGACTCCAGCTCCAAACTCTCATGTTTTTTCATGAGAGCCTGAAGCTCTTGCTGCACCTCGCCGACCTGAGCCCCAAGTCTGTCTCGCTCGGTGCGCTCCACGGCCGTTTTCTTTTCGGCCTCAGACAGCGCCTGCTTAAGGGTCGCCACCTCAGTCGTGGCCCCTACAATAAGCAGTACAATCCTGTTACTCTTTTTGCAATCAAGCCTTTTTATAGGCACTTTTCCTATAAGGTATTTCTTACCTTCTTCCTCCTCGAGCCGCCGCTTGGCAAGGCCGAGCTCTTGCTCGGTCCGCTCGAGGTCCTGCTTCAGGACACCCACCTCCGCAGTCAGTGCGGCGGTGGATAGCAGCGAAGCCTACATACGCATATTGACTCTTTTTTTAGACTCCTGCGAAATTTAATAGATCCTCTATTCGGCTTTTCTTTCCGAACGCCAAACAGAGCATCAGGGGCTACTGTCTATGCGGTAATATTTTTACATATTTTTACTTACCTCGAAGCCTGTTAGAAGGCTAGCGCAAGCTTCAGTCAGTCCGCTCTTGGCGGACTGAACCTTCTGGGTCACCGTACTCATAATAGTACGGTGCCCCTCGTCGATGGAGGCGTCGTCAAGCACCTCCAGCAGATTGTCCGGCACCTCTGGTTGGACGGAGGCCGCCGGCTCAGAAGGCTTGCTCCTCTTGGAAGGAGTTCGCCTACCGCGGTCCGGAACTGATTCCGGCGCGGTGTCCGGCACAAAGCCGGACTTAGAGCCCTGGGGAGCCTTATCCCCTTCACTCCTGGAGTCCGGGAGGTTGCCTTGCGGCTCCTCCGGGACCACCTCCTCCTGCACCGGAGCTTGTCGTGATGCCACTTCGGCATTGTCTGTAGTGCGGGGGGAGATAGCGGGCGGAACTGAGTTCACGTCCGATGAGTCCAGGGAGCCGCCCGAAGATTCGTCGAATTCGGCCCGGGGCGGACTGCATAATTACATTCGACATTAGGGAAAGCTGTGCAACAAAGGAACATCATGAGTTACTCTGATACCCGAACTTACGATTTCGCCGGACGCTTGGCCCTGTTTGGCCACCCCTCTTTGCCCTCTTCGGCGTCGGGGGCGTAGTCCGGCGGAGGGGTATTCCTTTTCCTAGACCCCTCGGTCTCCCCCGTTGGGGCGGCCTTCCTCTTCTCTCCTCCCTCCGCTGGGGGGGAGAGTTTTCTTCTTCCTCCTCCTCGTTTTCACGGGAGGAGGGCGCCTTGGACTCGTCAGATGACGAGTCCGACACCACCACGTTGTGGGCACTCTTTCAAGTCCCTGTGGTCTTCTTCTTCTTGGCCTTCTTCTCCGGCACCACATAAGGCGCCGGAGCCAGCAGCTTCACTAGTAGAGCTGGGGCTGGGTCTTCGGGCAGCGGAGCCGGACAGTTAATCGGTACGGATATCGCCCGCCAAGCCTGTCAAAGGTAAGGGAGTTTAGATCCCGCATAGAGTCAAACTATGAAAAAAGCTTAACATCCTGTAAAAGGTGTAGATGGCATACCTCGCTAGCGTGACGCTGCGAGCTGTATCCGCGGTCCTCGGAAGCGGATGCGGGAGCCTCGGCGCCCTTGAATAGCATCTTCCAGGCGTCTTCGTACGTCGTGTCAAAGAGCCTGCTGAGGGTTTGATGCTGCGCCGGGTCAAACTCCCATAGATTAAAATCCCGTTGTTGGCATGGGAGGATCCGGCGGACGAGCATAACCTGGATTACATTAACAAGCCGGATTGGCTTGTTCACCAGGGACTGGATGCATGTTTGCAATCCGGTCACCTCTTTTTCGTCACCCCACGACAGGCCCGTCTCTTTCCAGGACATAAGCCGCGTGGGGGGTCCGGATCGGAACTTGGGGGCTACGGTCCATTTCGGATCGCGCGGCTCGGTGATATAAAACCACCCGGATTGCCATCCCTTTAGGGTCTCCATGAAAGAGCCCTCGAACCATAGGACGTTGGCCATCTTGCCCGCCATGGCGCCTCCGCACTCTGCCTGGCTGCCACGCACCACCTTGGGCTTGACGTTGAAGGTCTTGAGCCAGAGGCCGGAATGAGGGTGGACGCGGAGAAAAGCCTCGCACACGACGATAAACGCCGAGATGTTGAGGATGAAGTTCGAAGCCAGATCGTGGAAATCCAGGCCGTAGTAGAACATGAGCCCCCGGACAAATGGGTGGAGTGTAAAACCCAGTCCGCAGAAGAAGTGGGGGAGAAATACTACCCTCTCATGGGGCCTTGGGGTGGGGAGAAGCTGCCCCTCTTCGGGAAGCCGGTGCGCGATGTCCTTGCACAAGTATCCGGCCTTCCTTAGCTTCTTGACTTTACCCTCCGTGACGGAGGAGACCATCCACTTGCCTCCCGCTCCGGACATTGCTGGAGAAGGTTGAGGTGGGAAGTGCAGGCTTGGGCGCTGGAGCTTGGGTGCGCAGGAGATGGATAGGCAAAGGAGGAAGAAGGCATAGGTAAAAAGGTGGATCCTTGTCCCCTTATATGGGCGGATGCGGTTGTGCGTCCCCACCTGCCTAGTAAAACTCGCTTGCCTCCCAAGCACCGTGATAAGTGGCGCGGTTGGGTTACCCACGTCCGTATTGATGAGAATCCCGTAAAAGGGGGGTACACGATCTCTGCTTCGACAAGACGTGACAAGGAAACCGCCTCGCAAAACACGCTGAGGTGGAAAAGTGAAAACGATTCGAGTGAAGGACTTGGCTGTAGTGTGATGACGCACTGCGGAATACGTTAGCAGATTTGATTTGTGTTAATATTATTCTCTCTATGGCAATATGTGGAAGCTTATTTTGTAGAGCTGGACACTACTCTTGGTGTTTACAATCTTCTATGAAGGACTTGGAGGAGTAACCCGCCTTGCAATGCCGAAGACAATTTGCGCGCCGGACTCGTCGTCATTGAAGCCTGGTTCAGGGGCTACTCAGGGAGTCCTGGATTAGGGGGTGTTTGGGTAGCCGGACTCCTGGACTATGAAGATACAAGATTGAAGACTTCGTCCCGTGTCCGGATGGGACTTTCCTTAGCGTGGAAGGCAAGCTTGGCGATGCGGATATTCAAGATCTCCTACCATTGTAACCGACTCTATGTAACCCTAACCCTATCCGGTGTCTATGTAAACCGGAGGGTTGTAGTCCGTAGGCAATCAACTCCATATACAATAATCATACCATAGGCTAGCTTCTAGGGTTTAGCCTCCTTGATCTCGTGGTAGATCAACTCTTGTACTACCCATATCATCAATATTAATCAAGCAGGACGTAGGGTTTTACCTCCATCAAGAGGGCCCGAACCTGGGTAAAACATCGTGTTCCCTGCCTCCTGTTACCATCCGGCCTAGACGCACAGTTCGGGACCCCCTACCCGAGACCCGCCGGTTTTGACACCGACAACCCCCCTTAATGGGGGACCGCCTGCCAGAGTCCGGAACCATTGAAGGTTCTAGCGCAGTGTCCGACTGGGTCCCGAACTCGAAGCCCGTAGGAGCCTCGCTCCCTTGGTACCCAGGGTCCGGGAGGTCGCCGTGAGGCGCCCCCAGGATCGCCTCCCCTTGGGTCGGTGCCTTTTGAGACACCACCTCGGCATTGTCCGTAGGGCGAGGGGCGGAAGCCGTCGGAGGAGAACCGCTGTTCATATCCGACGAGCCCAAAGAGCCGCTCGACGAGGGTACGTCGAGACGAGCTCGGGCCGGACTGCATAATCATGTTCGGCATGAGCAAAGGCAGTACAATAAAACATACCATGAAGTACTATGGTGTCCGAACACTTACGACTTCGCCAGGGGCTTATCCCTGGATAGCCACTCGTCGCCGCTGTCGGCGGCCGTCGCGGCATAGTCCGGAAGGAGGGTCTTTCCCTTCTTGGACCCTTCGGCCTCCCTAGATGGGTCGGCCTTCCTTTTCTTGTCTCCCCCGGCTGGGGGGAGAACTTTTCTCCTCCTCCTCATTTCCATGGGAGGAGTGCGCGTCGGACTCATCGGATGATGAGTCCGATAGAACCTTGCGCTGGAGACCCTTTTGGGTCCCCGCGGCCTTCTTCTTGGCCTTCTTTTCTGGCACCTCGTAAGGTGCCGGAGTCAGCATCTTTGTTAGAAGAGCGTTTGCAGGATCTTCGGGCAGGGGGGCTGGACAATCAAGCCGCTCCGTTGTCTTTATCCAGTCATGTTAATGACATGAAAGCTTAGATCCAGCACATGACTAAACCAGGGCACATAAATACCCTGAGAGATATAAAAGCCTACCGGATGGGCGCGGCGCTTTGCGCTGAGTCCACGGTCCTCGGTGAGGGAGGGAGGCATCTCGGCGCCCTTGAACAGCACCCTCCAGACGTCCTCATGCGTCGTGTCGTAGAGCTCTCGCAGCGTCTGGTGCTGGGCCGAGTCGAACTCCCATAAAACAAATGCCCGTTGTTGACACGGAAGGATCCGGCGGAAGAGCATAAGCTGGACCACGTTGACGAGCTTGATTTTCTTGTTCGTCATGTTTTGGATGCAGGTTTGGAGTCCGGTCAGCTCTACCGAAGAACCCCAGGACAGGCCCTTCTTTTTCAGGAGGTGAGCCGCGTGGGGATTCCGGATCGAAATTTGGGGGTCGCCACCCAGTTGGAGTCGCGCGGCTCAGTGATGTAGAACCACCCCGATTGCCACCTGTCAGTGTCAAAACCGGCGGATCTCGGGTAGGGGGTCCCGAACTATGCGTCTAGGCGGATGGTAACAGGAGGCAGGGGACACGATGTTTTACCCAGGTTTGGGCCCTCTCGATGGAGGTAAAACCCTACATCCTGCTTGATTAATATTGATGATATGGGTAGTACAAGAGTAGATCTACCACGAGATCAAGGAGGCTAAACCCTAGAAGCTAGCCTATGGTATGATTGTTGTTCGTCCTACGGACTAAAACCCTCCAGTTTATATAGACACCGGAGAGGGCTAGGGTTACACAGAGTCAGTTACAATGGTAGGAGATCTACATATCCGTATCGCCAAGCTTGCCTTCCACGCCAAGGAAAGTCCCTTCCGGACACGGGACGAAGTCTTCAATCTTGTATCTTCATAGTCCAGGAGTCCGGCCGAAGGTATAGTCCGACTATCCGGACACCCCCCAATCCAGGACTCCCTCAGTAGCCCCTGAACCAGGCTTCAATGACGACGAGTCCGGCGCGCAGATTGTCTTCGGCATTGCAAGGCGGGTTCCTCCTCCAAGTACTTCATAGAAGATTTTGAACACAAAGGTAGTGTCCGGCTCTTCAAAATAAGTTTCCACATATTGCCATAGAGAGAATAATATTTACACAAATCTAATCTACTGACGTATTCCGTAGCATGACATCACACCATGGCCAAGTCTTTATTCGAATCGTTTTACTGTTCTACCTCAGCGCGTTTAGCGAGGCGGTTTCCTTGGCACGTCTTGTCAAAGCAGAGATCGTGTCCTCTTATTCCGGAATTCTCATCAATACGGGCATGGGTATCCCAACCGCGCCATTGATTACGGCGCTTGGGAGATAAGCGATTTTTACTAGGCTGGTGGGGACGCATAGTCGCGTCCACCCATATAAGGGGATAAGGATCCACCTTTTCATCCATGCCTTCTTCCTCCTTTGCGTATCCATTTCCGCGTACTCGAGCTCCAGCGCCCAAGTCCGCACACCCCACCTCAACCTTCTCCAACCATGTCCGGAGCGGGAGGCAAGTGGATGGTCTCCTCCGTCACGGAGGGACACATCAAAAAACTGAGGAAGGCCGGATACTTGTCTAACGACATTGCGCACCGGCTTCCCGAAGAGGGGCAGCTCATCCCCACCCCTAGGCCCCATGAGAGGGTGGTGTTCCTCCCCCATTTCCTCCGCGGACTGGGCTTCCCTCTCCACCCGTTTGTCCGGGGGCTCATGTTCTACTATGGCCTGGATTTCCACGATCTGGCCCCGAACTTTGTCCTCAACATCTCGGCGTTTATCGTCGTGTGTGAGGCTTTCTTCTGCATCCGCCCCCATTTCGGCCTATGGCTCAAGACTTTCAATGTCAAGCCAAAGGTGGTGCGCGGCACCCAGGCGGAGTGCGGAGGCGCCATGGTGGGCAAGATGCCCAACGTCCTATGGCTCGAGGGCTCCTTCGTGGAGTCCCTAAAGGGGTGGCAATCGGGGTGGTTTTACATCACCGAGCCACGCGACCCTGAATGGGTCGCAGCCCCCGAGTTCCGATCCGGACCCCCTACGCGGCTCGCCTCTTGGAAAGAGACGGGCCTGTCGTGGGGTAAAAAAGGAGAGCTGACCGGACTCCAAACATGCATCCAAACCCTGGTGGACAAGAAGCTCAAACTTGTCAACGTAGTCCAGGTTATGCTCATCCGCCGGATCCTCCCGTGTCAACAACGGGCTTTCAACCTGTGGGAGTTCGACCCGGCGCGGCACCGAACTCTGAGAAGGCTCTTCGACACGACGTACGAAGATGCCTGGAAGGTGCTTTTCAAGGGCGCCGAGGCCCCCGCATCCGCTACCGAGGATCGCAGATTCAGCACGCAGCGTCACGCTCGTGCGGTAAGCTGTTTTTACCTTTTACAGGGTATTACTCTTTCATAGTTTGACTCCATGCGGGATCTAAGCTCCCTTACCTTTGACAGGATTGGCAAGAGACGTCTGGACAGATCAACTGTCCGGCTCCTTTACCCGAAGGCCCAACGGACGCTCGCTTGGCGAAGCTGCTGGTTCCGGCACCCTATGTGGTGCCGGAGAAGAAGGCCAAGAAGAAGGCCACGGGGACTCGAAAGAGTGCCCGGCGCCAGGAGGTGTCGGATTCATCATCCGACGACTCCAAGGCGCACTCCTCCCATGAAGACGAGGAGGAAGAAGAGACCTCTCCCCCTCCAGCGGGGGGAGGGAAGAAAAGGAAGGCCGCCCCAACTGGGGAGGCCGAAGGGTCCAAGAAGGGGAAGACCCCTCCTCCGGACTACTCCACCAACGCCGACGACGGCGAAGAGGAGTGGTCGCACAGGTCCAAGCCCCTGGCGAGATCGTAAGTATCCGGATACCAGAGTGATTCATAGTATTCCCCCATTGCACAGCTTTTCCTTACGTCGAACATGTCTATGCAGTCCGCCCAAGGCCGGGCTTGACGAGTCGTCGAGCGGCTCCCTGGATTCGTCGAATGTGAATTCACTTCCGGCGGCTACCTCCCCCACCCTACGGACGACGCCGAGGCGGCGTCCCAACAGGTTCCAAGCCAGGAGGAGGTGGTCCTGGAGGCGCCGCAATGCGACCTCCCGGACTCCAGGCGTGAAGGGGATAGAACCCCCAAGGGCTCCAAGTCCGGCTTTGAGCCGGACACCGCGCCGGAACCTTCAACGGTTTCGGACTCTGGTAGGCAGCCTCCTTCCAAGAGGAGCAAGCCTACTGAGCCAGTGACCTCCGCCCAACCGGAGGCACCGGACAATTTGCTGGAGGTGCTTAACGGCGCCTCCATCAACGAGGAGCACCGCACTATTATGAGTGCAGTGATCCAGAAGGTTCAGTCCGCCAAGAGCGGACTGACTGAAGCCAGTGCCAGCCTTCTAACAGGCTTCGAGGTAAGTAAAGAATATGTAAAAATATTACCGCATAGACAGTAGCCCCTGATGCTATGTTCGGCGTTCGGAAAGAAAAGCCGAATAGAGGATCTAATAACATTCGCAGGAGTCTAACATAATCAAGTCAATATGCGTATGCAGGCTTCGCTGCTGGCCTCCGCCGCACTGACTGCGGAGGTGGATACACTGAAGCAAAACCTCACGCGGTCCGAGAACGAGCTCGGCCATGCCAAGAGGCAACTCGAGGAGAAGGAAGGTAAGTAATACCTTGCGCAAGTATATAGAGAAGATGTGGTTGCAAAAAATGACAGGATCAACGTGCTATTATAGGGGCCACGACCGAGGTGGCAACCCTTAAGAAAGCGCTGTCCGAGGCCGAAAACAGAGCAGTCGTGGAGCGCACAGAGAGAGGGAAGCAGGAGGCGCGGGTGGAGGAGGTGCAGAAAGAGCTCCAGGCTCTCGTGAAAAAACACGAGAGTTTGGAGCTTGACTCGAAGACGCAAGCGTCCGAGCTTGCGGCAGCCCTCGAAAGCGCGAAGTCTGCCAAGGCCGAAGCCCAGAAGGCCCTCCAAGAAATTGGAGATATGAAGAAGATAGCAGCGGGTAAGGCATTCATTATGCAAAGCAAACACATGAAAGTGAATTACTTGTTACTTACCCGAGTCCGGAGCTCTCCAGGAGAATTCGCAGATTTGCCCCGTAGTGCGTCTGATGCCGCCGCCTACTACTGAGCCGAGGAGGGGAGCTCGACGGAGAAGGTGTTCTGGTCTCAGTATGCTGAGGCCGGACACCTGGTGCCTTTGAGCGACCAGCTGAAGCAAATGGTCGAGCTCCAAAAGGTGGCCGAACAGGCCATAAAGGGCCTCATAGTTCGGCTTTGGCCTGGAGAGGCTCTTCCTGGGAGCTACTTCGGGCTGGTGAGGCGGCTGGTGGATGCATGTCCACGTCTTGAAGTAATCAAGCGCTCCGTCTGCATCGAAGGTGCCCGTAGGGCGCTTGCCCGTGCTAAAGTGCACTGGGGCAAGATGGATGCGGAGAAGCTGGTGAAGGACGGGCCGCCGCCGGGAAAGGAGCATCGCGTCCCGGAAGCGTATTATGAGGGTGTCCTGAAGGGTGCTCGCCTTATAGCGGATGAATGCTCCAAAAATGTAATATTTGAGTAAACTCGCATTTGTGATCCTGTACGCTGAAAACTTGTTCATATGCGCTGAGCAACACTTTTGAATTTAACATATTACCTTCTGTGCGGCCGTTTATCAAATTTGAGAGATGGCGAGTCGTCAGCTTCTGCCCCCATGCCGCGAGTGTTGGGGTGTTCGGGATAAACATGAGCGCTCTTTTTTCCCATTCTTGGGTCCTTCGAGGGAGGCGCTCAACACAACGAACAAGGCAATCAGACTATAATGCTTGAACACTCTCACTTAGCCATAGAATTCTATAATTTTAAATTTTGGCGAAGCCCCTAGTGTTCGGAAGACCGAGTTCGGGGCGCTATCCATGCCTAGGCCAAACAAAGCCGACTCCTCGCTCTAAGCGGCATAAGTCTTTAGGGACTCGAAAACCTCTCGAACAGTGACCAGCTCTCGCCTCATCGTGATGGTCAGTTTTAGCTTTCTCTACTGAGGTGCTTAGCCCAGCTCAACTGGGGCACAATCATAGTAGTTCTCCTAGTGCTACCTTAGCCGATATAACGGAACGTAAGGTACCAAAACATAGGAGCCGGGAAAACCCAACTATTGACCCAAGACATGATTCGGAGCCGATGCATATAATGCTATAAGTTCGGGGTGCCGCACTTGTGAAAGTGTTCGGACTTCTCACACCGTATTGTGGGGTACTTAAGCCCCTGGCGTATTGGCCGTACCAAAGTGTACGGGTGCAACATGTCATTAATGAACATATATTCATAAAAAAGAGTAATGCAATAATAGACGGAAGCTATGCATTGTTTATTTAAAAAAGCTGCGATCAAAGCAGAACGATATAAATACTGCAATAAGCAAAAGATGGGACTATTTAACATGTCCTTTCCAGGGGCAAGCTGCGGAATGTTATGTGAAACAGGTATACTGCTTGTTATAGAGACCACCTTAGAGTTCCATAGTGCGGCGTAGTTTTCTGCTTCCCTGGTTGTATCATTTGTGCGGCAATTATACTGCCGGACAAGCCTTCCGAAGAATGGAGTCCTGAAAATAAGAGAAAATTAAGAAATCGACAGCCCCTAGTGCAGTTTAAGCCGCGTTTCGGGCGTGCCATGATGGTGCCCCTCCCCCTGTGCCCATGGTATTTCCAGAGCGTAGTTATGTACGCGTAGCACTGGTTTCGCAAGTTCGCGAGGGCTGGGGTTGGGGCCGCATTGCTACGCTTGCTCTGAACGTGACAGGCGGTCTTGTTGTAGGTTACTCTGGGCGCGCTTGACGGTGTCCAGACGTTTAATGGCCGGACTGGAGAATTGCCTTGAGAGGCTGCTTTGTACTTCCGCTGCGATAGCCGCCGTATGCTCCTCCGTTCGGAGAGAGCGTTCGGTGTTTCCATTGACCGTGATGACGCCTCGAGGGCCTGGCATCTTGAGCTTGAGGTATGCGTAGTGCGGCACCGCATTGAACTTGGCAAATGCGGTTCGCCCGAGCAGTGCGTGATAGCCACTGCGGAACGGGACTATGTCGAAGATTAACTCCTCGCTTCGGAAATTATCCGGAGATCCGAAGACTACTTCAAGTGTAACTGAGCCTGTACAGTTGGCCTCTACACCTGGTATGACGCCTTTAAAGGTCGTTTTAGTGGGTTTAATCCTCGAGGGATCGATGCCCATTTTCCGCACTGTATCCTGGTAAAGCAGGTTCAGGCTGCTGCCGCCGTCCATAAGGACTCTAGTGAGGTGAAATCCGTCAATAATTGGGTCTAGAACCAATGCGGCGAATCCGCCATGACGGGTGCTAGTGGGTGGTCCCTTCGATCAAAAGTGATCGGGCAGGAAGACCATGGGTTGAACTTTGGGGCGACTGGCTCCATCGTGTATATGTCCCTTAGCGCACGCTTCCGCTCCCTCTTGGGGACGTGGGTTGCGTATATCATGTTCACCGTCCGCACTTGTGGGGGAAAACCTTTATGTCCACTGTTGTTCAGCGGCCGGGGCTCCTCCTCGTCATCGCTATGCAGCCCCTTGTCTCTGCTTTCGGCATTTAACTTGCCTGCCTGCTTGAACATCCAACAATCCCTGTTGGTGTGATTGGCTGGTTTTTCAAGGGTGCCATGTATCTGGCATGAGCGGTCGAGTATTCCGTCCAAACTGGACGGGCCCGGAGTATTTCTTTTGAATGGCTTTTTCCGCTGACCGGGTTTAGAGCCTCTGAATCCGGCATTAACTGCCATATCCTCAGCATTGTCGCCATTAATGTGGCACTTTTGCTTGTTGCGACGCGACCTGCCACTGCTGTCCTTGGTATCCGAATTACCAGGGCTCTTGGTCATGTTATTGCTGCGAGCTAGCCAGCTGTCTTCTCCCGCGCAAAAGCGGGTCATAAGTGTCGTGAGGGCTGCCATAGATTTCGGCTTTTCCTGTCCTAGGTGCCGTGCAAGCCACTCGTCGCGGATGTTATGCTTGAAGGCTGCTAGGGCCTCTGTGTCCGGACAGTCAACGATTTGATTTTTCTTGGTTAGGAACCGTGTCCAGAATTGTCTGGCCGATTCCTCTGGCTGCTGAATTATGTGGCTAAGGTCATCGGCGTCTGGTGGTCGCACATAAGTGCCCTGGAAATTGTCGAGGAATGCGGCTTCCAGGTCCTCCCAACAACCAATTGATTCTGCTGGCAAGCTGTTAAGCCAATGCCGAGCTGGTCCTTTAATCTTGAGTGGGAGGTATTTGATGGCGTGTAGGTCATCACCGCGGGCCATGTGGATATGAAGGAGATAGTCCTCGATCCATACCGCAGGATCTGTTGTGCCATCATATGGTTCGATGTTCACGGGTTTGAAACCCTCAGGGATTTGATGATCCATTACTTCATCAGTGAAGCATAGTGGGTGTGCGGCGCCTCTGTATTGGGCTATATCACGACGCAGCTCAAATGAGCTTTGTCTACTGTGTTCGGCCCGGCTGGATTGACTGTATCCGGAGTGATGATTACCGTCTCATGCCGTGGGGCGCCCACGCGATCCATAGATTGATCTTGTTTGCCTTGCCTTGTCCTCCAATATATCTCGCAGGTCTGACACATTTTCCCGTGCCTTGGTATTTTTTGAGCGGCGCCGGGGTGCGGCTTGAGTGGAGGGCCGAGAGGCTTCTCTGTCGCGGCCACGTGGTGGCCGGTCGGCCGCATCATGCGTTGGTGATGTAGGTTTAGGTGCTTCCTCCTCTAGTCGGGGTAGCAACCTACGCTTTGGGTAGCTCTTGGAGGGGCGTTCGAGTTCATACTCTTCGGCCGCAAGGACTTTAGTCCATCTGTCGGCTAGCAAATCTTGATCAGCTCTAAGCTGTTGCTGTTTTTTCTTGAGGCTGCTCGCCGTGGCCATAAGCCTGCGTTTGAAACGCTCTTGTTCGACGGGATCCTCCGGCACGACAAATTCGTCGTCGTCGAGGCTTGCCTCGTCTTCGGAGGGAGGCATATAATTATCGTCCTCGACCTCTCTGTCTGCCGCTTTCTCATGAGGGCTGGCTTCTCCATCCTCCTGTGCTGAATCTTGCTGGAGGTGGTTGTCTTCGGCACTGTCCGGGGTGTTATTATCTCCCATGTCGGAATCACCGTTTTTGCTTTGGTGGGATTTAGAGCGGCGCCGCTGACGCCGGCGCTTAGGCTGCTTCTTGGAGGGGTCATCCTCTGCTGTTCCATCGCCATTGCCTTCTTTTGGGGTGTCCACCATGTATATATCATACGATGAGGTGGCTTTCCAGTGCCCTATAGGCGCTGGTTCTTGATTGTCTCCTACATCGGCGTCCATACCGTCGATGTCTTCGGAGTCGAAGTTGAGCATGTCGGTTAAATCATCGACAGTGGCTACGAAGTGGGTGGTGGGTGGGCTTTGAATTTCTTCATCATCTGCATCCCAACCTCGCTGACCATAGTCCGGCCAGGGCTCTCCTGATAAAGAGAGAGACTTTAGTGAATTCGGAATATCGCCGAAGGGCGAGTGCTGAAAGATGTCCGCGGCGGTGAACTCCATGATCGGCGCCCAATCGGGTTCGATCGGTAGGGGTGCGGAGGGCTCGGAAGCTGGAGAGGAGTCTGGCTCCTTGGAGTCACGGGCTTCGCAGAGAATAGGGCTGGTGTTCGGCTCGATCGCCGTAGAGATTGCAGCCCCCGAGGCGGTGTCCAACCACCCATCCTCGATTGGCGCAGTTGGCTCCGAATTAAGGGTCGGAGCTGATGCGGGTGCGGCCTCCAGGGCACTGTTCGGCGGCAGAGCTAGATCATTCCCATCGTGACAGTGCGGCGCGCTCGAATGCGGCTCAAATCCGTCGAAGATCAAGTCTCCGCGGAGGTCGGCCGTGTAGCTCAAACTTCCAAATCTGACCTGATGGCCAGGGGCGTAGCTTTCGATATGCTCCAGATGGCCAAGCGAATTGGCCCGCAGTGCAAAGCCGCCAAATACGAAGATCTGTCCGGGGAGAAAGGTCTCACCCTGGATCGCATCGCTGTTAATGATCGGAGGAGCCATCGGGCCTAAAAGTGACGACACAGAGGAACTCTCAATGAAAGCACCAATGTCGGTGTCAAAACCGGCGGATCTCGGGTAGGGGGTCCCGAACTGTGCGTCTAGGCGGATGGTAACAGGAGGCAGGGGACACGATGTTTTACCCAGGTTCGGGCCCTCCCGATGGAGGTAAAACCCTACATCCTGCTTGATTAATATTGATGATATGGGTAGTACAAGAGTAGATCTACCACGAGATCCCTAGAAGCTAGCCTATGGTATGATTGTTGTTCGTCATACGGACTAAAACCCTCCGGTTTATATAGACACTAGAGAGGGCTAGGGTTACACAGAGTCGGTTACAATGGTAGGAGATCTACATATCCGTATCGCCAAGCTTGCCTTCCACGCCAAGGAAAGTCCCTTCCAGACACGGGACGAAGTCTTCAATCTTGTATCTTCATAGTCCAGGAGTCCGGCCGAAGGTATAGTCCGACTATCCGGACACCCCCTAATCCAGGACTCCCTCACCACCCCTTTATGGTATCCACGTAGGTACCCTCGAGCCACGTGACATTAGGCATCTTGCCCACCATGGCGCCTCCGCATTCTGCTTGCTGACCATCCACTACCTTCGGTTTGACATTGAAGGTTTTCAGCCATAGGCCGAAGTGGGGCATGATGAGGAGGAAGGCCTCGCACATGACGATAAACGCCGAGATGTTGAGGATGAAGTTGGGGGCCAGATCATGAAAATCCAGCCCGTAATAGAACATGAGCCCGCGGACAAACGGGTGGAGAGGAAATCCCAGTCCGCGGACGAAATGGGTAAGAAAAATTACCCTCTCATGGGGTTCGGGCGTTGGGACGATCTGCCCCGCATTCGGCAGCCGGTGCGCGATTTTCGCAGCTAGGTATCCGGCTTCCCGTAACTTTTTGATGTTCTCCTCCATGATGGAGGAGCCCATCCACTTGCCTCCTGCTCCAGACATGATTGGAGTGGTTCGAGAAGAAGAACGTGAGCTTGGGCGCTAAAGCTTGGGTGTCGGGAATGGGAAAGCGAGGAAGAAGGTGTGGGTGAAAAAAGTAAATCTTTGCCCCTTTATAGGAGGAGGCGATGAGTCTCCCCACTTGCCTGGCAAAACCGCTTATTCCCTAGGCGCCGAAATTGATGGCGCGGTTGGGTTACCCACGTCCGAATTGATGAGAATCCGTGATAAAGGGAACACAATCTCTGCTTTGACAAGACGTATCAAGAAAACCGCCTCGCGATATGTGCGGAGCTGGTTGAGAAAAGCGGTTCGAATAATAACCGGGCCATGGTGTGATGTCATGCTGTCGAAACATGTCAGCAGATTAGATTTGTGAAAATATTATTCTCTCTACGGTGGTATGTGGAACTTATTTTGCAGGGTCTAACACTATCCTTGTATTCAAACTCTTCTGTGGTGTATTCGGAGGAGGAACCCGCCTTGCAATGCCGAAGACAACACTGCGCGTCGGACTCATCGTCATTGAAGCCTGGTTCAGGGGCTACTGAGGGAGTCCTGGATTAGAGGGTCTTCGAACAGTCGGACTATATCCTTTGGCCGGACTATTGGACTATGAAGATACAATATTAAAGACTTCGTCCCGTGTCCGGATGGGACTCTACTTGGCGTGGAAGGCAAGCTAGGCAATACGGATATGCATATCTCCTCCTTTGTAACCAACCTTGTGTAACCCTAGCCCCCTCCGGTGTCTATATAAACCGGAGGTTTTTAGTCCGTAGGACAACATACAATCAGACCATAGGCTAGCTTCTAGGGTTTAGCCTCTCTGATCTCGTGGTAGATCAACTCTTGTAATACTCATATCATCAAGAACAATCAAGCAGGACATAGGGTTTTACCTCCATCAAGAGGGCCCGAACCTGGGTAAACATCGTGTCCGCTGCCTCCTGTTACCATCCGCCTTAGACGCACAGTTCGGGACCCCCTACCCGAGATCCGACGGTTTTGACACCGACAGTGGGCACTAGTCAGAAATCCCAATTTCGGTCTTTGGAACATCTCATATGTTCTGCGATGTTTCAAAAACGTCTTTGGCGCCTCAATTCTAAACTGTTAGCATTGCGCACCAAACTATCACGTAGTCATCAAGACGTCTATGTCAGATGTTCGCAACATCCATAGATGACGCTCGAGGTTCAGCACACCGAGCGGTGCATTAAGGACATAAGCCTTCTGTGCAACAATGAGGATAATCCTCAGTTTACGGACCCAGTCCGCATAATTTCTACCATCAACTTTCAACTAAATTTTCTCTAGGAACATATCTTAAACAGTAGAACCAAAGTGTAAGCTATGACATAATTTGCAAAGACCTTTTGACTATGTTCATGATAATTAAGTTCATCTGATTAATTAATGAACTCCCACTTAGATAGACATCCCTCTAGTCATCTAAGTGATACATGATCCGAGTCAACTAGGTCGTGTCCGATCATCACGTGAGACGGACTAGTCATCATCGGTGAACATCTTCATGTTGATTGTATCTACTATACGACTCATGTTCGACCTTTCGGTCTCTTGTGTTCCGAGGCCATGTCTGTACATGCTAGGCTCGTTAAGTCAACATAAGTGTTTCGCATGTGTAAATCTGGCTTACACCCATTGTATGCGAACGTTAGAATCTATCACACCCGATCATCACGTGGTGCTTCGAAACAACGAACCTTCGCAACGGTGCACAGTTAGGGGGAACACTTTCTTGAAATTTTAGCGAGGGATCATCTTATTTATGCTACCGTCGTTCTAAGCAAATAAGATGTAAGTATGACAAACATCACATGCAAATCATAAAGTGACATGATATGGCCAATATCATCTTGCGCCTTTGATCTCCATCTTTGAGGCGCGGCATGAACACCATCATCACCGGCATGACACCATGATCTCCATCATCGTGTCTTCATGAAGTTGCCTCGCCAACTATTACTTCTACTACTATGGCTAACGGTTAGCAATAAAGTAAAGTAATTACATGGCGTTTTCATTGACACGCAGGTCATAAATAAATTAAGACAACTCCTATGGCTCCTGCCGGTTGTCATACTCATCGACATGCAAGTCGTGATTCCTATTACAAGAACATGATCAATCTCATACATCACATATATCATTCATCACATCCTTTTGGCCATATCACATCACATAGCATACCCTGCAAAAACAAGTTAGACGTCCTCTAATTGTTGTTGCATGTTTTACATGGATGCTATGGGTTTCTAGCAAGAACGTTTCTTACATACGCAAAACCACAACGGTGATATGCTAATTGCTATTTACCCTTCATAAGGACCCTTTTCATCGAATCCGATCCGAGTAAAGTGGGAGAGACAAACACCCGCCAGCCACCTTATGCATCAAGTGCATGTCAGTCGGTGGAACCAGTCTCACATAAGCGTATGTGTAAGGTAGGTCCAGGCCGCTTCATCCCACAATGCCGTCAGATCAAGATAAGACTAGTAACGGTAAGCAAATTGAACAAATCATCGCCCACAACTACTTTGTGTTATACTCGTGCATAGAATCTACGCATAGACCTAGCTCATGATGCCACTGTTGGGGAACGTAGCAATAATTCAAAAATTTCCTACGTGTCACCAAGATCAATCTAGGAGATACTAGCAATGAGAGAGAGGGAGTGCATCTTCATACCCTTGAATATCGCTAAGTGGAAGCGTTACAAGAACGCGGTTGGTTGAGTCGTACACGCAGCAATTCAGATCGCGATCGATTTCGATCTAAGCGCCGAACAACGGCGCCTCCACGTTCAACACACGTACAGCCCGGGGACGTATCCTCCTTCTTGGTCCAGCAAGGGGAGAGGAGAAGTTGAGGGAGAACTCCAGCAGCACGATGGCGTGGTGGTGGAGCTTGTGGTATTCCTGCAGGGCTTCGCCAAGCTCTACGGAGGAGAAGGAAGAGTTGGAGGAGGGAGGGGCTGTGCCAGGGAAGGGGTGCCACTTCCCTCTCTCTCTCTCACTATATATAGGGGGAAGGGGTGGAGGAGGCGCCCTAGGGTTCCCTAGGGGAGGGGCGGCGGCCACAGGGAAAACCCTAGATGGGTTTGGGCACCCCCACCCCTAGGAAACTTACCCCCCAAGCCGGGAGGGGTGGCTGCCCTAGGGGAGGCGCCCCCATCTCTCCAAGTTACGTGAGATGGGGTGGAAGGGGCGCTCAACCCCTTAGTGGGCTGATGTGCCCCCTCCCCTTGGCCCATAAGGCCCAACGCTTGGCGGGGCCTCCGAAACCCCTTTCGGACACGCTGGTCGTCACCCGGTACCCCTGGAACAATTCCGGACTCCAATACCCTTCGTCCAATATATCTATCTTCACCTCCGGACCATTCCGGAACTCCTCGTCACGTCCGGGATCTCATCCGGGACTCCGAACAACCTTCGGTAACCACATACTATTTCCCATAACAAGTTTATCATCACCGAACCTTAAGTGTGTAGACCCTACGGGTTCGGGAACCATGCAGACATGACCGAGACATCTCTCCGGCCAATAACCAATAGCGGGATCTAGATAGCCATATTGGCTCCCACATGTTCCACGATGATCTCATCGGATGAACCACGATGTCGGGGATTCAATCAATCCTGTATACAATTCCCTTTGTCTATCGGTATGTTACTTGCCCGAGATTCGATCGTCGGTATCCCCATACCTCGTTCAATATCGTTACCGGCAAGTCTCTTTACTCGTTCCGTAACGCATGATCCCGTGGCTAACTCATTAGTCACATTGAGCTCATTATGATGATGCATTACCGAGTGGGCCCAGAGATACCTCTCCGTCACACGGAGTGACAAATCCCAGTCTCGATTCGTGCCAACTAAACAGACACCTTCGGAGATACCCGTAGTGTGCCTTTATAGCCACCCAGTTATGTTGTGACGTTTGGCACACCCAAGGCATTCCTACGGTATCCGGGAGTTGCACAATCTCATGGTCTAAGGAAACGATACTTGACATTAGAAAAGCTTTAGCAAACGAACTATACGATCTTGTGCTATGCTTAGGATTGGGTCTTGTCGATCACATCATTCTCCTAATGATGTGATCCCGTTATCAACGACATCCAATGTCCATGGTCAGGAAACCATAACCATCTATTGATCAACGAGCTAGTCAACTAGAGGCTTACTAGGGACATGTTGTGGTCTATGTATTCACACATGTATTACGGTTTCCAGTTAATACAATTATAGCATGAACAATAGACAATTATCATGAACAAGGAAATACAATAATAACCATTTTATTATTGCCTCTAGGGCATATTTCCAACAGCAAGTGCAGTCATGCAACTCAGTGTTAACAGCATGCCTCCTCCCAATCTTGGTATCTCTAACTTCAGCACCCCACAATGAAGATTTTTCCACAGATAAATGTGTAAGATTTCTGCTCCTGTTCACCAACTGTTGTACCACTGCAGGAAGCTTATCCCCTTGCAGACAATCGCCAATCCTTCTTCTCAATTCCCACATGCGCATGATCATGATCCTGATTTGGTCAACCATGTCATGCACAGGCAAGTTCTTCAACTGCTTTATCTTGTTAAAACTTTCTGCCAAGTTATTGTTGATATGATCACATTTGATGGTAGTGTTAAATCCTGACCTGTACCACAATAGAGAATGATAGGTGTTCAACCATGGACCAAACTCACTGCATGCTGTTTTTATCTTATCAAGATGATATGAATGTGTTTGTTTGGTGTAAGATCTTGCTGCTGGCCATTCTCCCAAATTCTTCCCCTCGAAATTTTTTTATCAAATTCATCCACATATGGCCAAAACACTCCCTCTGCTCA
This sequence comes from Triticum urartu, assembly GCF_003073215.2. Classification (NCBI taxonomy): domain Eukaryota; kingdom Viridiplantae; phylum Streptophyta; class Magnoliopsida; order Poales; family Poaceae; genus Triticum; species Triticum urartu. The sequence continues at coordinate 34,837,533 of NC_053027.1, forward strand.
CAATGAGGAAAAACATTCTTCACTACATTTCTAGCCCTTTACATGCATCTGTGTGTACTACCAAAGGTGACACTGGCCCTATGCATCTTTTCAACTGCATCATGAACCATGTCCATGAAACCTCTGTCTCTGGCTGAAACAAACCAATAGCAACAGGGAACATCCAGTTATGTCCATCTAAAGCATTGCATGCTGCCAATTGACCATTCCATTTGCCTGTCAAAAAATATGAGTCTATGCTCAAATATGTACGGCACCCTGCTTTGAAGCCATCAATGCAAGGCTTTAAAGCCATAAAGAACTTGGAGAAAAGAACTCTATCATCCTCCATTACCTCAGTATCTATCTCCACAACACTGCCAGGTGACCTCTTTTCCACCTCTGCTTTGAAGTTATAAAGCACCCTAAAAGTATTTGCCCAATCACCATATAATTCTTTCATTGCCCTCCGTTTTGCTTTCCACACTGTGGTATACTTCACCTTAATGGGGTACTACTTTTCCAAGTCCACTTTAAGTTTCTTTGCTGTAGTGTTTGGTTTCTTGGCTAAAATTGGAGTGATCTTTCTGTATTCCAAAGTTGTGATGTCATGGTTGATACTCTCTGTGAACTTGTAATACAAGTATGTGGATTTGGGATTTGATTAACCCTAATGGTACTTCCATCAGGTTGAATTCTAATAGATATGTACCACTTGCAAGGCCTGACGCTTCCATCGAAACCTCTGCACCTTGCATAAAATTGCTTTCTGTCAGTCCACATAGTCTTGGCATAAAACTCATGTTTGACTGCATAAGTCTTGAAACACATCCTAAACTCCTTCATGCTTGGGAACAACTTGCCTACTTCAATAACAAGATTTTCTTTGTCATACACACTTACAAGCTCATCATCATGTGCATCATCTACATCATCTGCAGCATCTTTCATCAGCTGTCCGTCCACATCTTCACAGGCATCTATGTTAGCATCATTAGGCAAACTCGATTCATCCCTCTCTTCCTCATCTTGATCATCTACTGGATCTACTGGAATGCCAAAAAAATTGGCCATCTCAGTGTCAACTATTGGTGCAATGACCAAATCAGTAGTGTCTTCTAATTGTACTGAATTCCAATCAACACAAACAACCCTTGCAAAACCATCACATCCCTCTTCTGCATCTTGCTCAGCCCCCTTTATTACTGTCACTTCACCCGTAAACATGGGCATTATCTGTCTCTGTGAAGCCCAATCATCATCTACATCTGCGAAGCCAACTTTGAGGGCACATATCCAACCTTAGAATCTGATTTCAGATCAACGAGCTCTACATGAAAGGTAGCCTGTTTGCTTGCCCAACCATCTTGCCGATCGATTTCATCAACCATCTCTTCACCATTCTCAATTCTCACATACTCATCCTTCCAATTATCAAACCGTTACAATGCCACCTCTTGCTCTGGACCCCAAAAAATGCTTTCCCCAATTTTCTCCACAACATTCCTCACGGCCCTCTTTTCCATGCTCTGTATTTTATGTGGATCAATCTCTTCAAATTCAACCTCCCATTTCATAATTGAATCTCTCTCTATGTCCCGCATGCTACCATCAACTAGCTTTGCTTTAGATGGTAAGAATTCAATACTGAATTCGAAGGTATGAGCAACATTCCCCCTGTTTATCAATGGGGGCACTGTTGGGGAACGTAGCAGAATTTTAAAATTTTCTACGCATCACCAAGATCAATCTATGGAGTCATCTAGCAACGAGGGAGAGGGGAGTGCATCTACATACCCTTGTAGATCGCGTGCAGAAGCGTTCAAGAGAACGGGGTTGATGGAGTCGTACTCGTCGTGATCCAAATCACCGATGACCTAGCGCCGAACGGACGGCACCTCCGCGTTCAACACACGTACGGTTGGGAAGACGTCTCCTCCAACTTGATCCAGTAAGGAGGAAGGAGAGGTTGATGAAGATCCAGCAGCACGACGGTGTGGTGGTGGAAGCAACGGTGATCTCGGCAGGGCTTCGCCAAGCACAGGGAGAGGGAGGAGTGTCACGGGAGGGAGAGGGAGGCGCCAGGGGCTAGGGTGCGGCTGCCCTCCCTCCCCCCCACTATATATAGGACCCCTAGGGGTGCGCCGGCCCTAGGATATTGAATCTCCAAGGGGGGGCGGCGGCCAAGGGGGGTGGAGTGCCCCCCAAGCCAAGTGTGGCGCCCCCCACCCCTAGGGTTTCCAACCCTAGGCGCAGGGGGAGGCCCATGGGGGGCGCACCAGCCCACTAGGGGCTGGTTCCCCTCCCACTTCAGCCCATGGGGCCCTCCGGGATAGGTGGCCCCACCCGGTGGACCCCCGGGACCCTTCCGGTGGTCCCGGTACAATATCGATTACCCCTGAAACTTTCTCGATGGCCGAAACTTGACTTCCTATATATAAATCTTCACCTCCGGACCATTCCAGAACTCCTCGTGATGTCCGGGATCTCATCTGTGACTCCGAAAAACTTTCGGGTTACCGTATACTAATATCTCAACAACCCTAGCGTCACTGAACCTTAAGTGTGTAGACCCTACGGGTTCGGTTGACACGCAGACATGACCGAGACGACTCTCCGGTCAATAACCAACAGCGGGATCTGGATACCCATGTTGGCTCCCACATGCTCCTCGATGATCTCATCGGATGAACCATGATGTCGAGGATTCTATCAATCCGTATACAATTCCCTTTGTCAATCGGTACGTTACTTGCCCGAGACTCGATCGTTGGTATCCCAATACCTCGTTCAATCTCGTTACCGGCAAGTCACTTTACTCGTACTGTAATGCATGATCCCATGATCAACCACTTGGTCACATTGAGCTCATTATGATGATGCATTACCGAGTGGGTCCAAAGATACCTCTCCGTCATACGGAGTGACAAATCCCAGTCTCGATTCGTGCCAACCCAACAGACACTTTCGGAGATACCCGTAGTGTACCTTTATAGTCACCCAGTTACGTTGTGACGTTTGGCACACCCAAAGCACTCCTACGGTATCCGGGAGTTGCACAATCTCATGGTCTAATTAAGGAAATGATACTTGACATTTGGAAAAGCTATAGCAAACGAACTACACGATCTTTGAGCTATGCTTAGGATTGGGTCTTATCCATCACATCATTCTCCTAATGATGTGATCCGGTTATAAATGACATCCAATGTCCATAGTCAGGAAACCGTGACTATCTTTTGATCAACGAGCTAGTCAACTAGAGGCTCACTAGGGACGTGTTGTGGTCTATGTATTCACACATGTATTACGATTTCCGGATAGCACAATTATAGCATGAACAATAGACAATTATCATGAACAAAGAAATATAATAATAACCATTTTATTATTGCCTCTAGGGCATATTTCCAACGGTCTCCCACTTGCACTAGAGTCAATAGTCTAGTTACATTATGATGAATCGAACACCCATGCAGTTCTGGTGTTGATCATGTTTTGCTCTAGGGAGAGGTTTAGTCAACGGATCTGCCACATTCAGGTCCGTATGTACTTTACAAATATCTATGTCTCCATTTTAAACACTTTCACGAATGGAGTTGAAGCGACGCTTGATATGCCTGGTCTTCCTGTGAAACCTGGGCTCCTTGGCAAGGGCAATGGCTCCAGTGTTGTCACAGAAGAGATTCATCGGGCCCGTCGCATTGGGTATGACTCCTAGGTCCGTAATGAACTCCTTCACCCAGATTGCCTCTTGTGCTGCCTCCGAGGCTGCCATGTACTCCGCTTCACATGTAGATCCCGCCACAATGCTTTGCTTGCAACTACACCAGCTTACTGCCCCACCATTCAAAATATACACGTATACGATTTGTGACTTAGAGCCATCCAGATCTGTGTCGAAGCTAGTATCGACGTAACCCTTTACGATGAGCTCTTCGTCACCTCCATAAACGAGAAACATATCCTTAGTCCTCTTCAGGTACTTCAGGATATTCTTGACCGCTGTCCAGTGTTCCATGCCGGGATTACTTTGGTACCTTCCTACCAAACTTACAGCAAGGTTTACATCAGGTCTGGTACACAGCATAGCATACATGATAGACCCTATGGCCGAGGCATAGGGGACGACACTCATCTTTTCTCTATCTTCTGCCGTGGTCGGGCATTGAGCCGTGCTCAATCTCGTACCTTGCAATACAGGCAAGAACCCCTTCTTTGACTGATCCATATTGAACTTCTTCAATATCTTGTCAAGGTACGTACTTTGTGAAAGACCAATGAGGCGTCTCGATCTATCTCTATAGATCTTGATGCCTAATATGTAAGCAGCTTCTCCAAGATCCTTCATTGAAAAACACTTGTTCAAGTAGGCCTTTATGCTTTCCAAGAATTCTATATCATTTCCCATCAATAGTATGTCATCCACATACAATATGAGAAATGCTACAGAGCTCCCACTCACTTTCTTGTAAATGCAGGCTTCTCCATAAGTCTGCGTAAACCCAAACGCTTTGATCATCTCATCAAAACGAATGTTCCAACTCCGAGATGCTTGCACCAGCCCATAAATCAAGCGTTGGAGCTTGCACACCTTGTCAGCATTCTTAGGATCGACCAAACCTTCCGGCTGCATCATATACAATTCTTCCTTAAGGAAACCATTAAGGAATGCCGTTTTGACGTCCATTTGCCATATCTCATAATCATAGAATGCGGCAACTGCTAACATGATTCGGACGGACTTCAGCTTCGCTACGGGTGAGAAAGTCTCATCGTAGTCAACCCCTTGAACTTGTCGATAACCCTTAGCGACAAGCCGAGCTTTATAGATGGTTACATTACCATCCGCGCCTGTCTTCTTCTTAAAGATCCATTTATTTTCTATGGCTCGCCGATCATCGGGCAAGTCAGTCAAAGTCCATACTTCGTTTTCATACATGGATCCTATCTCGGATTTCATGGCTTCCAGCCATTTGTCGGAATCTGGGCCCGCCATCGCTTCTTCATAGTTCTAAGGTTCAACCTTGTCTAACAACATGATTTCCAAGACAGGGTTGCCGTACCACTCTGGTGCGGAACGTGTCCTTGTGGACCTACGAAGTTCAGTAGCAACTTGATCTGAAGTTTCATGATCATCATCATTAACTTCCTCTCTAGTCGGTGCAGGCACCTCAGGAACATTTTCTTGAGCTGCGCCACTTACTGGTTCAAGAGGTAATACTTCATCGAGTTCTACTTTCCTCCCACTTATTTCTTTCAAGAGAAACTCTTTCTCTAGAAAGGATCCATTATTGGCAACAAAGATCTTGCCTTCAGATCTGAGGTAGAAGGTATACCCAATAGTTTCTTTAGGGTATCCCATGAAGACGCATTTTTCCGACTTGGGTTCGAGCTTTTCAGGTTGAAGTTTCTTGACATAAGCATCACATCCCCAAACTTTTAGAAACGACAGCTTAGGTTTCTTCCCAAACCATAATTCATACGGTGTCGTCTCAACGGATTTCTACGGAGCCCTATTTAAAGTGAATGAGGCAGTCTCTAAAGCATAGCCCCAAAATGACAACGATAAATCGGTAAGAGACATCATAGATCGCACCATATCCAATAGAGTGCGATTACGACGTTCGGACACACCATTACGCTGAGGTGTTCCAGGCGGCGTGAGTTGTGAAACTATTCCACATTTCCTTAAGTGTGTGCCAAATTCGTGACTCAAGTATTCTCCCCCACGATCTGATCGCAAGAACTTGATTTTCCTGTCACGTTGATTCTCAACCTCACTCTGAAATTCCTTGAACTTTTCAAAGGTCTCAGACTTGTGTTTCATTAAGTAGACATACCCATATCTACTCAAGTCATCAATGAGGGTGAGAACATAACGATAGCCACCGCGAGCCTCAACACTCATTGGACCGCACATATTAGTGTGTATGATTTCCAATAAGTTGGTTGCTCACTCCATTGTTCCTGAGAACGGAGTCTTGGTAATTTTACCCATGAGGCATGGTTCGCACGTGTCAAATGATTCGTAATCGAGAGACTCTAAAAGTCCATCTGCATGGAGCTTCTTCATGCGTTTGACACCTATGTGACCAAGGCGGCAGTGCCACAAGTATGTGGGACTATCATTATCAACCTTACATCTTTTGGTATTCACACTATGAATATGTGTAACATTACGCTCGAGATTCATTAAGAATAAACCATTCACTAGCGGAGCATGACCATAAAACATATCTCTCATATAAATAGAACAACCATTATTCTCGGATTTAAATGAGTAGCCATCTCGAATTAAACGAGATCCTGATACAATGTTCATGCTCAAAGCTGGCACTAAATAACAATTATTGAGGTTTAAAACTAATCCCGTAGATAAATGTAGAGGTAGCGTGCCGACGGCGATCACATCGACCTTGGAACCATTCCCGACGCGCATCGTCACCTCGTCCTTCGCCAGTCTCCGCTTATTCCGCAGCTCCTGCTTTGAGTTACAAATATGAGCAACCGCACCGGTATCAAATACCCAGGAGCTACTACGAGTACTGGTAAGGTACACATCAATTACATGTATATCACATATACCTTTAGTGTTGCCGACCTTCTTGTCCGCTAAGTATTTAGGGCAGTTCCGCTTCCAGTGACCACTTCCCTTGTAATAAAAACACTCAGTCTCAGGCTTGGGTCCATTCTTTGACTTCTTTCCGGCAGCTTGCTTACCGGGCGCGGCAACTCCCTTGCCATCCTTCTTGAAGTTCTTTTTACCCTTGCCTTTCTTGAACTTAGTGGTTTTATTCACCATCAACACTTGATGTTCCTTTTTGATTTCCACCTCCGCTGATTTCAGCATTGAATATACCTCAGGAATGGTCTTTCCATCCCCTGCATATTGAAGTTCATCACAAAGCTCTTGTAGCTCGGTGGAAGCGACTGAAGGATTCTGTCAATGACCGCGTCATTCGGGAGATTAACTCCCAGCTGAGTCAAGCGGTTATGCAACCCAGACATTTTGAGTATGTGCTCACTGACAGAACTATTTTCCTCCATCTTACAACTAAAGAACTTGTCAGAGACTTCATATCTCTCGACCCGGGCATGAGCTTGGAAAACCATTTTCAGCTCTTCGAACATCTCATATGCTCTGTGTCTCTCAAAACGCTTTTGGAGCCCCGGTTCTAAGCTATAAAGCATGTCGCACTGAACAAGGGAGTAATCATCAGCACGTGACTGCCAAGCGTTCATAACGTCTTGGTTCTCTGGGATGGATGCGTCACCTAGCGGTGCTTCTAGGACATAATCTTTCTTGGCAGCTATGAGGATGATCCTCAGGTTCCGGACCCAGTCCGTATAGTTGCTACCATCATCTTTCAGCTTGGTTTTCTCTAGGAACGCGTTGAAGTTGAGGGCAACATTAGCGTGGGCCATTTGATCTACAAGACATAGTGTAAATATTTTAGACTAAGTTCATGATAATTAAGTTCATCTAATCAAATTATTCAATGAACTCCCACTCAGATAGACATCCCTCTAGTCATCTAAGTGAAACATGATCCGAGTCAACTAGGCCGTGTCCGATCATCACGTGAGACGGACTAGTCAACATCGGTGAACATCTTCATGTTGATCGTATCTTCTATACGACTCATGCTCGACCTTTCGGTCTTTCGTGTTCCGAGGACATGTCTGTACATGCTAGGCTCGTCAAGTCAACCTAAGTGTATTGCGTGTGTAAATCTGGCTTACACCCGTTGTATTCGAACGTTAGAATCTATCACACCCGATCATCACGTGGTGCTTCGAAACAACGAACCTTCGCAACGGTGCACAGTTAGGGGGAACACTTTCTTGAAATTATTATGGGGGATCATCTTATTTAAGCTACCGTCGTTCTAAGCAAATAAGATGTAAAACATGATAAACATCACATGCAATCAAATAGTGACATGATATGGCCAATATCATTTGCTCCTTTTGATCTCCATCTTCGGGGCTCCATGATCATCGTTGTCACCGGCATGACACCATGATCTCCATCATCGTGTCTTCTTGAAGTTGTCTCGTCATCTATTACTTCTACTACTATGGCTAACGCTTTAGCAATAAAGTAAAGTAATTACATGATGTTTATGTTGACACGCAGGTCACAAATAAATAAAGACAACTCCTATGGCTCCTGCCGGTTGTCATACTCATCGACATGCAAGTCGTGATTCCTATTACAAGAACATGATCAATCTCATACATCACATATATCATTCATCACATCCTTTTGGCCATATCACATCACATGGCACATGCTGCAAAAACAAGTTAGACGTCCTCTAATTGTTGTTGCAAGTTTTTACGTGGCTGCTATAGGTTTCTAGCAAGAACGTTTCTTACCTATGCCAAAACCACAACGTGATATGCCAATTTCTATTTACCCTTCATAGGGACCCTTTTCATCAAATCCAATCCGACTAAAGTGGGAGAGACAGACACCCGCCAGCCACCTTCTGCAACTAGTGCATGTCAATCGGTGGAACCAGTCTCACGTAAGCGTACGTGTAAGGTCGGTCCGGGACGCTTCATCCCACGATGCCTCCGAATCAAGATAAGACTAGTAATGGCAAGCAAATTGACAATATCCACGCCCACAACTGCTTTGTGTTCTACTCGTGCATAGAAACTACGCATAGACCTAGCTCATGATGCCACTGTTGGGGAACGTAGCAGAATTTTAAAATTTTCTACGCATCACCAAGATCAATCTATGGAGTCATCTAGCAACGAGGGAGAGGGGAGTGCATCTACATACCCTTGTAGATCACGCGCAGAAGCGTTCAAGAGAACGGGGTTGATGGAGTCGTACTCGTCGTGATCCAAATCACCGATGACCTAGAGCCGAACGGACGACACCTCCGCGTTCAACACACATACGGTTGGGAAGACGTCTCCTCCAACTTGATCCAGCAAGGGGGAAGGAGAGGTTGATGAAGATCCAGCAGCACAACGGCGTGGTGGTGGAAGCAACGGTGATCTTGGCAGGGCTTCGCCAAGCACAGGGAGAGGGAGGAGTGTCACGGGAGGGAGAGGGAGGCGCCAGGGGCTAGGGTGCGGCTGCCCTCCCTCCCCCCACTATATATAGGACCCCTAGTGGGGCGCCGGCCCTAGGAGATTGAATCTCCAAGGGGGGCGGCGGCCAAGGGGGGTGGAGTGCCCCCCAAGCCAAGTGTGGCGCCCCCCACCCCTAGGGTTTCCAACTCTAGGCGCAGGGGGAGGCCCATGGGGGCGCAACAGCCCACTAGGGGCTGGTTCCCCTCCCACTTCAGCCCATGGGGCCCTTCGGGATAGGTGGCCCCACCCAGTGGACCCCCGGGACCCTTCCGGTGGTCCCGGTACAATACCGATTACCCCCGAACTTTCCCGATGGCCGAAACTTGACTTCCTATATATAAATCTTCACCTCCGGACCATTCCGGAACTCCTCGTGACGTCCGGGATCTCATCCGGGACTCCGAACAACTTTCGTGTTACCGTATACTAATATCTCAACAACCCTAGCGTCACCGAACCTTAAGTGTGTAGACCCTACGGGTTCGGGAGACACGCAGACATGACCGAGACGACTCTCCGGTCAATAACCAACAGCGGGATCTGGATACCCATGTTGGCTCCCACATGCTCCTCGATGATCTCATCGAATGAACCACGATGTCGAGAATTCTATCAATCTGTATACAATTCCCTTTGTCAATCGGTACGTTACTTGCCCGAGACTCGATCGTCGGTATCCCAATACCTCGTTCAATCTCGTTACCGACAAGTCACTTTACTCGTACCGTAATGCATGATCCCGTGATCAACCACTTGGTCACATTGAGCTCATTATGATGATGCATTACCGAGTGGGCCCAGAGATACCTCTCTGTCATACGGAGTGACAAATCCCAGTCTCGATTCGTGCCAACCCAACAGACACTTTCGGAGATACCCGTAGTGTACCTTTATAGTCACCCAATTACGTTGTGACGTTTGGCACACCCAAAGCACTCCTACGGTATCCGGGAGTTGCACAATCTCATGGTTTAAGGAAATGATACTTGACATTTGGAAAAGCTATAGCAAATGAACTACACGATCTTTGAGCTATGCTTAGGATTGGGTCTTGTCCATCACATCATTCTCCTAATGATGTGATCCCGTTATCAATGACATACAATGTCCATAGTCAGGAAACCATGACTATCTTTTGATCAACGAGCTAGTCAACTAGAGGCTCACTAGGGACGTGTTGTGGTCTATGTATTCACACATGTATTACGATTTCCGGATAACACAATTATAGCATGAACAATAGACAATTATCATGAACAAAGAAATATAATAATAACCATTTTATTATTGCCTCTAGGGCATATTTCCAACAGGCACTGTGAGGCAGCGGAAGCAGACGAGGCACACATCGCAGGGTTGAAGAGGTTGGACAGGGTGATTACCTGGTCGACGTAGTCTCTCGTGGCTCCATCTCGTTCAACCCAATGCTGCCCCACCGCCGCTCCCCAGTCTCACGCACCTCCACAATCTGGATCTCATGGAAAATAGGGGCAAAAAGAGGCTCACTTGGTCAGATCTAACTCAAGTCGGAGGGAAATGGTGCCGAATACACTCACCACATGCGCAGCCACGGCCGCCGCCGCCACCGCCGCCGACGAGAACGAAGAAGAGAGCAGCAACTAGAAGCAGGGGAGAAGCACGTGTTCAGTCAGGCAGGGAATCGATGCATCGCCAAGTGGGACCCACTACCGATTAGTTTGCCCCCTGTTTTTACCTTAACCGCAGTCCCGTTGACGACCGGACCCGTGTTTTAACCACCTGGTCGTATTGGGGCTATTATTGCCATGTAAGACGGTGCACAGGAGCTATTTCTGGCAACTACGCCGCACTCCTTCCAATTCACATGAAATGTGTCGCATAGGAGCTATTGACCCGGATAAGCTCTCCAAGGCATGGCAGCCGGAGAGCAAGCCATGGAACGTGTCCTCCGAGATCGAAACACAATCCAAGGTAAGCTGGTTGAGGAGGGGGAAATTCATGGACCGTGAGACCACGTCCGGGAAATTGCTCTTTGATCTTGGCGACGAGGAGGGTGGATGTGGAGCGAAACGCGGATTGCGGCAGCGGGTGGCTGGTACGTGCTGAGGGGTACTCGTAGCCGATATCAAGCTCTTGAGGTTGGCGAGGGCCCGGGAGGCAAACCAGCGCTCCGTCCGGGCGTAGAGATCATCGGCGCGGCGGCAGTGGAAGGAGAACCAGCGGGCGGGGCCGGGGTGTTGGGAGATTATGTTGGGGACGGCAGAGGGGTGCTGGGGGCTGGCGGGGGAGAGGACCTCGAGGTTGAGAGGCGCGGAGCACCAGAGGTGGCGCCATCGGGGGGAGAGGGCCTGCGTGCGGCCGCCGTCCTTGGTGGGGAGGAGGGAGACGATGATGCCGAGGGCATCGTCCGGGAGGTGGCTGATCAGATCGTCGTCGGTCTCGTCGCACTCGCCACTCCGCGCGGCTCCATGGGATTCTCGCGCATTGGGGTCGGGTCCGGCCGCCGCCGCCGCGCCCTCTTTCCTCTCCGTGGTCGCCGCCGCGGGAGAGAGTGTTTGGGGGGGGGGGGGCGAAGTCTTGGTCTTGGGCTTTGGGTTTGAAATTTCATTTCAGCAAAATAAAGGCAAAAGGGAGAGAAAAAAGATATTACCTTTCGAAAATGCTGGGGCTCACTTCCTTATCCCCGCGCCCAGCGCGCCCTTCCCCGTCTCCGGCCACGCCTCCTCACCGCCGGCCGCCGCCGCCTGGCGGCCGTATCCGTCCCACATCCGCCGTATCGACCGCCCCGTCCGACGGCGGCGGCGCGGCCGACGACTACCACTCCACCATCCGCTCCCTAAACTCGCACGGCCGCCGCCACGTCCCCCGCAAATCCCTCGGCCAGGTCCGTCCGTCCAGCCACCCTCTCCCTCCCCGTTCCATTCCATGGCGGAACCCCCAGTCCGCGAGTTTCTTACCGTGGGGTTGCGCTCACTGTGCTGCAGAACTACATGCTGAACGCGAGGGTGAACGAGGAGCTGGTGGCGGCGGCGGGGGTGGAGGAGGGGGACGTCGTGCTCGAGATAGGCCCCGGGACGGGCTCGCTCACCGCCGCGCTGCTCGCCGCCGGCGCCACCGTCGTCGCCGTCGAGAAGGTCCGCCTATTTCAGTTTGCTGCTAGTCTAGTACTATTGCTCGACTAGTGACCCTGTGTATAGTTGATCTCTGCTAACTGAATTCATCCATAATCTGCAATACTATATTTGGTGACAGGATAAGCATATGGCTACCCTTGTGAGAGATAGATTTGGATCCACAGAGCAATTGAAGGTACTGTCTTGTTCTCAAATGAAGATACTGGATTGTTTCATCCCTGTGTTTGACTACTGATGTTGCTCAAATGGTAGTAAAAGGCCCATGGCTTGTGCCTTCATTCCTTTAAATTTGTCTGGAGATCTATAAGCCGGGTCCGACAGCAGGGTCACTCTATATGAAAGCATTTTTTACACTGTATCTACTAAAACAAATGCTACATTACGGACAGTTGTAAATACCACCAATTGAATGATGTATCTCAGTATCAAATTTATAATATTCTTGGTTATTATGTATAGTGATTTGGTAGTGAACTGCATTCTAACTTAACCTGCTTTATGTTGGAAAAACATGCCACATTTTTACATGAAAAGTAAGGTTCACATATTATGAATCCTTCTGAATTTTCGACAGAGTAAACTTATGTGGGTGTGTTAGTCCATGAACACTTTTGTTGGCTGTAAACTTCTAGCATGTAAATGTTGTGATAGGTGGTTGTTAACGTGAAATGCGTAAGGTGCTAAGCTCAAAAGTTATCATGTAACAGGAACATACAGTGTGTGCTTTTAATACTTTTCCCTTTATAGTGATATAAGTATGATAACCATCCCTGTGTTTTTTAATAAGGGCTATTGTACCGACCATTCTCTGGTTGCTCTTCTGGATATCTGAGATTACAAATCTTGCTATTTAATAGTTTGCTCTTCTTGTCACCAAAGACGGACATTTTGTTACATGTTTAACAAAGCTAGAAGTTCTAATTGGATGTTAAAATCAAACATAGTTCTCATCCGATGTGTAATGAGTTTGAAATTTAATGCAGGTCATTGAAGAAGATATTACAAAATTTCACGTTCACTCTCATTTTCTCCCTATCCTGGAGGAGAAATCTCGTGGCAAGAAAAAATACGCCAAGGTTAGCATTGATGTTTGGCATTATTTGTATTTCATTGAACTTGTAGAATTCGTTAAGTATTGGTCATGATGAAGACGTTTTTGTGTCCACACGATACTTTGTATTTTGTAGGTTGTGTCAAACTTACCATTCAATGTCAGCACTGAAGTTGTCAAACAAATTCTCCCAATGGGAGATGTTTTCTCTGTCATGGTGCTCATGCTTCAGGTTTGCATCACATCTATTTTTGCATTAAGTGGGTACATGTTGCTTGCAAGTTCCAGTTAATTACAACCCAGTATTGGTTCAGAAGATGACTGAACTTTGGTTATTTTCTGCAGTATAAACTGCTTGTACGATTTGTATGTTCGAAGTACTGCTCATTTCTTTTTCGAGAAAACGCAAAGACTTTGTGTTTCTTTTCATTGAACAGAAAGAGAGTTTAGCAGTGCAAGCCTCCGAGGAGGATTACAAAATCAGCATGAAAGAAATTAGTGGATGTCCCGTTTGTCGGTAGGACAATGCCTGGTCGTATTGGTTCAGAGGATGACTGAACTTTGATTATTTTCTGCAGTATAAACTGCTTGTACGATTTGTATATTTGAAGTACTGCTCATTTCTGTGTATCTATTAATGTCAATCATAATGATGTTCGTATGCGCCTTCTATTTTCCTCACTTCTGCCAAATTTTATGTTTGATTTTTCGGATTTTTTCCCAGTGATTTTTTGTCCTTGTTATATGTGAGGTTCTTCTACTCTTCAATATCTATGGTGATTCATTACATCTTTAGTAAGAAAAGGTAAATCTGATTAATTCTTCATTTCAGGATGAAGCGGCACTACGCCTTGCAAATGCTTCAATACAAACACCAGAGTACCGACCTATCAATGTGTTTGTGAATTTCTACTCTGGTAAGAGGGTCTTCCTTTAGTTTGACCTGTTTGATACCTTCATGTCACTGGAATACACCTTATCTCAGCTATCTGTATTCCATCGTCCAGGCTTGAAAATAGGCTTACTCTTTTATTCTTTTTGTTTTTGTAAGTAATCATGCTTTTCTCTGAGGAAAACAGTAAGTAAACTCTCATAACAATGGGTATATTGTTTTGGGCTTTATACAAGGAATAGTTTTTCTCCATTGTTTCGATTTTCTACATGTAGATTCTCTGATGCACATTAGCTAGTATTCTTGAGCAATTAAATGATCCAAAGTGCCGTCATTGCCTGCATCTGATGGGAGCGCAGTGGCATCTCCTTGCCTACCTGGGTTCAATCCCTGCGTGGGCAGATTATATCTCTTCTGTACTGTAGTAACTGCTACTGTGTAGCTATGCAATTCATGCCCTGACAGTCATCAAATCATCTGAATTGTTTTCCAGCGTCTTAACAATTCGCTTAGTATGCCTAGTCACACATCACAGTTAATGACATGCATGCGTTATCTTTCTTTTTTGTAGAACCTGAATACAAGTTCAAAGTAGAGAGGGCCAACTTTTTCCCTCAACCGACGGTAAGCAATTTCTATTTCAGATGTCCTTATGCGCAGCATGCTATAACAGTGCTTGGGGTTTCATAAATGTGGCATGTAAGGACTTATCATGGATACCATGCAGGTTGATGGTGGTGTTATAAGGTTTAAAATAAAGGATGCTGGGGAGTATCCGCCTGTTAGTTCTAACAAAAGTTTCTTTTCAATGGTGAGTCAGAGTGCACACATAAGTTTCCTCCTCTTTTCCGCAAAACAAAAGTTTCCTCCTTTTCTTTAAACTAACTGCCAGTTGTTGGTGATAGCCATTAAGACTTGCTCGTGCCCTTTAATTCCAGGTGAACTCCGCGTTCAATGGGAAACGCAAGATGCTTCGGAAATCACTTCAACACCTATGTTCTTCTGCTGACATTGAGGCTGCTCTTACCAATATCGATCTTCCGCCTACGGTATGCTCTCCCTCCCTCCATCCATCCTCTCCCATGCACTAAACTCACTATTGCTGCAGGCTAGACCGTCTGAACTGGGGATGGATGATTTCGTGAGGTTGCACAATCACCTGGGAAAAGTATGACCACCCCTGCGTTCAAAATGCGTATGGAATCATCTTATTGGTTTGCTCGCTGGACTAATCATGCCGCTGAAGTGATTTGGTTCCCAGCTAGAGCGCACTGCAACTTGCAGGTAAAGCATGTACAGAAGAGATGGCAAGTTGATTGGCTCAAGATATTGTTCTTTTATCTGATACAACAGATAATTCTCCAAATCATTTCAGATTATGCTTGCTGACAGTAACCGACTAGCATTCCCCAGCAGTCCCACAGCCTTCACCACAACATAATCGGTGGCACAGCTTCAGCCCACGGCACCCTTGCATGGAGATGATCATAGTGATTGTGCTCCAAGTTCAAAAGCAATGATAATATGCAGGATACAATTTGCTCGCACAGGAATTGCAGTTTTTCCCTTATCGCAGATAGCATCCCTGCAAGAGGGAAGATATGCGGGCGTTACATGTGTATAATTTACTGGAACTATCTATCCTCCTGTACTAATCTTCGCAAGTTGGAGGCGGAAATGTAGAGATCAAATGTCTGTCAGAGCAATCTGAAGACCAGGCAAAGATGCTAGCTGCTCATAGTAAATTGCCAAGAGCATTTTTATGTGTCGACATAGATGGTAGATAGAGGTACGGCTGTTGCATTTTGAGCTTTAGTTTGTTCTATAGACTGCAACAAAAACTTGCAGATGCTCGATGTTTGAGTGTGCGGCATTCTGATACTTTTTTGCCTGGCAGCGTGTCACTGTGATGCAACATACATGTACTGCCAGTTCTTTTCCTGACAAATATTGGTTAGCATGTTGTGCTGTTATTCTATTTTATTTCTTTTCTTTTGTTGGTTAAATGTCTGCGATGATGCTTGACTGTGGGTGTGATTAAAACATTATCTTCTTGCCACTATGGTTGTTTATGTGGACATGTGGATGATGCAGAGGCCAGGGGGTTATCCTCATTTTCTAAAAACAATAAAGTAAGGTTGTTTTAAGCTTTTGATTCAGCTACTCTCAAGTCTCGGTATGCTCAATTTGACTTGCTCTGAAAGTAGTGTTTCCCAGGTGACATTAGCCTTTTATGCAGAGGTTAGTATTTCTTTATAGATAACACCTTGTATTTTGACTTGAGGGGGCCTCCTCCCCTGCTCTTTGCCCCATGCGCCTCGTCTTGTGTCATCCACCTCCACTTTGTGCGACTTCAGACGTGTTTGGTTGCCTGCATGAGGCCCAACCAAGCATGTGCGGAAAGAAAATGGGTTGTTTGGTTGCCCGCATTCACTGTTTGGCCTGCATAGCACGATGTTTAAAGCACATCACAGCCAGGTCCGCTAGGAACCCCCGAATCGGCAGTTTCTAGCAAGGCAGGCTAGGCCGAAGCAGGGGAGGGGACACAAGGTGCCGAGCTTATGCGACCACGGAGATGGCACAAGCTCGCGCGTGTCTCCGAAATATCGATGGGAGGATTTTGGTTTCCCTCCCGCCGATTGAATCACTCTATATAGCCCCCTTCGCCTCACCATCAAAACTCCCTCCACCATCCGCCCCCCTCCCGCCCTTTTGAGTTTTCCCTCCGACGCGCATCGGCACCGACGAGCAGGTAAGCGACGCTTCTTCTCCGGTCGGCGGTCCACGGCAGCGGCGACTCGTGTCATCTTCCCTGGCGTTTTCCATGTCTCCCTCGAGCTGCATCGATGGCCTCTTTGAGTTCAGCCACCCCCTTCTATGTATTCGTTGTAGCTAGATCTGAGAGCGTGTGGTAGGGTTTGATCTGAGAGCGTGTGGTAGGGTTTGATCCGTGAGCATGTGGTAGGGTTTTGTAGTATGCTAGGGTTGTATCGTAGTGTTGAACACAATGGATTGGAATGCTAGTAGTGATGGATTGATAGAGTGCTTGTTCATGTATGCTGCTCATATCATATTGAGCTAGATGGTCCAGTAGTGTGCGCTTTGCTTATTGTCCATGTGTGTGCTACGATTGTAGGACATGACCATGCAAACACAAGAGGTTACTCAGGCCATTGTCCTGTCCGAGAGCCAGTTCCCTCCGTCCTATGTCGAGGACTCCTAGCCCCCCCCCATCGAGGACCAGATGCCTCCTAATTCAGATGTGTTCGAGGTTTCAGGCATGGCTCCTCCTTTTCGTGCCTACACCATTTTGTGCTCGTTGTGCCAAATGTTGTTGTTGTTGTTGTTGCCACTGCACAAACAGTAGCCGCAAAGGAAAAGAAGGATGGTAGGGGGAACAACATGACGTGGCAACCGTTCATGTGCACGTTCGTTCTTAACAAGATGTGTGAGCTCATATCTAGTAGGGTTAGGACTAGCAAGGGCTTCAAGGAGGTGCACTTGAACACTGTTGAGAAGCAGGTGTTCGAGTTCTATGGCCAGGAGGTGTCTTCCACCCAGGTCTACAACCACCTCAGGAAGTGGAGAGCTAGATGGATCCAAGTGTCTAAGCTTAGGGACCTTAGTGGCGCCTCATGGGACCAGACCACTTACTCGATCGTTCTGGAGGTAGAGCACTACTCCGGCCATGTCACGGGTAGCTCATGCCCCCTTGTTTAATCATGTCAACCATTTGTTTTATTGCAACTAATAAGGGAGAGAAGTTGATCGACGTCCACCCTGGCCTCTACACCGCCGTCGTGGACCAAGGTGGCTTCAGCCAAGAGGCTCTGATGGCTGCTCCGAGCCACCCGCTAGACAACAAGGCCCATGGTGTTGGGTTTATTTCCATGGCAACGCTCACAGGGTGCTCTGGCTCAGGAGCTGGCTGGGCAAGCACTACTACTAGTGTTGTATCTAGTGGTGGTGCCCGCATGCATGATTCTTGACGACGATGACGATGACGACGTATATTTTGTGTAGCTAGGGCTTGAATACTATTGATGGTCTCTATATTTCGTGAGTTGGTATATACTAACCCCTCACGTTGATGTTGAACTTGCGGTGGTAGGACTACACCCTATTTTGGATGCGCTGTTGGGATAACACCATAGTAGTGGTAGATTGAACTTGTTATGTCGTATGATCATGCATGCTTTGTTATTTTTCATGTCTAGTGTTCTCCATTGCTTGCTGCTTGAACTGTTGCTCTTCTGCAATGCTAGGACAAGTGGTATGTGGTGTTCAACGATAGGGTTCCAGGGGTTTACAGTTGATGTGAAGCATGCAATAAAAAAGTGTCAGGCTATAACAATAGCTGCCACAGAGGGTTTAAGAGTAGGCAGACGGTAGAGGGTGCTTACTCCAAGGTCGTGCAGAAGCATCATTGCAACAATGTTGAAGTTGGCAAGGTGGATCGACATTTTGGGCTAAAGAACTTCATCATCATCGTCTAGTTCGTCATGATTGCAGTGCTGTGACATTGGTGCGATCGTGTGTAAGCTGTAGCGGGTAAGCTTACCACGCAGGGGACAAGGTTACCACACCTTGCAACCTGTATGCAACCAAACACCGTGTATTTGCAGATGCCCGGCCAATGCAGGACAACAAACGCCATGCCAAAAACGATCCGCTAATGCAAGCAGCATAGATATGGGCAACCAAACGATGTGCAAATGATGGTTTTTTCCCCGTTTTTCTTCAGTCAGGCCCAACCGAGTCAAGCATGCAATGCAAGCAAATTGTAGATGGCAACCAAACACGCCCTTCAGTGACGAGATTGATTGGAATGATGTTGCGGAGTCACCGAGTCATTCGAGGCCATGAAGGACGAAGCCGCCATCATTGTCATCGAAGAGGAAATGATGTTGCACGCCACACGGCAACAGATTCTTCAACTGTCAAGGTCATCACCATCATGGTCGAAGAGGAATCAAGGAGGCTCCATGCAGCAAAATGGTGATTCAACCGTCGAGGATGAGAGGGCGCTAAAGGTGGCCACGGACGCTTCTGCCACCAAGGTCATCATTTGTGAGGAGCTGGATTCCCATAGGAGGGGTATCGCCGAGGCTGCATCTGGGTGGGATGGTAGGCCTATAGGAGGGGTGCCACCGAGGCCATTGTCTAGGTCGAGCGGGAGTACCCCAACGAGAGGTGCCAAGGAGACCGCATCCGCCTTAATGGAGATGCCTCCAGACTCCCCTAACCACGACGGTCAGGAGCCATGCGTTATCATTAGATCATGCCGTCGTCGTAGTCGCATCTGGACCTTTATTATCTAATAATGTCTATATTGAATTTGGAGCTTATATCTATCTTTGAATGAGAACATGGCAGTTTGAGAGTGTGTATCACCCCAAATGGTGGGCCCCACATGACAGTAATAAATAAAAGTATAATAAAGATTTGTAGTTCTAGGGAGTTTGACTTTACACACCAACTTTGAAATCTTTTGATTGAAAAGATGTGTCACACCGACAGGTGGGCCCCACCTCACAGCCCCTCGTGTTCCCTCGCGCGGTCGCGGCTATAAACCCCTCCCTCCCCCTCGCGGGCCGCGGACCAACAGCAGCCCGTCTCGCCCTGCCCGTCTCTGTCTCCCCGCTCCCGTCGCCGCCGGGTCCAAACCAGAGGAGCCGCGCCCGTGGAAACCTAGGGTTCCGCCCTCCCCGCCCTCCGAAGGTAACGCGCCGCAACCCCACGCCTCTCGCATGCCGCGATTCCTCCCCGAAGCACGGCGCCCGTCCGCGTTACGCCCCCCCCCCCCCCCCCCCCCCCCCCCCCCCCCCCCCCCCCCCCCCCCCCCCCCCCCCCCCCCCCCCCCCGGATCTGGCGCCCGCTCGGCCGCCTCGGCCCGGGGAGCTCAGATCTGGCGATTTTAAATATTTTTTCTGGCCGTGGGAATCTAGCTCGCATTTGCTTTGCGTTGCTTTTTCATGGCCCCTTCTAACCGGTAGCTCTGGCGGATTCTGGGCACGCAGGGGGCTCGGATTAGCTGCGCCAAACCTAGAAGCGTGTCAAGTCTTGTGCATGCTTACGAGAATTTGTATGCTGTTTAAACTGTGAAAAGTTGCTCGTGGTTGCCAGACGCTGCCACGTACTCCCTACTTTCTTAAATACAAGTCTTTTTAGAGATTTCAATACAAACGACATACGGATGTATATAGATGTACGCATTTTAGAGTGTAGATTCACTCATTTTGCTCCGTATGTAGTCCCTTATTGGAATATCTAAAAAGACTTATATTTAGGAACAGAGGGAGTAGGTAGGGTACCGCAGCGTTGCTGTTCACTGGGATGTTCTGTTACGGTTTATCATGGCCATGTGCTTGTTAGGTCTTGGGGGTTCAGTCGGTCTGGATTGTTGGCATATCGATGCTCTCTCCATTCCAAAATATAGTCATCTGTAGATTCCCCCCCCCCCCCCCCCCCCCCCCCCCCCCCCCCCCCCCCCCCCCCCCCAAAGTCAAACTTTGTAGGGTTTGACCAAGTTCATAGAAAAATAATTAACATCTTGATGCAGTGATGCACTATATTTTGAAATAGAGGGAGTATCATGGATGCTACTCTGCTCTCCTGTGCTCCCGTTTGAAGTAATACACTACTGTCATCCTAGAGATTTTTCATTCGCTCATACAGCTCAACACTGATTAATATACTGTAAGGACACTATTTATTTAGACTGCAAATCAATAAAGCATATTTGGGTTCACCATTTCGCTGGTCAGCTGATCAGTTGTGTTGGACACCAAGGTGTTTGAGCTTCCTGTGCTTTACATACTGTCATCACTGCAGTTTGCATCCATTTGGATATGGGTAAAGGTATCTAGCTAGCAAACGTGCAATTCCCTGTAAGTACCTCAAATGTGCTGATTTTTTGCAAATCTGCTAGTGATGTTTATGTCTCTAGTTTATGTGTTTAATTTCTGGAATACGTGAATCTGCTATTATCTATCAAGGATGTGTATTATAATCCTGCTAGCACTTGATAGTAAGTTCAGTGTGTCCGTAGCTAACAGTTCCTTTGACTTCTATCTTCGAATAGGTTTGGAGAAGAGCTGTTTATCCAGCAACATGAGGCCAATTTTCTGTGGGACCCTTGACTATGATGCCCGCCAGTCTGAAATCGAGCGTCTTTTCGGCAAATATGGAAGAGTGGAGCGAGTTGACATGAAGACAGGTAAGACTGTTCATGTCCATTCTCTAGATTTAAGTTGGCCTTTTTGCCACCTGACTTGCTGTTGCACCTATTTGGTGGTCTCAGTTTCTGTATTCAGTTCATTAAGACACCAAACTCTTTTAAGAAATAAGCTTACAAGTTGCTTGAGTAAACAGCTTTAAATTGTGTTTTTTCGTATCCAATTTACCCGCTGCAAACTGCTATTTACTCAAAAAAGGATATTGATGTGCACAAATACATTAGCTCCATACAAGTCTTCCAAGGGAATGGAGTGAGTGGTGTGCTCAGTTAGCTTTAACAAGATTGGGTGGCTGCCAAGTGGAAACAGACGTCCTCGTTGCTGCAAAGACTGCCATCACTTCTTCAACCATCCCTGGTGCAGTATGCTGCGGTCTGTTATAAGATATGATTGGACAAAGTGTGTATCAGGCCAGAGAATGTTCAGCAGAATCAGATTATGTTTATGTTATTTTGTCAAAGTCATTGGACAAGTCCAAACCAGGATAAATTTAGAAAAAGAAGTTATTTCTTAAAGCTTAGGTCCAGTACTCAATTGTTTCTTTGCCGCAGGAATATCACGAAGCATCTGTGCTCTCCCTGGTTGATGGACTGGGCTCTACCTTTCCTGCCTGAGCCCCTGCCTCATGCCCTGTCCATTTCCAGGAGTTCACAGTCCACCATGACATCTGTCACTTGGAAACGACCACCTCGTGACTGATGTCTTACTTTTACATCAATGTTGCACCCTCCTCCCCCGCCTGGTTACACTCTCCCACGTCAATCCAACCATGCCAATCTCATGGCCGGCTGGAGAAGAGTAGAGGTTCCACCGGCAGCACCACCACCACTTTTGGTGTACCACGAACGTTCGGATTATCATACTCTGACATCATTTAGTGCAACATACAAAAGGTCTGTTCCTATTTGTGCTGACATATCAATTTGTAGCTTACCAAGGTGATCTTGCAGTTTTTTGTATCTTACAAAGATTTTGATCACCATACTTGCCTTTATCTGTTTACCCTAAGGTTAGTAAAATGTGTGAGTTACTTTAAATAACTAGTCACTTCTCCATGTTCAACGTTGAAGGATTTGCGTTCGTCTACATGGAAGATGAACGTGATGCTGAAGATGCTATCCATAGACTTGATAGAACTGACTTTGGTAGAAAAGGGAGGAGACTGAGAGTTGAATGGACAAAGGTGCGCAGTTGTCAACAAATAATAAAAGTCATCTCTCAGTAGCCTTATTTTTCTTAATATCTGCTGTCTATTATTTGTGTAGGAGGATCGCAGTGGTGGTCGGAAAGGAAATGGGAAGCGATCTCCAAGCAGCGTGAAACCAACCAAAACCTTGTTTGTGATCAACTTTGATCCGATCAACACAAGGACAATAGATTTGGAGAAGCACTTTGATCTGTATGGCAAGATTGCAAATATCAGAATCAGAAGGAACTTTGCATTTGTCCAGTATGAAACACAGGAAGATGCTACTAAAGCTCTGGACGGTACTAATGGAAGGTACTAACACTTGTTTCTTGATGTGCTTATAAGGATCACTTGCACTGTCATGACATATAAGGCCTGCAGTAATAGCTTGATTATAACTGAATTCATTCTTTTGGCAGCACTGTGATGGACAGGGTCATCTCTGTTGAGTATGCACTTCGTGATGACGATGAAAAAAGGAACGGGTACAGTCCAGACAGGAGAGGAGGAGGCCGTGATAGATCTCCGGACAGAAGGGACAACCGCGGTAGGTCCGCAAGTCCTTATGGCAGAGGGCGGGAAAGGGGCAGCCCAGACTATGGCAGGGGCAGGGAGAGGGGCAGCCCGGACTATGGCAAGGGTGGTGCCAGAGATAGTCCTGACTATGTCCGTGGTGGAAGCCCATACGGCAGCAAAGGGGATGACAGGGCTAGCCCCAAGTATGACCGTGAACGCCGTGAAGCCAGTCCTGCCTATGACAGGCGCCGCAGGTTAGTACGCTGAAAATGCTTCCTTGTGCTTGCTAAATCGTGTTGAGGTGCCGCACTGAGCTTGTTTTCCACTGCGCAGCCGCTCGCCTGCAAGGTCGCCTGCAAGGGAAGATAGGGACTGAAACTGTGGATGGTTGTGCTCAACGCCACCTGCTTCGGACCAAATGGCTGCACCTGTCATAGTGTGATGCTCACTCAAGTTGGTTATGTTAAGTAGCCAGAAACTTCTGTAATATCTCTCTATTAGCTAGCTCTAGCTGAATGCTTTGTCGATTTGGTTTGAACTGTGATGATTGTTAGCTTAAACTTTGTCCAAACGGATTCTTTCAGTGAGACCATTTGCGGAGCGATGAGATGTACCGTGTATCGACCGACAGCAGTATTCTAGCTTTGCACTTTGGTTATTCTTCCATGTCCCTGTTCTCTGCTGTTGTTTCTGTTTTGTGCTGGTCGACATGTCCAGGGTTCTATTGTAGCAATATGCCAGCAGCATTAGCCCTGGACATGTTGCAAACAGTGTTGCTTTCTTGGATTTATGGGCACTTTTTAAATGGTTGATCAATTCATGTGGATGGAATTTCACATGAAGCTGTTTAATTCTTCCACTCCCAAGATGAACTATAAATATGGGCATATCATACTTCTGCGAAATAAGAGGGTTACAACTATGTTTTTTCTAGCTTAAACTATGTTTTTTAGGGAGCTTGCATACTCACTTTTTTGTCGGATATGGGGACGCTAGGACGCGTCCGTCACGTCGGTCTAACGGGCTAGGCCCGCACCAAAACCCATCGGTTCGACAGGTGCCTCCTTTGGTTTTGGTGAGGACGCATTCATGTCGCTGCTCCGGTGCCTAGCGCCAAAACCCATTGGTCTGGCAGGCGCCTCCTCTGGTTTAGGTGAGGACGCATTCATGTCACCGCTCCGGCGCAGGGGCTGAGGGACTAAATCAGGCTATTAAACTGGACGACGAGGCAAAGCAAGCTTGTCCCTATCCACCCTATATGCGTCGCCGCTGCCACTTCCTCTCCCTCTTCCACTTCCAATTCGAGGTGACATGCTACAAGCTGCTGACACCGGAGCGCTGGACAGAGATCCAGGCGAGATGCGCACCTCAAGCATTACGATCTGCCTTACTTCGGACAAGGAGGTGTCGGACGAGGAGATGGAAGAGGCGAAGCAGGGGAGGAAGAGCCGCCGTCGTACAAGGAAGAGGCATCGATGCCGGAACAAGTTGAATTCGGCATGGAGGACGTGTTGGCGGAGTTTGAGCTTAACCAAGCGGAGGAGGTGGCGGACAATAGGCCATTCTCGAGTTCATCCAGTCCAAGGCGGAGATGACGAAGGGCGAACTGTCACTTCCTCCATGGAGTCTGAGCAGCTTTTCACGGATGAGGACAACAAAGAGTAGAGGTTAATGTTTCGTCCGGCCGCCAATGATCACAAGGCCGGTGCCTCCGGTAAGGAGGTCGTCAACATTTTCGACAACGAGTAGTTTAGTTTGCTACTTTGTTTATGTACTTAGAACAAATAGATGTTGCATGACATTGTATGAAAATGGGGATATGAAAATGAGGAGTGTGGTTGCAATGTGTGAAAAATGAAGGGTGACTGACACTGTCGTCTCAGACATGTGGAGTCTCGCTTTTGATAGGTCCGGTTGTAGATGCTTTGACTATGTTTGTGACATTTCAATATGTCTGTATGCCATATAAATGATCACCAATACATAAAAATCTTGACCATCCGAGAATATTTCACCTTACTTGAACAGGATCTGTTCCATAAAATTGTAATGTTACATCCTTTATCAATAAATATAAGTATCTGAGATGGAACCGAGAAATTCTCGTGCCTACAAGGATTAGCTCCGTGCTCCTGCCATCCTGACACACTGCTACAATTGAGGGAGAGGAACCTCATTCCCTCCCTGCCTAAACAAACGACACCAACTTTGATAATACACATCTCCAACGCCGACCCCCAAACCACCTGCATATGTTTGGACCGTGTTGTCCGGACCGGGAAGTCATTCAACGCGGGCCTGTATTGGTCCGCAAGACGGTCCAGATACCCTTTTTCCTGCAAATTGAAGACAAAGTGGGGGAGCTTTGTGGAAGTCCGGACAACAGACACGTAGGATTCCGACACCACCGGCCCACCCAATCTCCCTTCTGGTCCCATTTTCTTTCACTCAACCTCTTCTTCCCTTGCTTTTCATCCGTACCATCCACCTCGGTCGTCGCTGTTGTATACCTCAGGCTGCCACAGAGACATTGCCGGACGCCCACAACCAGCACCGACGTGCCCGCTCACCTCTACGACGGCGCTACACCCTGGAGCCGTTTGTACCTAGGTACACTCCGCCCCCTGTCGACGACCTCCATTGTGGATAGTGTTGGAAATATGCCCTAGAGGCAATAATACTGTATTATTATATTTTCATTATTTATAATTAAGAGTTTATATTTCATGCTATAACTTCTATGATCCTGAAATATGTGATTCAGTGGAAAACTCATATACACGTGTGAAATGACAAACGGTAAACAATAGGTTCCTAGTCTCGCCTCTAAGACTGGGTCAAGTGTTGTTGGTGACCATGTTTTCCGGATCTTAGAATATCGTTGAGTGTAACGATAGTCCTAAAACAGTATTGAGGGTATGACGTTACAAGAACAATCATATTGAATCGACCAAAACTTGTGTTGGGGAACGCAATAATTTTGCCAAAAATTCCTACGCACACACAAGATCTATCATGGTGATGCATAGCAACAAGAAGGGACTAGTGTTGTCCACGTACCCTCGAAGACCGTAAGCGGAAGCGTTAGACAACACAATTGATGTAGTCATACGTCTTCACGATCCGAGTACCGAAAGTACGGTATCTCCGTGATCTGCACACGTTCGGCTCGGTGACGTCCCACGAACTCTCGATTCAGCTGAGTGTCGAGGGAGAGTTTCGTCAGCACGACGGCGTGATGACGGTGATGATGAAGCTACCGTCGTAGGGCTTCGCCTAAGCACTACGATGATACGACCGAGGTGGATTATGATGGAGGGGGCACCACACATGGCTAAGGGATCAATGATCAACTTATGTGTTCTAGGGTGCCCCTGCCCCGTATATAAAGGAGCAAGGGGGGAGGTCGGCCGGCCCTTGGGGCGCGCCAAGGAGGGGTGGAGTCCTCCTCCTAGTAGGAGTAGGACTCCCCCTTTCCTAGTCCAACTAGGAAGAGGAAGAGGGAAGGAAGGAGAGGAGAAGGGAGAAGGAAAGGGGGGGTGGCGCCCCCCTCCCCTAGTCCAATCGGGACTAGGGGGGGGGGGGCGCACGGCCCTGCCTTGGCCGGCCCTCTCTCTCTCTCTCCACTAGGCTCATGTTGGCCCATTAGATCCCCCGGGGGTTTCGATAACCCCCCGGCACTCCGATAATTATCCGGTGATCCCCGGAACTCATCCGGTGTCCGAATATAGTCATCCAATATATCAAACTTTATGTCTCGACCATTTCGAGACTCCTCGTCATGTCCGTGATCATATCCGGGACTCTAAACTACCTTCGGTACATCAAAACACATAAACTCATAATACCGATCATCACCGAACGTTAAGCGTGCAGACCCTATGGGTTCGAGAACTATGTAGACATGACCGAGACACGTTTCTAGTCAATAAACAATAGTGGAACCTGGATGTTCATATTGGCTCCCACATATTCTACGAAGATATTTATCGGTCAAACCGCATAAAGATATACGTTGTTCCCTTTGTCATCGGTATGTTACTTACCCGAGATTCGATCGTCGGTATCTCAATACCTAGTTCAATCTTGTTACCGGCAAGTCTCTTTACTCGTTCTGTAATGTATCATCCTGTAACTAACTCATTAGTCACATTGCTTGCAAGGCTTATAGTGATGTGCATTACCGAGAGGGCCCAGAGATACCTCTTCGATAATCGGAGTGACAAATCCTAATCTCGATCTATGCCAACTCAACAAACCCATCGGAGACACCTGTAGAGCATCTTTATAGTCACCAGTTACGTTGTGACGTTTGATAGCACACTAAGTGTTCCTCCGGTATTCGGGAGTTGCATGATCTAATAGTCATAGGAACATGCATAAGTTATGGAGAAAGCAATAGCAACAAACTAAATGATCATCGTGCTAACCTAACAGATGGGTCAAGTCAATCACATCATTCTCCAATGATGTGATCCCGTTAATCAAATGAAAACTCATGTCTATGGTCAGGAAACATAACCATCATTGATTCAACGAGCTAGTCAAGTAGAAGCATACTAGTGACACTCTGTTTGTCAATGTATTCACACATATACTAAGTTTCCGGTTAATACAATTCTAGTATGAATAATAAACATTTATCATGATGTAAGGAAATATAAATAACAACTTTATTATTGCCTTTAGGGCATATTTCCTTCAGTCTCCCACTTGCACTAGAGTCAATAATCTAGATTACATTGTAATGATTCTAACACCCATGGAGTCTTGGTGCTGATCATGTTTTGCTCATGAGAGAGGCTTAGTCAACGGGTCTGCAACATTCAGATCCGTATGTATCTTGCAAATCTCTATGTCTCCCTCCTTGACTTGATCGCGGATGGAATCGAAGCGTCTCTTGATGTGCTTGGTTCTCTTGTGAAATCTGGATTCCTTTTCCAAGGCAATTGCACCAGTATTGTCACAAAATATTTTCATTGGACCCGATGCACTAGGTATTACATCTAGATCAGATATGAACTACTTCATTCAGACTCCTTCATTTGCTGCTTCTGAAGTAGCTATGTACTCTGCTTCACATGTAGATTCCGCCACGACGCTCTGCTTGGAACTGCACCAACTGACAGCTCCACCATCTATTTATATATAAATAAAAAGTATTTGATGGGCTACCAAAAATTAGATAAATATGCTAGAAAATCGCACAAAAATTAGAAATATCTGGCCTTTAATTTAGTATATTAGAAAACAACAACCGTTAGATCCATTGTAAAACCAAATAAATTACCCACCATGCCATCCTCTCTAAATTACCCACCATTGCCATTACATAATACTATGTCTAAAAAAATCTCTCAAAAGAATAATCTTCCTGCCAGCGATGAGTCTTCTTAACCTAATAAAGATATAATATATCTCATGCATGTATGCTCCTCCTCTCCTAGAGACTTTCCATGCCATGGTTAGGCGTGTTCATACGTGTCTCTTCCATGAGACTTGATGCTCAGCCGTCGCCCAAATCCAACTCATTAGCAGAAGTCCACGGCAGATCCCAAATCCAGCTCATTAGTAGCAAATCATGGCAGATCACGTCAATCCGCAGTACTCCCTCCTTTTCGGTTTATAAGGCTCAATTTAAAAATCTCACCAACCAAGGTAGATGGTGAGTGGTGGAATACTTTTTGTAGTTTACAAAAGCACCCAATTAATGCTCTTGTTTTTCTCAAAAAAATATGTTTACCAATGCATTAATTGCAATGTATGCATGCATAAATTACATGCATTGGTCAATTTTCTCTTAATACTTGCATGAAATGATTTAATTTATCTTGGAATCTGAATATGTGATGGGAAACAACAAAATTGAGCCTTATAAAATGGAAAAACTAATATTTTGAGATAAACCCTATAAACCGGAAAGGAGGGAGTACATCTCTCTTCCTTGGGGTGTTTTCTTATTCCAATCTATTAAATAAATAGCTGGCCGGTGCATGGGATACATCAGCCGATGCAGCAGCTTGATCGGCGCCAACCTCTCAGAGACGATCGCCAACGAGCACAACTACAACATCGACGATCGCGAACGGGCACGACTACAACACCACTAGATCGGCAGGGACTCACGCGACACCAATCTCGTGCATGGGATACATCAGCCGATGCAGCAGCTTGATCGGCGCCAACCTCTCAGAGATGATCGCGTACGAGCACGACTACAACATCGACGATCGCCAACGAGCACGACTACAACATCGACTAGATCGGCAGGGACTCACGCGACACCAATCTCTATCTCGAGCGCGTCAACATGTATGAAGCGAAGCTAGCGGCTGCCGAAGTGCCGATACATTCCCCAGGCGGTGCACTGTAGCTAGGGCATACCCTCCGGCGCGTATGTCATGAGTACTTTCCACCGGAGCATGCATCGTACGCACCAAAAGCTGGCTACCCTACCTGACCGACGGATTCTGCCGGAAGACACTCAGGTAAATGATGCACCTACACAGAAGGATCGATGGATTGTATGGACTTAGCACACAGAAGCAAACGCCCGATCAGGCCTATGTAAGCCAACACATATTGTCGCTACATGGATCTTGAACCCACGGACAAATCATCATAAAAATCATCATAGTTTCCGAATTTGCTATAAGGATCGATGGATTTGTTAACGATGGCAGCCTGTCAACGTGTGCTGGCAAACGTGTACTTTCTAGCATGTAGTTATGTTTATTTTAGAAACAATTATTTTTAGTCTATTTCCGTCTTTTCTGATCTAGAACTAACGTCGAACATGCCTTGACATTGCTATTGATGAAGGGCAAGAAAGGCATCATGGCCTTAGGCATATATATACACCTTCCCTACATGTACATGAAACTCAAGAACCCAGCGGTGGCGTTGTAGGTCGAAGTCGAAGTGGAGCATCTCGGCATCGACCCCGTAAGTCAAAGTTGGACATCCGATCTCCTGCGGAAGCACGAGTATACGACCATAGACGACACCCATCATTTATATGGCTGGCACCATGCAACACTGAATAACGTGCCTACCTCTGATTCAGTCCATGTCTCCAAGACAGATCAACAAATTAATTGGTGATCGGCACAATCACTATTGATTTGTTAACGATGGCAGCCAAGTTTATGGGCGTGCTTTTTGTGGATGTGAAGAGAGCTAGGAAAATTCCTTGCAGGAGGTAATCAAAATGTAGTTTTAGTTCTTGACTTTATGTTGTTGATGCCTTAGCGTCAAAATGTATTATTTGAGACATAAATTAAACTGTATTATAAATTACTTTACATATTTTTTTTTGTGGGGAAATTACTTTACATATTGTCAGGTGTGTATGCATGAGTGGTTAATTAATAGGCAGATGGAAAACTGCATTAACCACATCTCGCTGTATATAATTTAATAGTTAATACAACAGTTTTTCTAAAGCACATCTAGATTCTATGCTTGCTTGTGTTACTTAGATCTGCAATAACTAAGGCACATCTAGATGGGTCCTATACAAACCCTAATACAATATGACAAATTACATAAAGAATTAACGTGAGACGGGCAAACCATGAGACACATATATAAATTATACATCTCTCAAATATATATGATTTTTTTATAGAGGGGGTAAAAGATGCACATTGATCGTTATTGTTTAGTTCAATTTGATAGATTACTTGATGAAGAATTAATGTAATAGCATAGGGTGTGCTTTCTTATGCTGCCGAGAGTCCTCCATAACCCATACATTTTTTCGAACATATATGGAAGGTATTTTATATAGACAGTCTACAGAATGCACCTTGTCCATATTGTTTATATGAATATATGTTACTGCACAAATAAAGTGGGGGATATCATGGAGAATTTTTTGAAAAAAAATATGACATCTTTTGCCAAATAGAAGACGTTCTAGAAATCTAACCAACAGAATGATCTAATTTTGGCTATCGATATATAAATATATCAAATAAAATAACATGTGCAGGAAAAGTATTTATTTATTTTCCATTTATCTTTCACAAAAAATAAGCATGTGCATCTACAAAATAATGCTCAACATTTTGCATCGTGGATACTGTTATGATGTCTAAATCATTATGTATGTCATACCAGAGAAAGTCAATGATATTATCAAGCATATACATAAATTAATTAAAATGAGAAGGATTACATTATTTAGTCACCAAACTTATTAAAGGGGATAAATTCGTTTTGCTTTCCTATCCTCATTAGGAAGATCACATGAACAACATGTTGGTCTTGCTTCGCTCCTTCATCATTATTTGGATCATAAAATATGATACATCTAATACACACGCCTGATATAATATTGCATCAAAACTATAAGCTACCTCACAATGTTTCTATTAATATATTTCGCAAAAAATGTTTTTATTAATATAATAGCACATAAGAAGAGACATATGATCATTAATATAGTACTTTAAAAATACTATAATAATCATATGTCCCTGAATTAAATATTACTAAGGATCTTACACTAAAGATTACTAAGGATCTTACATGCACATTTCATATCTTATTTTTGTGGTAGTTATATAACAATGTCATTATGTACCGTATACACCTAAAATCTTAAATTTAGTTCCTATCTACCCAACTAGGTAGGGTCACTTTGATTCATATGAAAAGTGACATTATTCATCCCTTTCATTCAGAGAAACACATAATAGATTAAATAGATGAAAATTCCTCTAATACCAATTATATAGAAAAAATACACAAATTCTACAATCCTATGACAACTATTTTTCAAAATTTCTTTCAAATAAGAATGAGATCAAGGTCTTTACTAGCACGTTTATTATTGATTTTCAAATCTGGCAAACTAAAGTGGTACTAAAGAAGATGCCCTCGCTACAACATGCATAATCAGCAGGTAAATGGATAAACTATATACTCACACTGTTCCTAAATATAAGTCTTTGTAAAGATTGCACTATGGACTACATACGGAGCAAAACGAGTGAATGTACACTCTAAAATGCATCTATATACATCCATATGTGGTATATAGTAGTATCCCTATAAAGACTTATATTTAGGACAAAGAGAGTATATTTATATATCATCAAAGAAAAAACTAGGGAAAGATCAATTGGGTTGAATTTCCAAAATGCCACCGATCATGAACAGTACAGTTGATTGTTCCAAAGTTAATTTAAAAATTCAATTAATATAGTCATATTATTTAAATTTATAAAACTCTAGCCCGCGCATCGAGCGGGCCACTCTACTAGTTTAATAAAAACACGTATCCGGTTTGTGACTTAGAGTCATCCGGATCAGTGTCAAAACTTGCATCGACGTAACCGTTTACGATGAGCTCTTTGTCACCTCCATAAACGAGAAACATATCCTTAGTCCATTTCAGGTATTTCAGGATTTTTTTGACTGTTGTCCAATGATCCACTCCTGGATTACTTTGCTACCTCCCTGCTAAACTAATAGCAAGGCACACATCAGGTCTAGCACACAATATTGCATACCTGATAGAACCTATGGCTGAAGCATAGGGAATGACTTTCATTTTCTCTCTATCTTCTTAAGTGGTCGGGCATTGAGTCTGACTCAACTTCGCACCTTGTAACACAGGCAAGAACCCTTTCTTTGCCCGATCCATTTTGAACTTCTTCAAAACTTTATCAAGGTATGTGCTTTGTGAAAGTCACTAGTAGAAAAAGGGCCTGCAGTCCTGGTTCAAGAACCGGGACTAAAGGCCCTCCACGTGGCTGCTGCCTGGAGGTCCACCTTTAGTCCCGGTTGGTAACACCAACCGGTACTAAAGGTAATTTTCTGATTTTTTTTGAATTTCTTTTTTGAAACTTTTTTATTTTCAAATTTCTGATTTATTTTAACCTCTAATCTCTAACCACCCCTCTCATCACTGCTCAATTTAATCTCTAATCACCCCTCATCATTCCAAATCATCTAACTTCCCGGACGGTCACCCATCCTCCCACTCCCCCAGCCTGAGCACGCTTAACATCCAGGTTCTATTCTCCCTCGTTTCCAAGTCTGCACTCGTTGTTTTCCTGACAATAGTAAGATGTTAATCCTATTAACCCTCAGGATTTTAGCTTGAGCATGAAGTCACACATTTCACTGTTTGAGTTTGAAACTATTGTTCTAAAAAACAATAATTATTTAGTAGCACTAATATTTCTTGAATAAATAGTTTGACCATTGTTTGATCACAGTTTGAGCAAATTTGACCAAAATTCAAAAAAACTAAAATAATTATTTAATAACACTAATATTCTTGAATAATTGTTTAGTAACACTAATACTTCTTGAATAAGTAGTTTGACCATAGTGTGACCAGATTTAATGAAAATTAAAAAAAAACTGAAATTTGAGCATAACTTTTTTTCCTTTTGGAATTTGAGGATTCTACAAATTTGCAAACAGGCCATAGGCTGTCTCCATCGGATGTAACTTTTCGAGTAGATGATTTTTCATATAAAACACTGAAATTTGAGCATAACTATTTTTCCTTTTGGAATTTGAGGATTCTACAAATTTGCAAACAGGTCGTAGGCTGTCTTCATCGGATGTAACTTTTCGAGTAGATGATTTTTCATATAAAAAACTGAAATTTGAGCATAACTTTTTTTCTTTTGGAATTTGAGGATTCTAAAAATTTGCAAACAGGCCGTAGGCTGTCTCCATCGGATGTAACTTTTCGAGTAGATGATTTTTCATATAAAACACTGAAATTTGAGCATAACTATTTTTCCTTTTGGAATTTGAGGATTCTACAAATTTGCAAACAGGCCGTAGGCTGTCTCCATCGGATGTAACTTTTCGAGTAGATGATTTTTCATATAAAAAACCGAAATTTGAGCATAACTATTTTTCCTTTTGGAATTTGAGGATTCTACAAATTTGCAAACAGGCCGTAGGCTGTCTTCATCGGATGTAACTTTTCGAGTAGATGATTTTTCATATAAAAAACTGAAATTTGAGCATAACTTTTTTTCCTTTTGGAATTTGAGGATTCTAAAAATTTGCAAACATGCCGTAGGCTGTCTCCATCGGATGTAACTTTTTGAGTAGATGATTTTTCATATAAAAAACTGAAATTTGAGCATAACTTTTTTTCCTTTTGGAATTTGAGGATTCTACAAATTTGCAAACAGGCCGTAGGCTGTCTCCATCGGATGTAACTTCTCGAGTAGATGATTTTTCATATAAAAAACGGAAATTTGAGCATAACTTTTTTCCTTTTGGAATTTGAGGATTCTACAAATTTGCAAACAGGCCGTAGGCTGTCTCCATCGGATGTAACTTATCGAGTAGATGATTTTTCATATAAAAAACTGAAATTTGAGCATAACTTTTTTCCTTTTGGAATTTGAGGATTCTACAAATTTGCAAACAGGCCGTAGGCTGTCTCCATCGGATGTAACTTCTCGAGTAGATGATTTTTCATATAAAAAACTGAAATTTGAGCATAACTTTTTTTCCTTTTGGAATGTGAGGATTCTACAAATTTGCAAACAGGCCGTAGGCTGTCTCCATCGGATGTAACTTCTCGAGTAGATGATTTTTCATATAAAAAACTGAAATTTGAGCATAACTTTTTTTCCTTTTGGAATCTGAGGATTCTACAAATTTGCAAACAGGCCGTAGGCTGTCTCCATCGGATGTAACTTCTCGAGTAGATGATTTTTCATATAAAAAACTGAAATTTGAGCATAACTTTTTTTCCTTTTGGAATCTGAGGATTCTACAAATTTGCAAACAGGCCGTAGGCAGTCTCCATCGGATGTAACTTTTTAAGTAGATGATTTTTCATATAAAAACTTTTTAATCCGAGTTCGTATGCAAAAGTTATGCCCATTTTACAAATTCCAGAGAGATTTTGTAAAGAAAGTCGAAATTCATATTTGTAAATTTTCCAAACAACTAGACCACATATCACATGGGAAACTTATTTTATTTTATTTTTTTGACATTTCCATCATTTTCTTTTGTTTTTTCTAAAACTGAAAAGGCGGTCCACAGGGGGGGGGGGAGAGTTTGAAAATTGGACCTTTAGTACCGGTTCACGCCATGAACCGATACTAATGCCTCAAAGGCCATTAGTCCCGGTTAGTGGCACCAACCGGTACTAAAGGTTAGTACCGGTTGGTGCCACTAACCGGGACTAATGGGCATCGCACCCTTTAGTCCCGGTTCGTGGCATGAACCGGGACTAAAGGGCCCAGGTGAACCGAGACTAATGCCTTAGCCGCACGAACCGGGACTAATGCACCCATTGGTCCCGATTCTGGATTGAACCGGGACTAATGGGGTTACCCGGCCTGGACCAAAGCCCCCTTTTTCTACTAGTGAGTCCAATTAAGCGTCTTGATGTATCTCTATAGATCCTGATGCCCAATATATAAGCAGCTTCACCGAGGTCTTTCATTGAAAAATTCTTATTCAAGTATCCTTTTATGTTATTCAGAAATTCAGTATCATTTCCGATCAACAATATGTCATCTACATATAATATCAGAAATGCTACGGAGCTCCCACTCACTTTCTTGTAAATACAGGCTTCTCCAAAAGTCTGTATAAAACCATATGCTTTGATCACACTATCAAAGCGTATATTCCAACTCCAAGAGGCTTGCACCAGTCTATAAATGGATCGCTGGAGCTTGCACACTTTGTTAGCACCTTTTGGATCGACAAAACCTTCTCGTTGCATCATATACAACTCTTCTTTAAGATATCCATTAAGGAATGCAGTTTTGACATCCATTTGCCAAATTTCATAATCATAAAATACGGCAATTGCTAACATGATTCGGACGGACTTAAGCATCGCTACGGGTGAGAATGTCTCATCGTAGTCAACTCCTTGAACTTGTCGAAAACATTTTGCAACAAGTCGAGCTTTGTAGACAATAACATTACCATCAGCGTCAGTCTTCTTCTTGAAGATCCATTTATTCTCTATGGCCTGCCGATCATCGGGAAAGTCAACCAAAGTCCACACTTTGTTCTCATACATGGATCCCATCTCAGATTTCATGGCCTCTAGCCATTTTGCGGAATCTGGGCTCATCATCACTTCCTCATAGTTTGTAGGTTCGTCATGGTCAAGTAACATGACCTCCAGAACAAGATTACCGTACCACTCTGGTGCGGATCTCACTCCAGTTGACCTACAAGGTTCGGTAGTAACTTGATCAGAAGTTTCATGATCATCATCATTCGCTTCCTCACTTACTGGTGTAGGAATCACTAGAACTGATTTCAGTGATGAACTACTTTCCAATAAGGGAGCAGGTACAATTACCTCATCAAGTTCTACTTTCCTCCCACTCACTTCTTTCAAGAGAAACTCCTTCTCTAGAAAGGGCCCATTCTTAGCAACGAATATCTTGCCTTCGGATCTGTGATAGAAGGTGTACCCAACAGTCTCCTTTGGGTATCCTATGAAGACACATTTCTCTGATTTGGGTTCGAGCTTATCAGGTTGAAGCTTCTTCACATAAGCATCGCAGCCCCAAACTTTAAGAAATGACAACTTGGGTTTCTTGCCAAACGACAGTTCATAAGGTGTCGTCTCAACGGATTTAGATGATGCCCTATTTAACGTGAATGCAGCTGTCTCTAAAGCATAACCCCAAAACGATAGCGGTAAATCAGTAAGAGACATCATAGATCGCACCATATCTAGTAAAGTACAATTACGACGTTCGGACACACCGTTACGCTGTGGTGTTCCGGGTGGCGTGAGTTGCGAAACTATTCCGCATTGTTTCAAATGAAGACCAAACTCGTAACTCAAATATTCTCCTCCACGATCAGATCATAGAAACTTTATTTTCTTGTTACGATGATTTTCCACTTCACTCTGAAATTGTTTCAGACTTGTGTTTCATTAAGTAGATATACCCATATCTGCTCAAATTATCTGTGAAGGTGAGAAAATAATGATATCCGCCGCGAGCCTCAATGTTCGTTGGACTACATACATCAGTATGTATGATTTCCAATAAATCTGTTGCTCGCTCCATTGTTCCGGAGAACAGAGTTTTAGTCATCTTGCCCACGAGGCATGGTTCGCAAGTACCAAGTGATTCATAATCAAGTGATTCCAGAAGTCCATCAGAATGGAGTTTCTTCATGCGCTTGACACCAATATGACCTAAACGGCAGTGCCACAAATAAGTTGCACTATCATTATCAACTCTGCATCTTTTGGCTTCAACACTATGAACATGTGTATCACTACTATCAAGATTTAGTAAAAATAGACCACTCATCAAGGGTGCATGACTATAAAATATATTACTCATATAAATAGAACAACCATTATTCTCTGATTTAAATGAATAACCGTCTCGCATCAAACAAGATCCAGATATAATGTGCATGCTCAACGCTGGCACCAAATAACAATTATTTAGGTCTAAAATTAATCCCGAAGGTAGATGTAGAGGTAGAGTGCCGACTGCGATCACATCGACTTTGGAATCATTTCCCACACGCATTGTCACCTCGTCCTTAGCTAATCTTTGCTTAATCCGTAGCCCCTGCTTCGAGTTGCAAATGTTAGCAACTGAACCAGTATCAAATACCCAGGCACTACTGCGAGCATTAGTAAGGTACACAACAATAACATGTATATCAAATATACCTTTCACTTCGCCATCCTTCTTCTTCGCCAAATACTTGGGGCAGTTTCGCTTCCAGTGACCAGTCCCTTTGCAGTAGAAGCACTCAGTCTTAGGCTTAGGTCCAGACTTGGGTTTCTTCACTTGAGCAGCAACTAGTTTGCTGTTCTTCTTGAAGTTCCCCTTCTTCCCTTTACCCTTTTTCTTGAAACTGGTGGTCTTGTTGACCATCAACAATTGATGCTCCTTCTTGATTTCTACCCCCGCAGCTTTTAGCATTGCGAAGAGCTCAAGAATCATCTTATCCATCCCTTGCATATTATAGTTCATGACGAAGCTCTTGTAGCTTGGTGGCAGTGATTGAAGAACTCTGTCAATGACACTATCATCAGGAAGATTAACTCCCAGCTGAGTCAAGTGGTTGTGGTACCCAGACATTCTGAGTATATGTTCACTGAAAGAACTATTCTCCTCCATTTTGCAGCTGTAGAACTTATTGGAGACTTCATATCTCTCAATCCAGGCATTTGCTTTAAATATTAACTTCAACTCCTGGTACATCTCATATGCTCCATGACGTTCAAAACATCGTTTAAGTCCCGGTACTAAGCCCTAAAGCATGGCACACTGAACTATCGAGTAGTCATCAGCTTTGCTCTGCCAGGTGTTCCCCACATCTGGCGTTGCTCCTATAGCGGGTTTGTCACATAGCGGTGCTTCCGGGACGTAATTATTCTGTGCAGCAATGAGGATAATCCCAAGTTATGGACCCAGTCCGTGTAGTTGCTACCATCATATTTCAACTTAGCTTTCTCTAGGAGCGCATTAAAATTCAATGGAACAACAGCACGGGCCATCTATCTACAACAACATAGACATGCAAAATACTATCATGTAGTCCAATATAAAAGTGGAAAATAAAGCCCAATATAGTCCAAAACAGTAGATAATATAGCATGGAGCAATCAAAAATTATAGATACGTTGGAGACGTATCAGAGAACACTTATACCTTGAAATTTAGTGAGAGATCATCTTATAATTCTACCGCCGAACTAAGAAAAATAAGATGCATAAAGGATAAACATCACATGCAATCAGTATAAGTGATATGATATGGCCATCATCATCTTGTGCCTTTGATCTCCATCTCCAAAGCACCGTCATGATCACCATCGTCACCGGCTTGACACCTTGATCTCCATCGAAGCATCATTGTCGTCTCGCCAACTATTGCTTCTACGACTATCGCTACTGCTTAGTGATAAAGTAAAGCAATTACATGGTGATTGCACTTCATACAATAAAGCGACAACCATATGGCTGCTGCCAGTTGCCGATAACTGTGTTACAAAGCATGATCATCTCATACAATAAAATTTAGCATCATGTATTGACCATATCACATCACAACATGCCCTCCAAAATCAAGTTAGACATTCTCTACTTTGTTGTTGCAAGTTTTACGTGGCTTCTAAGGGCTGAGCAAGAACTGTTCTTACCTACGCATCAAAAACCACAACACGGTATAGTGATTGCTTTTTGATCTTCAGAAAAAACCCTGTTCATTGAATCCGATTCAACTAAAGTTGGAGAAACTGACACCCACCAGCCACCTGTGTGCGAAGCACGTCGGTAGAACCAGTCTCGCGTAAGCGTACGCGTAATGTCTTTCTGGGACGCTTCATCCTACAATACCGCCGAATCAAGAATCAACTAGTGACGGCAAGCAATATGTATATACCCACGCCCACAACTCCTGTGTGTTCTACTCGTGCATATAACATCTACGCATAGACCTGGCTCGGATGCCACTGTTGGGGAACGCAGTAACTTCAAAAAAATTCCTACGCACATGCAAGATCTATCATGGTGATGCATAGCAACGAGAGGGGAAGAGTGTAGTCCACGTACCCTTGTAGACTGTAAGCGGAAGCATTATGATAACGCGGTTGATGTAGTCGTACGTTTAAACGATCCAACCGATCCTAGTACCGAAAGTACGACACCTCCACGATCTGCACACGTTCGGCTCGGTGACGTCCAACGAACTCTTGATCCAGCTGAGTGTCAAGGGAGAGTTTCGTCAGCACGATGGCGTGATGACGGTGATGATGAAGCTACCGTTGCAGGGCTTCGCCTAAGCACTACGATGATATGACTGAGGTAGATTTTGGTGGAGGGGGGGGCACCGCACACGGCTAAGGGATCAATGATCAACTTGTGAGTTCTAGGGTGCCCCCTGCCCCCGTATATAAAGGAGCAAGGGGGAGGCCGGCCGACCCTTGGGGTGCGCCAAGGAGGGGAGGAGTCCTCCTCCTAGTAGGAGTAGGACTCCCCCTTTCCTAGTCCAACTAGGAAGAGGAAGGGGGAGAAGGAGAGGAGAAGGGAGAAGGAAAGGGGGGCGTCGCCCCCCTTCCCTAGTCCAATTCAGACTAGAGGGAGAGGGGCGCCCGGACCTACCTTGGCCGGCCCTCTCTCTCCACTAAGGCCCATGTTGGCCCATTAGATCCCCCGGCGGTTCCGATAACCCCCTGACACTCCGATAATTATCCGGTGACCCCTGGAAATCACCCGGTGTCCGAATATAGTCATCCAATATATCAATCTTTATGTCACGACCATTTCGAGACTCCTCGTCATGTCCGTGATCATATCTGGGACTCTGAACTACCTTCGGTACATCAAAACACATAAACTCATAATACCGATCGTTACTGAATGTTAAGCGTGCGGACCCTACGGGTTCGAGAACTATGTAGACATGACCGAGACACATTTCCGGTCAATAACCAATAGCGGAACTTGGATGTTCATATTGGCGCCCACATATTCTACGAAGATCTTTATCGGTCAAACCGCATAACGATATACATTGTTCCCTTTGTCATCGGTATGTTACTTGCCCGAGATTCGATCATCGGTATCTCAATACCTAGTTCAATCTCGTTACTGGCAAGTCTCTTTACTCGTTCCGTAATGCATCATCCCGTAACTAACTCATTAGTCACATTGCTTGCAAGGCTTATAGTGATGTGCATTACTGAGAGGGCACAGAGATACCTCTCCGATACTCGGAGTGACAAATCCTAATCTCGATCTATGCCAACTCAACAAACACCATCGGAGACACCTGTAGCGCATATTTATAGTCACCCAGTTACGTTGTGACGTTTGATAGCACACTAATGTTGGGGAACGTAGTAATTTCAAAAAAATTCCTACGCACACGCAAGATCATGGTGATGCATAGCAACGAGAGGGGAGAGTGTTGTCTACGTACCCTCATAGACCGACAACGGAAGCGTTGACACAACGTAGAGGAAGTAGTCGTACGTCTTCCCGATCCGACCGATCCAAGTACCGAACGTACGGCACCTCCGAGTTCTGCACACGTTCAACTCGGTGACGTCCCTCGAGCTCCGATCCAGCCGAGTGTTGAGGGAGAGTTTCGTTAGCACGACGGCGTGATGACAGTGATGATGTTCTACCGACGTAGGGCTTCGCCTAAGCACTGCTACGATATGACCGAGGTGGAATATGGTGGAAGGGGGCACCGCACACGGCTAAGGAATGATCACGAAGATCAACTTGTGTGTGTGTCATGGGGTGCCCCTGCCCCCGTATATAAAGGAGGGAGGGGGGAGGTGCGGCTGGCCCCTAGGGGTGTGCCTGGAGGAGTCCTACTCCCACCGGGAGTAGGACTCCCCCCTCTTGCCTTGTTGGAGAATGAAAGGGGAAGGGGGAAAGAGGAAAGGGGGGCGCCCCCCCCTTCCTTGTCCTATTCGGACTAGGGGGGAGGGGGCGCACGGCCTGCCCTGGCCGGCCCTCTTCTTCTCCCTTAGGGCCTATGTAGGCCCATTAACCCCCGGGGGGGTTCCGGTAACCCCCCGGTACTCCGGTAAAATCCCGATTTCACCCGAAACGAT
The DNA here is from genome assembly GCF_003073215.2 of Triticum urartu. Lineage (NCBI taxonomy): Eukaryota > Viridiplantae > Streptophyta > Magnoliopsida > Poales > Poaceae > Triticum > Triticum urartu. The sequence continues at coordinate 34,879,189 of NC_053027.1, forward strand.
TCCGATATCGAAATATAGGCTTCCAATATATCAATCTTATGTCTCGACCATTTCGAGACTCCTCGTCATGTCCGTGATCACATCCGGGACTCTGAACAACCTTCGGTACATCAAAACACACAAAACGTTAATTACAATCATCACCGAACTTTAAGCGTGCGGACCCTACGGGTTCGAGAACTATGTAGACATGACTGAGACACGTCTCCGGTCAATAACCAATAGCGGAACCTGGATGCTCATATTGGTTCCTACATATTCTACGAAGATCTTTATCGGTCAAACCGCATAACAACTTACGTTGTTCCATTTGTCATCGGTATGTTATTTGCCCGAGATTCAATCGTCGGTATCTCAATACCTAGTTCAATCTCGTTACCGGCAAGTCTTTTTACTCGTTCCGTAATACATCATCCCGCAACTAACTTATTAGTTGCAATGCTTGCAAGGCTTGAGTGATGTGTATTACCGAGAGGGCCCAGAGATACCTCTCCGACAATCAGAGTGACAAATCCTAATCTCGAAATACGCCAACCCAACAAGTACCTTCGGAGACACCTGTAGAGCACCTTTATAATCACCCAGTTATGTTGTGACGTTTGGTAGCACACAAAGTGTTCCTTCGGTAAACGGGAGTTGCATAATCTCATAGTCATAGGAACATGTATAAGTTATGAATAAAGAAATAACAACAAACTAAACGATCAAGTGCTAAGCTAATGGAATGGGTCAAGTCAATCACATCATTCTCCTAATGATGTGATCCCGTTAATCAAATGACAACTCATGTCTATGGCTAGGAAACATAACCATATTTGATCAACAAGCTAGTCAAGTAGAGGCATACTAGTGACACTCTGTTTGTCTATGTATTCACACATGTATTATGTTTCCGGTTAATATAATTCTAGCATGAATAATAAACATTTATCATGATATAAGGAAATAAATAATAACTTTATTATTGCCTCTAGGGCATATTTCCTTCAGTCTCCCACTTGCACTAGAGTCAATAATCTAGATTACACTGTAATGATTCTAACACCCATGGAGCCTTGGAGCTGGTCATGTTTTGCTCGTGGAAGAGGTTTAGTTAGCGGGTCTGCAACATTCAGATCCGTATGTATCTTGCAAATTTCTATGTCTCCCACTTGGACTAAATCCCGAATGGAATTGAAGCGTCTCTTGATGTGCTTGGTTCTCTTGTGAAATATGGATTCCTTCGCCAAGGCAATTGCACCAGTATTGTCACAAAAGATTTTCATTGGACCCGATGCACTAGGTATGACACCTAGATCGGATATGAACTCCTTCATCCAGACTCCTTCATTTGCTGCTTCCGAAGCAGCTATGTACTCCGCTTCACATGTAGATCCCGCCACGACGCTTTGTTTAGAACTGCACCAACTGACAGCTCCATCGTTCAATATAAACACGTATCCGGTTTGCGATTTAGAATCGTCCGGATCAGTGTCAAAGGTTGCATCTACGTAACCATTTACGATGAGCTCTTTGTCACCTCCATATACGAGAAACATATCCTTAGTCCTTTTCAGGTACTTCAGGATGTTCTTGACCGCTGTCCAGTGATCCACTCCTGGATTACTTCGGTACCTCCCTGCTATACTTATAGCAAGGCACACATCAGGTCTGGTACATAGCATTGCATACATGATAGAGCCTACGGCTGAAGCATAGGGAACATCTTTCATTTTCTCTCTATCTTCTGCGGTGGTTGGACATTGAGTCTTACTCAACTTCACACCTTGTAACACAGGCAAGAATCCTTTCTTTGCTTGATCCATTTTTAACTTCTTCAAAAATTTGTCAAGGTATGTGCTTTGTGAAAGTCCAATTAAGCATCTTTATCTATCTCTATAGATCTTAATGCCCAATATGTAAGCAGCTTCACCCAGGTCTTTCATTGAAGAACTCTTATTCAAGTATCCCTTTATGCTATCCAGAAATTCTATATCATTTCCAATCAGTAATATGTCGTCCACATATAATATCAGAAATGCTACAGAGCACCCACTCACTTTCTTGTAAATACAGGCTTCTCCAAAAGTCTGTACAAAACCAAATGCTTTGATCACACTATCAAAGCGTTTATTCCAACTCCGAGAGGCTTGCACCAGTCCATAAATGGATCACTGGAGCTTGCACACTTTGTTAGCTCCCTTTGGATCGACAAAACCTTCCGGTTGCATCATATACAACTCTTCTTCCAGAAATCCATTCAGGAATGCAGTTTTGACATCCATCTGCCAAATTTCATAATCATAAAATGCGGTAATCGCTAACATGATTCGGACAGACTTAAGCATTGATACGGGTGAGAAGGTCTCATCGTAGTCAATCCCTTGAACTTGTCGAAAACCTTTCGCAACAAGTCGAGCTTTGTAGACAGTAACATTACCGTCAGTGTCAGTCTTCTTCTTGAAGATCCATTTATTCTCAATTGCTTGTCGATCAACGGGCAAGTCAACCAAAGTCCACACTTTGTTCTCATACATGGATCCCATCTCAGATTTCATGGCTTCTAGCCATTTTGCGGAATCTGGGCTCACCATCGCTTCTTCATATTTCGTAGGTTCATCATGATCTAGTAGCATGACTTCCAGAACAGGATTACCGTACCACTCTGGTGCGGATCTTACTCTGGTTGATCTACGAGGTTCGGTAGTAACTTGATCTGAAGTTTCATGATCATTATCATTAGCTTCCTCACTAATTGGTATAGGTGTCACAGAAACTGGTTTCTGTGATGTACTACTTTCCAATAAGGGAGCAGGTACAGTTACCTCATCAAGTTCTACTTTCCTCCCACTCACTTCTTTCGAGAGAAACTCCTTCTCTAGAAAGGATCCATTCTTAGCAACGAATGTCTTGCCTTCGGATCTGTGATAGAAGGTGTACCCAACAGTCTCCTTTGGGTATCCTATGAAGACACATTTCTCCGATTTGGGTTCGAGCTTATCAGGTTGAAGCTTTTTCACATAAGCATCGCAACCCCAAACTTTCAGAAACGACAACTTTGGTTTCTTGCCAAACCACAGTTCATAAGGCGTCGTCTCAACGGATTTCGATGGTGCCCTATTTAACGTGAATGCAGCCGTCTCTAAAGCATAACCCCAAAACGATAGCGGTAAATCAGTAAGAGACATCATAGATCGCACCCTATCTAATAAAGTTTGATTACGACGTTCGGACACACCATTACGCTGTGGTGTTCCAGGTGGCGTGAGTTGCGAAACTATTCCGCATTGTTTCAAATGTAGACCAAACTCGTAACTCAAATATTCTCCTCCACGATCAGATCGTAGAAACTTTATTTTCTTGTTACGATGATTTTCAACTTCACTCTGAATTTTTTTGAACTTTTCAAATGTTTCAGACTTATGCTTCATTAAGTAGATATACCCATATCTGCTTAAATCATCTGTGAAGGTGAGAAAATAGCGATATCCTCTACGAGCCTCAACATTCATCAAACCACATACATCTGTATGTATGATTTCCAACAAATCTGTTGCTCTCTCCATAGTACCGGAGAACGGCGTTTTAGTCATCTTGCCCATGAGGCACGGTTCGCAAGTACCAAATGATTCATAATCAAGTGATTCCAAAAGTCCATCAGTATGGAGTTTCTTCATGCGCTTTACACCGATATGACCTAAACGGCAGTGCCCCAAATAAGTTGCACTATCATTATCAACTCTGCATCTTTTGGCTTCAATATTATGAATATGTGTATCACTACTATCGATATTCATCAAAAATAGACCACTCTTCAAGGGTGCATGACCATAAAAGATATTACTCATATAAATAGAACAACCATTATTCTTTGATTTAAATGAATAACCGTCTCGCATCAAACAAGATCCAGATATAATGTTCATGCTCAACGCTGGCACCAAATAACAATTATTTAGGTCTAATACTAATCCCGAAGGTAGATGTAGAGGTAGCGTGCCGACTGCGATCACATCGACTTTGGAACCATTTCCCACGTGCATCGTCACCTCGTCCTTCGCCAGTGTTCGCTTAATCCGTAGTCCCTGTTTCGAGAAGTACCGAATGTACTGCACCTTCGAGTTCTGCACACATTCAACTCGGTGATGTCCCTCGAGCTCCGGTCCAGCCGAGTGTTGAGGGAGAGTTTCGTCAGCACAACGGCGTGATGATGGTGATGATGTTCTACCGACGCAGGGCTTCGCCTATGCACTGCTACGATATGATCGAGGTGGAATATGGTGGAAGGGGGCACCGCACACGGCTAAGGAACGATCATGAAGATCAACACGTGTGTGTTATGGGGTGCCCCTGCCCCCGTATATAAAGGAGGGAGGGGGAGGTGCGGCCGGCCCCTAGGGGTGACGGCCCCCGATTTGACCGTACACTAATCATGCACGCAAATGTGTACGATCAAGATCAGGACTCACGGGAAGATATCACAACACAACTCTAGACACAAATTAAAATAATACAAGCTTTATATTACAAGCCAGGGGCCTCGAGGCTCGAATACAAGAGCTCGATCATAGACGAGTCAGCGGAAGCAACAATATCTGAGTACAGACATAAGTTAAACAAGTTTGCCTTAAGAAGGCTAGCACAAACTGGGATACAGATCGAAAGAGGCGCAGGCCTCCTCTGCCTGGGATCCTCCTAAACTACTCCTGGTCGTCATCAGCGGGCAGCACGTAGTAGTAGGCACCTCCGGTGTAGTAGGAGTCGTCGTCGACGGTGGCGTCTGGCGCCTGAGCTCCAACATCTGGTTGCGACAACCAGGTAGAAGGGATAGAGGGAAAAGAAGGAGAAAGCAACCGTGAGTACTCATCCAAAGTACTCGCAAGCAAGGAGCTACACTACATATGTATGCATTGGTATCAACTGGGATAAGGCTATTATATGTGGACTGAACTGCAGAAAGCTGGAATAAGAGGGGGATAGCTAGTCCTTTCGAAGACTACGCTTCTGGTAACCTCCATCTTGCAGCATGTAGAAAAGAGTAGACTGAAGTCCTCCAAGTATCAACAGATAGCATAATCCTAACCGATGATCCTCCCCTCGTCGCCCTGTGAGAGAGCGATCACCGGTTGTATCTAGCACTTGGAAGGGTGTGTTTTATTAAGTATCCTGTTCTAGTTGTCATAAGGTCAAGGTACAACTCCAAGTCGTCCTGTTACCGAAGAACACGGCTATTCGAATAGATTAACTTCCCTACAGGGGTGCACCACATAACCCAACACGCTCGATCCCATTTGGCCGGACACACTTTTCTGGGTCATGCCCGGCCTCGGAAGATCAACACGTCGCAGCCCCACCTAGACCAACAGAGAGGTCAGCACGCCGGTCTAAACCTAAGCGCCCAGGGGTCTGGGCCCATCGCCCTTAGCACACCTGCACGTTGCGTGGGCGGCCGGAAGCAGACCTAGCCTAGTGGCGTTCCAGTCCAATCCAGCGCGCGCCGCTCCGTTGCTGACGTCACGAAGGCTTCGGCTGATACCACGACGTCGAGTGCCCATAACTGTCCCCGCGTAGATGGTTAGTGCGTATAGGCCAGTAGCCAGACTCAGATCAAATACCAAGATCTCGTTAAATGTGTTAAGTATCTGCGAACGCCGACCAGGGCCAGGCCCACCTCTCTCCTAGGTGGTCGGAACCTGCCCTGCCGCTCCGCCTCAAAGATCCACTCGCGGGTGCTCCTACGAGCCGACCCGTCTTTAATCACCACATGTATCATGTATAAAGTAAATAGTATATACCCGTGATCACCTTCCGAGTGATCACGACCCGATAGTATAGCACAGCAGACGGATAAGAATGTAGGGCCACAGATGGAAATACTAGCATCCTATAATAAGCAGTAGGATAGCAGGTAATGGTAACAACAGTAGTAGCAAGGACAGGCTATGCATCAGGATAGGAATAACCGGAAGCAGTAACATGCTACACTACTCTAATGCAAGCAGTATAGAGAAGAGTAGGCGATATCTGGTGATCAAAGGGGGGGCTTGCCTGGTTGCTCTGGCAAGAGAGAGGGGTTGTCAACACCGTAGTCGTACTGGGTAGCAGCGGCGTCGGTCTCGGTGTCTAGCGAGAGAAGAGGGGGAAGAAACAATAAATATAATGCAAAAAAATGCATGACGATGCATGACATGACAAAGCGTGATGCTAGGTGTGCCCTAACGCGGTACGAGGTGGTACCGGTGAAGGGGGGAAACATCCGGGAAAGTATTCCCGGTGTTTCGCGTTTTCGGACAGATGAGTCGGAGGGGGAAAGTTGCGTGTTTGCTATGCTAGGGATGCGTGGCGGACAAAGGGGTTGCGTATCCGAAATCGTCTTGCCGTTCTGAGCAACTTTCATGTACAAAGTTTTTCCATCCGAGCTACGGTTTATTTTCTATTAATTTTAAAAGATTTAAATCATTTTCAGGATTTATTTAATTATTTTAATGCAACATTATCCAGAACAGTGTTTGCTGACGTCAGCATGACATCAGCAGTCAACAAGGTTGACTGGGTCAAACTGACGTGTGGGCCCAGTGGGACCCACCTGTCATACTATGTTAAGTTAATTAGGGTTAGGTTAAACTAATTATTGCTTAGTTAGACTAACAGGTTAATTAGATTAATTAAGTAGGATTAATTAACTTAATTAATTCCTTAATTAATTAATTTTTAATTAATTAATTATTTATTCATCTCTTTTTAATCTCTTTTTTTAACGTTCTCTGGGCGGGGCCCATGTGTCATAGGCCCAGGGGGGCCATAGCGGGTCGGGCGTGCGGGCGCGGCTGCGGGCGAAGCCGCAGCCCGCCCAGGAGCGAGGCGCAGTAGGAGCAGGGCCGAGGGGCGCGGCTGGTGCAGCCGGCCGGCGGCGGCGGCAGAAGGGCCGCCCCGGGTGGCGCCACGGGAGGGCATATGGAGCGGAGGCGGCGACGAGCGCTACGGGGCGCGCGAGCGCAAGCAGGTACGGGGCTCGCGGCCAGCACGACCAAGGCGCGGGCGCAGCCAAGCCGTGGCCAGTGGCTGGAGACAGGGGGAGGCCAGTGCGAGGGGGGGGGGCGGAGCAACGGCGGGTCAGCGGCGCGAGGCGCGCTGCGGGTGTGGCATAGGCCGCGGCCGATGCGTGGCCCTGGCCGGGGATGCCGCGGCGGAGTGCGAGCGGGCGCTGGGAGGGGCCGCGGTGCGCGGTAGCGTGCGCGTGCGGAACTGCGCGGCGAGCGCAGGACGAGGCCGCGGGGCGTGCGCGCGTGCGCGTGGAAGACAGGGGAGCAGAGGGGGAAGCTCACAGGGAGGCGTAGGGGTTCGGGCAGCGAGGGTTGAGGAGGAGATCGGAGACGACGTTCCGGCGGGGAGGCAGGTCGGTGGGGAGGAGGAAGCAGGCCGGCGAGGTGGTCCGTCGAGGAGGAGGGCGGCGAGGCGGCGCTTCGGCCGACGGGGTCCGGGGGCGACGGGGTCGGGCCTCTCACCGATCTAGATCCAGAGCGAGGGGGTAGGGGGAGAGCGAGTGGGGAGTGGGGGAGCGTGCGGTCGTGGGGGGGTTAGGGTTTCGGTCGCCCCAGGGGTTATGGGGAGTGGATAAGGAGGACGGGGGGGGGCCGGCTGGGCCAGGTGGGCGGTGGCCCAAGGGGGGGGGATTGCGGCCTGCCGGGCCGAAGCCCAGGGGGCAGGGGGTTTCCCCCCCCTTTTCCCCTTTTTTTGTTGTTTTGTTTTCTGTTATTATTTAATTTTCTTTTCTATTTTTAGTTTTACAAAATTACCACTAGTGCCCAAATTTGTAATAATCAACAAACTACTATAAGATTAATTCTTAACCCATAATAAAATAGTTTTAGCATTTTATAAATTCGATAGGCATTTGTTTAATTGTTCTCACTACTGTTTTAATTGTTTTAGAGCCTTTAAACATTTTATCAAAGTTTGGTTTCTCCACCATAATTACTTACGATTTATTTGACACAACCCGAACATTTTAGTTTTGATATTTGAAAATTTTACTGTTTGCCTATATTTTAAATTTTAAATTTGAATCGTTTTTGAACTAACTCAAGCTTATCAACAGTAACCGAGGTGACGTGGCACCATTAGCATAGGTTTACCGTAGCTCGATTATCCGGGCGTCACAAATCTCCTCCACTACAAGAAATCTCGTCCCGAGATTTAAGCGGTGGAGTAAGGGGGGAAGGTGTTGGTAGCGAAAAACCTAACGAGTCTTCTCGGTCTTGGCTACCCTTTCGAAGAGGTTGATCCCTTTCGTTGATGTCTTCATTTCACTGCTTCAAGTCACCATGATCAATTTGTCATCCTTTCTTCGGGATCTCCATCGTACTTACAAATAGGTAAGGGGCAGCTCTACAACGCTAGGATGTTATAAGGGAAAAAACTTCTGGGGGTTTCCCAAGTATGAACATATGAGTATCTCTCGAGTTGAACAAATGAAACACATCGAGAGAAAAGTAAGACGGTGCGATAAGAAGTTTCAAGCGGATAGGCAATCGTTCATTGCCTGAAACAGAGTGTGAATGGGGTTCAGAGCAACGGGAATAAGTATTGCGTCCGATACCATAATTGATCACTACGAAGGTGGCTCGCAAATTACATACGAAGTCAAGCTCTAGGAATAACTTTGGCAACAGGGTGTATAGGAGAGTCAGGTTTCGATCCTGTGGAACTGTGGGTTATGGGCCCACCATGTGGGGTAAAAGTAGGAAGGGCGGTGATGCCTTGCACGATCATGTAGATAAGGCATGTCATAGGGTAGCCTGCCAGTTGTGTTGGCAACAGCGTCGGTACCAAGGGCGAGGGACGAAGAGAACCATTTTCCTGCTCGTTGAACGAGGCGGTCCAATAGGCAAAGTTCTCATCCATCGGTGGTTACCGGGATGTCATAAACAATAGTAACAGGGTCTTGCTGACAGAATTGTACACCGATGTGTTTACATGAGCAGAAGAATCTTACTGTTTAGATCATATAAATCACAAGAAAGGTTAAACAAACCAATGGAAAGGAAAATGTGATCCTCAGGTTAAACAGAACAATGGAAAGGAAAAAAATGTGTTTAAACACATCTTTCAGGGGTATATCCTTCCCAAGGACAAGCAGAGCATGATATCCATGATAGGATATAATGTAGAAAAGCTCTTTAGGTAAGGGAGAGAAATTTCATGACATTACCCATACAGCGGTGTTTGGATAATTTAGCAGGAAACATTTAGCATTGGCTTCAAATGTCCTTGTTGAAAATTGGAGTACCACAAACATGCTTCGAGATAGCATTACAAGGTCTTCAAGCAAGTTCAGACTTTGGAAACAAAAGGGGTCCATCAGGGAGAACTTATAGAATAAGTCTTACAATTTCCTCATGGAAGAAAGGATAGCCTGGCTGAAAAGGGAAACTATAACAATTGGGCCTCCGGCCAGGTGTGTTAGGCATGACATCACCTTACCGGGTCACATAAGGACCATTGTTGTAACTCTTGGAAATATGTTCCAACCATCATATCTAACCTAGATTCAGATCTGATTAGTGCCAGGATACCTCCGACTTAGTAAGCCTGAGAAGAAAAGGTGCAACACAATTGACGAGATGACAATGTAAGATTCTCGGGAAATGAACTATGAAGTGATTTCCGTTAACAAGAGTTCATCATTAATCCAAGGAGAGGACAAGGAGGTGTCTGGTGAACTCAACAGCAATTCATCGAGATTTCCAAAAGATGGATTTCCACAATTAAGTGAACAAGGAGATAACATTTGTCAGATCAAATGATATAAGGGAGTATGCTCACGGAAAACATACACAATTAAACATTGGTTGAAAGGTGCGCCCAAAATATGGGTTGGGTTGCACGACCAATGTCAGAATGGTGATTCAATAATCAATAGTCTAAGAACGAACGGTCGACCATTAACTTCAAACCAATAGGGTTGCTAGAAGTGCAGAATCCAAACAACACCGTTCACTTGTTGGTACCCCGTTGGAATCAACACGAGGACCTAGAAAGAATGGTGATGGTGAGAAGTATCACGATACCAAGAATTCTTAAGAGGTGGTGAAATTCTCACAACATTCTTGACATAAAAGATGGCAATACTCCAAGGTAAAGGAGAACAAATGCTGGATAGCAAGGATCTCAAGGTATAACACAAAACACGAACAAGTTTGTGTTGAACGGAAGGCAATCGAGTGGTCGATGATAACACAAATCATCGAGGGCAAGGATGGTATTTCTCATCAGGAATTCAATTGATATCCTTGAGGAGCTCGAAATGTTGATGATGATCATGACAATTTTTGTCGAGAGGTTTCATGGAGATGTAATCGGTCGGCGATGACATCAAGTCAAACGAATGATGAAGCGAAAGGTTATTGCAACCATGGGTACGACACAAACTTGAAATCAAGTTTGTTGTTTGAGGTGAAACGATAAGACAAGGAAGATCGACGTAAGCTTAGCCCATCGTCGAAATTGTGCTCCGGAAAGAAGGACCAGGTAGCATAGTTAAAATTTGGCACAATAATGATATAGCCGAGTAGGCTCGGAATGACGTGATCGAGTTCCGACTCGTAAGTAATGAAGGTTACCAAGAGTTGTTGAATCGTAGTGCGGACTCAATTCAGTTGTCGGTGTCCTTGAGGGGTTCTAACAACTGAGAACCCGTTGGAAAAATGGAATCGGCAAGAATATTAGTTGATGAAGAACTCATAAGAAGTTATGTATCCCGTGGTATCCTCGAGATACCAGGGGGTAATACTCGACGACAGATCAAAGTAGAGGTTGGTCTGGGGTATTGCTCTGCAGAAGACAAGTGCTTAAACTTGCACGAGAAACGGTACCTAAAAGAGAACATGGTCGAAACCACGATTGCAAAAGGACAGATCCCAGATATAATATGAACTTATACCAAGGGAGTAATTAATTTAAGAGAAGCTTTAATGATAAGATATACATTGTGTCCATGGGCATGAACACAAAGTTCAAGGTCGACTCCCACTTCTTCAATGCATAACCTTACATTTACCTCCCCTTTTTCGAAGTTGTAGTGCTGAAAAGTTAACTGACGAAGCGTCAGCAGGGTATAACCCGCATAACTTTCGAGGTCACACAAATTAAGGAAGGCATAGGTTCAACCCGTCAGGGTATCATGGAAACCTATACCACAAGCTTTGAGAGTAAGTATTACCAGCTCGAAAGCAGAGCATGGTTGGCAAAAGGAGAGGATACAAATTACCAAAGGCATTATGTATCGGAGAAAGAACTCACAAGGTGATTAATTATGAAGGACATTGTCGGATAATAACCCATCAGTGGATATGGTGATCCACAATGGAGCTGATGTGAGTATCGATACCCAATCAGAGGAAGAAAGAATGCAAATGCATCGTTTTACAGAACGTCTGTATAATTCAACGTTTAAATAACAAAGGATTTATGACTTTCAAATCAAGGGATCAGGAGCAAACGCTCTGATCAAGGACGGACAAGTTGAATAGACTTAGGGGTACAATCGATGGCAATCTGATTGGCTGAGGACCAGCTCACGTTTTAAATGAAATCTGAGCTGGAAGGATGAATTCTATGATCTGAGTGAGGATTGCGAGCATGCGCAACATATTGAGTCAATGGACTCAAAATGATATTGACAAAGGTTGCCAATAAGATTACTATACTTATGGGATTAACCATAATGCAAGCAAGCAAGAATTTCAGGAGCAATAGGTTGCTCAGGATTTTCGGAAGACCGAATGGTATTTCGAAGAATTTTGTGAACTGCATGAATATCTGGGGATGAGCGGATACTCGATAAATGCGAGTAATTATCCGTAGTGGTATGCATGTGGCAAAGAACTGCAAGGCAGTAGGCACAAAGTATTCTCGGGGTATCTTATAATAACAAGATCGACTGGGAATAAAAGTAAGCACGACAGGTGTAAGTATTTATCCATAGGGATATTTCGGTGGAAGGGAATTGCAAAAGCAACGGCACAAGGTCTCGAGAGAATATTGGAGAGTATCTTCGAAATCTTCTGGTGCAGCCGACGATCATCTGGACTGAAGGGGCTCTCCGGGAGAAAGTAATTTCGAGAACCTAAAGTTAGATTTTAGTAAAAATCGTTTAACCCGAATAGAAGAGAGTTCAGAATCCCGGAGTAAAGATCGAGGAGTAAAAGATTCTAATACCACCCAAATGGCGATGTGGGCTCGTAAGGCACATAGCCATGTTAGTAAAAGTTTTGTAATGACTAGACTCAACTTCGGCCAAGGAGTGTGGAAGGAGAATTCCTACAGGCAGTCGGCTCTGATACCAACTTGTGATGCCCCCGATTTGACCGTACACTAATCATACACGCAAATGTGTACGATCAAGATCAAGGACTCACTGGAAGATACCACAACACAACTCTAGACACAAATTAAAATAATACAAGCTTTATATTACAAGCCAGGGGCCTCGAGGGCTCGAATACAAGAGCTCGATCATAGACGAGTCAGCGGAAGCAACAATATCTGAGTACAGACATAAGTTAAACAAGTCTGCCTTAAGAAGGCTAGCACAAACTGGGATACAGATCGAAAGAGGCGCAGGCCTCCTGCCTGGGATCCTCCTAAACTACTCCTGGTCGTCATCAGCGGGCAGCACGTAGTAGTAGGCACCTCCGGTGTAGTAGGAGTCGTCGTCGACGGTGGCGTCTGGATCCTGGGCTCCAACATCTGGTTGCGACAACCAGGTAGAAGGGATAGAGGGAAAGAAGGAGAAAGCAACCGTGAGTACTCATCCAAAGTACTCGCAAGCAAGGAGCTACACTACATATGTATGCATTGGTATCAACTGGAATAAGGCTATTATATGTGGACTGAACTGCAGAAAGCCGGAATAAGAGGGGGATAGCTAGTCCTTTCGAAGACTACGCTTCTGGCAGCCTCCATCTTGCAGCATGTAGAAGAGAGTAGACTGAAGTCCTCCAAGTATCATCGCATAGCATAATCCTAACCGATGATCCTCCCCTCGTCGCCCTGTGAGAGAGCGATCACCGAGTTGTATCTGGCACTTGGAAGGGTGTGTTTTATTAAGTATCCGGTTCTAGTTGTCATAAGGTCAAGGTACAACTCCAAGTCGTCCTGTTACCGAAGATCACGGCCTATTCGAATAGATTAACTTCCCTGCAGGGGTGCACCACATAACCCAACACGCTCGATCCCATTTGGCCGGACACACTTTCCTGGGTCATGCCCGGCCTCGGAAGATCAACACGTCGCAGCCCCACCTAGACCAACAGAGAGGTCAGCACGCCGGTCTAAACCTAAGCGCCCAGGGGTCTGGGCCCATCGCCCTTAGCACACCTGCACGTTGCGTGGGCGGCCGGAAGCAGACCTAGCCTAGTGGCGTTCCAGTCCAATCCAGCGCGCGCCGCTCCGTTGCTGACGTCACGAAGGCTTCGGCTGATACCACGACGTCGAGTGCCCATAACTGTCCCCGCGTAGATGGTTAGTGCGTATAGGCCAGTAGCCAGACTCAGATCAAATACCAAGATCTCGTTAAACGTGTTAAGTATCTCGAACGCCGACCAGGGCCAGGCCCACCTCTCTCCTAGGTGGTCGGAACCTGCCCTGTCGCTCCGCCTCAAAGATCCACTCGCGGGTGCTCCTACGAGCCGACCCGTCTTTAATCACCACATGTATCATGTATAAAGTAAATAGTATATACCCGTGATCACCTCCCGAGTGATCACGGCCCGATAGTATAGCACAGCAGACGGACAAGAATGTAGGGCCACAGATGGAAATACTAGCATCCTATACTAAGCAGTAGGATAGCAGGTAATGGTAACAACAGTAGTAGCAAGGACAGGCTATGCATCAGGATAGGAATAACGGAAAGCAGTAACATGCTACACTACTCTAATGCAAGCAGTATAGAGAAGAGTAGGCGATATCTGGTGATCAAAGGGGGGGCTTGCCTGGTTGCTCTGGCAAGAGAGAGGGGTCGTCAACACCGTAGTCGTACTGGGTAGCAGCGGCGTCGGTCTCGGTGTCTAGCGAGAGAAGGGGGAAGAAACAATAAATATAATGCAAACAAATGCATGACGATGCATGACATGACAAAGCGTGATGCTAGGTGTGCCCTAACGCGGTACGAGGTGGTACCGGTGAAGGGGGAAACATCCGGGAAAGTATTCCCGGTGTTTCGCGTTTTCGGACAGATGAACCGGAGGGGGAAAGTTGCGTGTTTGCTATGCTAGGGATGCGTGGCGGACGAACGGGCTGCGTATCCGAATTCGTCTTCGTTCTGAGCAACTTTCATGTACAAAGTTTTTCCATCCGAGCTACGGTTTATTTTCTATTAATTTTAAAAGATTTAAATCATTTTCAGGATTTATTTAATTATTTTAATGCAACATTATCCAGAACAGTGTTTGCTGACGTCAGCATGACATCAGCAGTCAACAAGGTTGACTGGGTCAAACTGACGTGTGGGCCCAGTGGACCCACCTGTCATACTATGTTAAGTTAATTAGGGTTAGGTTAAACTAATTATTGCTTAGTTAGACTAACAGGTTAATTAGATTAATTAAGTAGGATTAATTAACTTAATTAATTCCTTAATTAATTATTTTTAATTAATTTTATTTTTTATCTTTTTAATCTTTTTTTTAAACGTTCTCTGGCGGGCCCTGTGTCATAGGCCCAGAGGGGCCATAGCGGGTCGGGCGTGCGGGCGCGGCTGCGGGCGAAGCCGCAGCCCGCCCAGGAGCGAGGCGCAGCAGGAGCAGGGCCGAGGGGCGCGGCTGGTGCAGCCGGCCGGCGGCGGCGGCAGAAGGGCCGCCCCGGGTGGCGCCACGGGAGGGCATATGGAGCGGAGGCGGCGACGAGCGCTACGGGGCGCGCGAGCGCAAGCAGGTCGGGGCTCGCGGCCAGCACGACCAAGGCGCGGGCGCAGCCAAGCCGTGGCCAGCGGCTGGAGACAGGGGGAGGCCAGTGCGGGGGGGCGGCGGGGGGGGGGGGAGGCAACGGCGGGTCGGCGGCGCGAGGCGCGCTGCGGGTGTGGCATAGGCCGCGGCCGATGCGTGGCCGTGGCCGGGGATGCCGCGGCGGAGCGCGAGCGGGCGCTGGGAGGGGCCGCGGTGCGCGGTAGCGTGCGCGTGCGGAACGGCGCGGCGAGCGCAGGACGAGGCCGCGGGGCGTGCGCGCGTGCGCATCGGAAGACAGGGGAGCAGAGGGGGAAGCTCACAGGGAGGCGTAGGGGTTCGGGCAGCGGGGGGTTGAGGAGGAGATCGGAGACGACGTTCCGGCGGGGAGGCAGGTCGGTGGGGAGGAGGAAGCAGGCCGGCGAGGTGGTCCGTCGAGGAGGAGGGCGGCGAGGCGGCGCTTCGGCCGACGGGGTCCGGGGGCGACGGGGTCGGGCCTCTCACCGATCTAGATCCAGAGCGAGGGGGTAGGGGGAGAGCGAGTGGGGAGTGGGGGAGCGTGCGGTCGTGGGGGGGGTTAGGGTTTCGGTCGCCCCAGGGGTTATGGGGAGTGGATAAGGAGGACTGGGGGAGGCCGGCTGGGCCAGGTGGGCTGTGGCCCAAGGAGGGGGGCTTGCGGCCTGCCGGGCCGAAGCCCAGGGGGCAGGGGGTTTCCCCCCCTTTTCCCCCTTTTTTTGTTGTTTTGTTTTTTGTTATTATTTAATTTTGTTTTCTATTTTTAGTTTTACAAAATTACCACTAGTGCCCAAATTTGTAATAATCAACAAACTATTGTAAGATTAATTCTTAACCCATAATAAAATAGTTTTAGCATTTTATAAATTCGATAGGCATTTGTTTAATTGTTCTCACTACTGTTTTAATTGTTTTAGAGCCTTTAAACATTTTATCAAAGTTTAGTTTCTCCACCATAATTACTTATGATTTATTTGACACAACCCAAACATTTTAGTTTTGATATTTGAAAATTTTACTGTTTGCCTATATTTTAAATTTTAAATTTGAATCGTTTTTGAACTAACTCGAGATTATCAACAGTAACCGAGGTGACGTGGCACCATTAGCAGAGGTTTACCGTAGCTCGATTATCCGGGCGTCACAATAAAGGAGGGAGGGGGAGGTGCGGCCGGCCCCTAGGGGTGCGCCTGGAGGAGTCCTACTCCCACCGGGAGTAGGACCCCCCCTCTTGCCTTGTTGGAGAAGGAAAGGGGAAGGGGGAAAGAGGAAAGGGGGGCGCCGCCCCCCTTCCTTGTACTATTCGGACTAGGGGGGAGGGGCGCGTGGCCTGCCCTGGACGGCTCTCCTCTTCTCCCTTAGGTCCTATGTAGGCCCATTAACCCCCAGGGGGGGTTCCGGTAACCCCCCGGTACTCCGGTAAAATCCCGATTTCACCCGGAACGATTCCGATATCCAAATATAGGCTTCAAATATATCAATCTTTATGTCTCGACCATTTAGAGACTCCTCGTCATGTCCGTGATCACATCCGGGACTCCGAATAACCTTCGGTACATCAAAACACAAAAAACCCTAATTACGATCGTCACCGAACTTTAAGCGTGCGGACCCTACGGGTTCGAGAACTATGTAGACATGACCGAGACACGTCTCCGGTCAATAACCAATAGCGGAACCGGGATGCTCATATTAGTTACTACATATTCTATGAAGATCTTTATCGGTCAAACCGCATAACAACATACGTTGTTCCCTTTGTCATCGGTACGTTACTTGCCCGAGATTCGATCATCGGTATCTCAATACCTAGTTCAATCTTGTTACCGGCAAGTCTCTTTACTCATTCCGTAATACATCATCCCGCAACTAACTTATTAGTTGCAATGCTTGCAAGGCTTGAGTGATGCGTATTACTGAGAGGGCCCAGAGATACCTCTCCGACAATCGGAGTGACAAATCCTAATCTCGAAATACGCCAACCCAACAAGTACCTTCGGAGACACCTGTAGAGCACCTTTATAATCACCCAGTTACGTTGTGACGTTTGGTAGCACACAAAGTGTTCCTCTGGTAAACGGGAGTTGCATAATCTCATAGTCATAGGAACATGTATAAGTTATGAAGAAAGCAATAGCAACAAACTAAATGATCAAGTGCTAAGCTAACGGAATGGGTCAAGTCAATCACATCATTCTCCTAATGATGTGATCCCGTTAATCAAATGACAACTCATGTCTATGGCTAGGAAACATAACCATCTTTGATCAATGAGCTAGTCAAGTAGAGGCATACTAGTGACACTCTGTTTGTCTATGTATTCACACATGTATTATGTTTCCGGTTAATACAATTCTAGCATGAATAATAAACATTTATCATGATATAAGGAAATATATAATAACTTTATTATTGCCTCTAGGGCATATTTCCTTCAACTAAATGTTCCTCCGGTATTCGGGAGTTGCACAATCTCATAGTCATAGGAACATGTATAAGTTATGGAGAAAGCAGTAGCAACAAACTAAACGATCATCGTGCTAAGCTAACGGATGGGTCAAGTCATTCTCCAATGATGTGATCCCGTTAATCAAATGACAACTCATGTCTATGGTCAGGAAACATAACCATCATTGATTCAACGAGCTAGTCAAGTAGAGGCATACTAGTGACAATCTGTTTGTCTATGTATTCACACATGTACTAAGTTTCCGGTTAAACAATTCTAGCATGAATAATAAACATTTATCATGATATAAGGAAATATAAATAACAACTTTATTATTGCCTCTAGGGCATATTTCCTTCAACTTGGCTATTATACTTTGTGATTATATCGTCTGAAATCATTTGTTATAACACGGAGTGTTAGCATGTGTTTTAGTTCCTCAGACCATGAGAGTGTCTTGGTCACTCCTACCAGACGGTGGACTTTGGGGTTGCTCAAACATCATCTATAACAAGGTGATCATAACGACAACTTTCAGGCTCACGAAAAGTTTGACAAGTGACCGGATAGCTCGAGAGTGGGATTTGCTCCTCCGACGATTGAGAGATATTCTTAGGGCCCTCTCAATGTGACGACATTCATCATTGTCTGGGCAGACACAGTTGACTACACCACAGGGATGCTGGAATATGTCAACGAGAAAGAAGAAAAAACCCGCTAACTGGGGCAACAGTATAGTGAGCATGGTGATGACTCAGGAGGATACCGATGCACACCGGGTTTTGTAAAGTATCATGAAGCAAAGGGAACACCGCATGATAACCAAAGGTTCACTCGAATATCATTCCTGTAATCATAGGGACCGATATGGATGTCCACAGTTCCGCTACCGGTCAGTGAACAAAGGGGTTTCGTTCATGTCTATGAACAACGAACCTACGGGTTCACAAGCTTAAGGTAATCACGATCTACTGAGTGTTAGTGGTACGAGAGTAATGAGAATATATTTGTGGAATTGTTCCATTAATATCTGGAATAGTCCAGAGAGGTTTTGGAAGCATTTTGGGGTCACTGGAAGGGTTTCAGTGAATATCGGGTAATACCGGGTATTAGCAACTAATATATATATATATATAGGTGGAAAATGTTTCCGAGGATATTAGATTATATATATAATGTTCTAAAAAAGTTTAGAATAAATATATATTTAGTTTAATATCAACGGGTCTAAAAAAGCCAAGAGGTGGAAAGCAACTTGGGCCACAAGGGCCCAAGTGGGGAGAGGCGCCCTTCCCTAAGGAAGGAGGCCGAATAGGAGTGGGGGAGGAGTCCAAATCCTCCTCCCCTTGGTTGGACGCCCCAAGGAGGGGTTCCTTCCATGGTGGCAGCTCTCCCTCTCCCCTCTAACCTATATATAGTGGAGTTTTGGTGCCCAATTGATACGTCTCCGTCGTATCTACTTTTCCAAACACTTTTGCCCTTGTTTTGGACTCTAACTTGTATGATTTGAATGGAACTAACCCGAACTGACGCTGTTTTCAGCAGAATTGCCATGGTGTTGTTTTATGTGCAGAAAACAAATATTCTCGGAATGACCTGAAACTCCACGGAACATCTTAGAAAAAATAAAAAAAAATCCTCGCCAAAGATGAAGACCAAGGGGCCCACACCCTTCTCACGAGGGTGGGGGGCGCCCCCCTAGGGCGCGCCCCCCTACCTCATGGGCCCCCTGGATGCCCTCCGGCCAACTCCAACTCTATATATTTGCTTTCGGAGAGAAAAAAATCAAAGAGAAGAAATCATCACGTTTTACGATACGGAGCCGCCGCCAAGCCCTAAAACCTCTCGGAAGGGCTGATCTAGAGTCCGTTCGGGGCTCCGGAGAGGGGAATCCGTCGCCATCGTCATCATCAACCATCCTCCACCACCAATTTCATGATGCTCACCGCCGTGCGTGAGTAATTCCATCGTAGGCTTGCTGGATGGTGATGGGTTGGATGGGATCTATCATGTAATCGAGTTAGTTTTGTTAGGGTTTGATCCCTAGTATCCACTATGTTCTGAGATTGATGTTGCTATGACTTTGCTGTGCTTAATGCTTGTCACTAGGGCCCGAGTGCCATGATTTCAGATCTGAACCTATTATGTTTTCATGAATATATGTGAGTTCTTGATCCTATCTTGCAAGTCTATAGTCACCTACTATGTGTTATGATCTGGCAACCCCGAAGTGACAATAATCGGGACCACTCCTGGTGATGACCATAGTTTGAGGAATCATGTATTCACTATGTGCTAATGCTTTGTTCCGGTTCTCTATTAAAAGGAGGCCTTAATATCCCTTAGTTTCCAATAGGACCCCGCTGCCACGGGAGGGTAGGACAAAAGATGACATGCAAGTTCTTTTCCATAAGAACGTATGACTATATACGGAATACATGCCTACATTACATTGATGAATTGGAGCTAGTTCTGTGTCACCCTATGTTATGACTGTTACACGATGAACCGCATCCGACATAATTATCCATCACTGATCCGATGCCTACGAGTTTTCCATATACTGGTTCTCGCTTATTTACTTTCTCGCTGCTACTGTTATAATCACTACAAAATACCAAAAACATTACTTTTGCTGTCTTTACTTTTGTTGCCGCTACCACCACTATCATATTACTGTGCTACTAAACACTTTGCTGCAGATACTAAGTTTCCAGGTGTGGTTGAATTGACAACTCAGCTGCTAATACTTGAGAATATTCTTTGGCTCCCCTTGTGTCGAATCAATAAATTTGGGTTGAATACTCTACCCTCGAAAGTTGTTGCGATCCCCTATACTTGTGGGTTATCAAGACTAATTTCTGGCGCCGTTGCCGGGGAGCATAGCTCTATTCTTTGAGTCACTTGGGATTTATATCTGCTTATCACTATGAAGAACTTGAGGGATCCAAAAACCAAGATCTATCCCTCAACTACGAGGGGAGGTAAGGAACTGCCATCTAGCTCGGCACTTGATTCACCTTCTGTTATGAGTAAGTTTGCGACACCTACACCTGCTTCTGCTATTCGTTCTGATATGTCGCATGTTACTGATGCCACTTCTGCTATGCATGATACTTATGATGAAACTGCTTCTATGCCTGATACTACTGTGCCCCTTGGTGAATTTCTTGATGAACAGATTGCTAGGGCTAGAGAAAAAGAAATTATTGAATCTGAATATGATGATGATAGTGATGATGAAAACATGCCTGTTATTCCTGAGGGCTATCTTTTTGATATGGAATCTTCTGCCGCTATTTTAGCTTGCAAAGATAGATATGAGCTTAAGAGGTTATTAGTTAAATGGAACAAAGAATCACTTAGAGATAAAATGAAACCCGACCCTGCTTTTGCTACTTCACCTATTTGTGTTCCTGATAAGGATTATGAATTTTCTGTTGATCCTGATATAATTACTTTGGTTGAATCTGATCCGTGTTATGGCTATGAATCTGAAACTGTTGTGGCACATCTTACTAAGTTAAATGATATAGCTGCCCTGTTCACTAATGATGAGAGATCACGTTACTTTTATATACTCAAAATATTTTCATTCTCATTAAAGGGTGATGCTAAGATATGGTTTAATTCTCTTGATCCTGGTTGTGTGCGTAGTCCTCGGGATATGATTTATTACTTCTCTGCTAAATATTTCCCTGCTCATAAGAAACAAGCTGCTTTGAGGGAAATATACAACTTCGTGCAAATTAAAGAAGAGAGTCTCCCACAAGCTTGGGGGAGGCTTCTCAAGTTACTTAATGCTTTGCCTGATCATCCTTTTAAGAAACCTGAAATACTTGATATCTTTTATAATGGACTAACCGATGCTTCCAGAGATTACCTGGATAGTTGTGCTGGTTCTCTTTTTAGGGAAACAACACCGGATGAAGCTGAAATCCTATTGAATAATATGTTGACAAATGAAAATAATTGGGCACCTCCTGAGCCAGCTCCTGAGCCAACTCCTGCTCCAATTACTGAGCCTATTCCTAAACCAACTCCGAATAAGAGAGGTGTTCTATTTCTCAGTCCTGAAGATATGCAAGAGGCAAAGAAATCTATGAAAGAAAAAGGTATTAAAGCTGAAGATGTTAAGAATTTACCTCCTATTGAAGAAATACATGGTCTTAATATACCGCCTGTTGAAGAAACATATGATCTCAATTCTTTATTTATTGAAGAACCTCCTGATCTCGATATCCCGACACAGGTAGTAAAGGTAAATTCTCTCTATAGATATGATAAAGCTGAAGTCCCTCCTACTAAAATTGCTAGTCAGTGCTTGGATGAGTTTGATAACTTTATGTTTAAGCAAGACGACTTCAATGCTTATTTTGGTAGACAATTAAAAGAAAAATGCTTATATGATTAGACGCTTGGGTGATTATATGGCTAATATTAAAGGACTTAAACTTGTTAGCAAACATGCTTCTATGGTTACCACTCAAATAGAACAAGTACTTAAGGCTCAAAAAGAAGTGCTTGATGAAATGAATAGTAAGAAAAATGATTATGCTGTTAGAGTGGCTACTAGAACTGGTAGAATGACTCAGGAACCTTTGTATCCTGAAGGCCACCCTAAGAGAATCGAGCAAGATTCTCAAAGAAATAATATTGATGTTCCTAGTTATTCTAAAAAGAAGAAGAAGAAAAATGATAGAACCGTGCAAACTTCTAGTGAACCTATTGCTGAACCACCTGATAATCCAAATGATATTTCTATGTCTGATGCTAAAACACAATCTGGTAATGAACATGAACCTAATGGAAATATTGATGTTCATGATGATGCTCAACCTAGTAATGACAATGATGTAGAAGTTGAACCTGCTGTTGATCTTGATAACCCACAATCAAAGAGTCAACATTATGGTAAAAGAGACTTTATTGCTAGGAAACATGGTAAAGAAAGGGAACCTTGGGTTCAGAAACCCATGCCTTTTCCTCCAAACCATCCAAGAAAAAGGATGATGAGGATTTTGAGTGCTTTGCTGAAATGATTAGGCCTATCTTTTTGCGTATGCGATTAACTGATGTGCTCAAAATAAATCCTTATGCTAAATATATGAAGGATATCATTACTAATAAAAGAAAAATACCGAAGCTGAAATTTCCACCATGCTTGCTAATTATACTTTTAAGGGTGGAATACCAAAGAAACTTGGAGACCCCGCAGTACCTACTATACCTTGCTCCATTAAAAGAAATTATATTAAAACTGCTTTATGTGATCTTGGAGCCGGTGTTAGTGTTATGCCTCTCTCTTTATATCGTAGACTTGACTTGAATAAGTTTACACCTACTGAAATATCTTTGCAAATGGCTGATAAATCAACTGCTATACCTGTCGGTATTTGTGAGGATGTACCTGTTGTGGTTGCAAATGTTACTATTTTAACGGACTTTGTTATACTTGATATTCCCGAGGATGATAGTATGTCTATTATTCTTGGAAGACCTTTTCTTAATACTGCAGGGGCTGTTATTGATTGCAACAAAGGCAATGTCACTTTTCATGTTAATGGTAATGAGCATACGGTACACTTTCCGAGGAAACAACCTCAAGTTCATAGTATCAACTCCATTGGAAAAATTCCATCGATTATAATTGGAGGTTTTGAATTTCCTCTTCCTACTGTCAAAAAGAAATATGATATACTTATTATAGGGGATGTGCATATCCCCGTTGAGGTAACTTAGTGTTATTCGAAATTTCTCTGGTTTCATGATTATCGGAATGAGTTTGTTAACAAGACTTGATCAACCTTGTTAGTGGATTGTTTTTGATGAGCATGAGATGGATGAAACTAGAAGCACAACCCTCTGTACCCCTCTTTTACTTTCTGTTATTTATATTAAATAAAGTAAAAATAGTATTTTTCTATCTGTTTCCTGACTTATCCGTGCAATATAAAAATATCCCGAAAATAAAATTCCTCAGAATGACATGCCAATTTAATATGATTTTTTCGGGAATATTTGAGGATTTACTGTGCAAAAATTACCGTGGGAGGAGCTGCCACCTGGCCATGAGGGTGGTGGGCCCCCCCTCTAGGGCACGCCCCCTGTCTCATGGGCCCACGGTGGCCCTCCTCCACTTATCCCAGCACCCATCTTCTTCCTTTGTCTCACACAAACCCGAAAAACCAACTCAAGCACGAGTTCCAACCACTTTTGCTGTGATTTTTGATCTCCTTGCTCAAAGCACCTCTCGCAGAACTGCTTGGGGAGATTGTTCCTTGGTATGTGACTCCTCCATTGGCCCAATTAGGTTTTGTTCTAGTGCTTTATTCTTTGCAAATTTGTGCTGCATAGGTGACCATCTTCTTGAGCTTGCATGTCGAATTTATATGGCTCCAAGTAGTTCTAATGCTTGATATAGGCTCTAGCTACTTGTAGGAGTAATTTCTATCAATATTATTGAAGTTTGTTTACTTTTGTTTGAAGTTACTAAAAATTTCAGAATTTTTCAGAGAAAAACAATATGCTTAGGAAGATGTTCCAAGGTGGTTCCTCTAAGAAGCAAGGACCCAGGATTGCTATGCGCGATGCTGACGAGGATCCACCAAGAGACGCTCCAGTAAGGCCTTGCGAATGGCCGTCGTAAAATTTTATGGACCGTGCGGGAATTAAAGAAGAATTCAAAGCATATTTGCGCAATGCCGGTCTTGAGGATTTTGAGGCTAACAAATGCCCCCAGTATCATGATCTCATAAGTTCCTTTGTGAGGAGGTTTGAGTATTCATCTTCGCGTAATTCTCCTTCAGTCATGTTTGATCTCTATGACAAATCTTATACCATGGACTTAGAGGATTTCACTTCTGCTTGCAAACTTCCATCATGGGGTAGTGTTAGGGATCCCCCTAAATCTGAATTTAGAAACTTTCTTGCTAGTATAACTGTGGGGGAATCTAGAGATATAACACAGGCTACCACAGGGAGCATTCACTTTCCTGCTATACATTATTTTGCTCTCTTCATCGGTAGATGCATAAATGCTAAGGATGAAGCATGTCATATGTGTGTCCCTGATCTTAGCATTCTTAGGAGTGCTGTGTTAGGAGACCAATCTTATCATATGGGAGCCATTGTAGCTCGTAGGTTGCATCATAATAGACATAATGGATATTTCTTTGGAGGAATTTATGCAACCCGCTTAGCTCATTTTCTTGAGATAGACATTCGTGAGGGTGATACGGAGTTGCCTCCTGCATATTTAGATTATGACTCTATGGCTTCGCACCAGTTTGTCGAGAGGCCTGAATCACCTCTCTTATATCGTTTAATTTTTGATAAACGACGTGTTTTCCGTATTACTCTCCCTGCTCCTACCTTCTTTGATTCACAGACAAAAAGAAGATATGTTATTACCAGAGAGGAGGCAGAAGAGTACGAGAGGAGAGCGGAGGCAGCTCGACTCCACGCTGCAGCTCAGCAGGCGATAACCGCTGCACATCAGTATGATCCCAACTATTCTTCCTCATCATAGTACGACCCCAACAACTATTATTATGGATATCCGCCAGGCCAGCCGTGGCCATAGACCAACTTAGGCCAAAAGCCTAAGCTTAGGGGAGTACGTATTTCTCACCGACATTACATTTATGTTCACACACACTCATTGCTAGATGTCGGTGCTCATACTTTTTCACTGTAATATCCATACTAGTTTATTTTCTTTTTCCTGCTTTCTTCTTGTGTGTTTGTTAAACCTTAAGAAAAACCAAAAAATTAGTACTAGTTTATTTTTCTGCTATAGTAGTAATAATTAAAAAGAAAACCCAAAAATATTTCCCGTTCTTCTTTTGCTTGTTGGGAGCTTTCCCATGTAAATAGTTTTATTTCTTTTCTTTTCTTTGGGGGTCAGTAGGAGAAGACCACAATTAAATTGTTGAAGTGGCTCTTATATGCATTATTATTGATTTAACCAAGAGCCCATATTGCCTTGTCTTCTCCTGTTTATTGAATGCTCGCAGATTCCAGCTTAGTCCTATGCACGTACACTCTTATTATTGTTCACACCGTTCGGTCGTGCAAGTGAAAGGCAATTATGATGATATATGATGGACTGACTGAGATGAGAAAAGCTGGTATGAACTCGACCTCTTTTGTTTTTGTAAATATGATGAGTCCCTTGTTCTTGATTCATCTTACTATGAATAAACATGTTTGCAATGACGATTAGAGATCGTAGTTGCTTGTGCCATGCTTGATTAGCTATGAGTTATAATGATTTACCTTGTGTGCCAACATGCTATTGAGATTATTATGATGTGGTATGATGGGGTGGTATCCTCCTTTGAATGATTTAAGTGACTTGACTTGGCACATGTTCACACATGTAGTTGAAACAAAATCAACATAGCCTTCACGATATTTATGTTCGTGGTGGATTATATCCTACTCATGCTTGCATCCAATGTTTATTAATTTTAATGCATGTACATGGCTGCTGTTGCTCTCTAGTTGGTCGCTTCCCAGTCTTTTGCTAGCCTTCACTTGTACTAAGCGGGAATACTGCTTGTGCATCCAATCCCTTAAACCCCAAAGTTATTCCAGATGAGTCCACTATACCTTCCTATATACGGTATCTACCTGCCGTTCCAAGTAAATTTGTATGTGCCAAACTCTAAACCTTCAAATAATCATTCTGTTTGTATGCTTGAATAGCTCATGTATCAACCAAGGCTGTCCTTATCTTCCGTGTTAGGCAGGTTATTCTCAAGAGGAGTGGACTCCGCTCCTCAGTCACGAGAAAATGGCTGGTCACCGGGATGCCCAGTCCCATGCTTTATGCAAACTAAATCAAAATTAATTGTAAACAAAACTCCCCCTGGGACCTGATGTATGTTGGAGGCACTCGTTGTTTCGAGCAAGCCATGGATTGATGCTTGTTGGTGGAGGGGGAGTATAAACTTTACCATTCTGTTTGGGAACCGCCTATAATGTGTTTAGCATGGAAGATATCGCCATCTCTTAGTTGTTACGTTGACAATGAAAGTATACCGCTCAAAATACAATTTATCTCTATTGCAAAACCGAGCTCTGGCACCTCTACAAATCCCTGCTTCCCTCTGCGAAGGGCCTATCCATTTACTTTTATGTTGAGCCATCACCCTCTTATTAGAAAGCACTAGCTGGAGAGCACAGCCGTCATTTGCATTCATCACTGTTAATTTATGTTGGGTATGACTATGATTGGATCTCTTTTACCATGAGTTACAATGTCTAGTCAGTCCTTGATCTTTAAAGGTGTTCTGCATTTATGTTTTGCGGTCTCAGAAAAGGCTAGCGAGATACCATCTTGTTATATCATATTATGATTGTTTTGAGAAAGTGTTGTCATCCGAGATTTATTATTATGGCTTGCTAGTTGATTATGCTATTGATATGAGTAATTATGAGACCTGAGAATTATTGCAAATGTGGTTAGTTATGATCTACGCCGAAAACTTGAATGTTGGCTTGACATAGTTACAACAACAAGAGCAAACGGAGTTTGTAAAAGTTTTTCTTTCTTTCTTTCAGTTTGTCAACTGAATTGCTTGAGGACAAGCAAGGGTTTAAGCTTGGGGGAGTTGATACGTCTCCGTCGTATCTACTTTTCCAAACACTTTTGCCCTTGTTTTGGACTCTAACTTGTATGATTTGAATGAAACTAACCCGGACTGACGATGTTTTCAGCAGAATTGCTATGGTGTTGTTTTATGTGCAGAAAACAAATATTCTCGGAATGACCTGAAACTCCATAGAACATCCTAGAAAAAATAATAAAAAATCCTCGCCAAAGATGAAGACCAGGGGGTCCACACCCTTCTCACAAGGGTGGGGGGCGTCCCCCCTAGGGCGCGCCCCCTACCTCGTGGGCCCCCTGGATGCCCTCCGACGCCAACTCCAACTCTATATATTTGCTTTCGGAGAGAAAAAAATCAGAGAGAAGAAATCATCGCGTTTTACGATACGGAGCCACCGCCAAGCCCTAAAACCTCTCGAGAGGGCTGACCTGGAGTCCGTTCGGGGCTCCAGAGAGGGGAATCCGTCGCCATCGTCATCATCAACCATCCTCCATCACCAATTTTTCATGATGCTCACCGCTGTGCATGAGTAATTCCATCGTAGGCTTGCTGGACGGTGATGGGTTGGATGGGATCTATCATGTAATCGAGTTAGTTTTGTTAGGGTTTGATCCCTAGTATCCACTATGTTCTGAGATTGATGTTGCTATGCCTTTGCTATGCTTAATGCTTGTCACTAGGGCCCGAGTGCCATGATTTCAGATCTGAACCTATTATGTTTTCATGAATATATGTGAGTTCTTGATCCTATCTTGCAAGTCTATAGTCACCTACTATGTGTTATGATCCGGCAACCCCGAAGTGACAATAATCGGGACCACTCCCGGTGATGACCATAGTTTGAGGAGTTCATGTATTCACTATGTGCTAATGCTTTGTTCCGGTTCTCTATTAAAAGGGGGCCTTAATATCCCTTAGTTTCCAATAGGACCCCGCTGCCACGGGAGGGTAGGACAAAAGATGTCATGCAAGTTCTTTTCCATAAGCATGTATGACTATATACAGAATACATGCCTACATTACATTGATGAATTGGAGCTAGTTCTATGTCACCCTATGTTATGACTGTTACATGATGAACCACATCCGGCATAATTATCCATCACTGATCCGGTGCATACGAGTTTTCCATATACTGGTTCTCGCTTATTTACTTTCCCGCTGCTACTATTACAATCACTACAAAATACCAAAAACATTACTTTTGTTGTCTTTACTTTTGTTGCCGCTACCACCACTATCATATTACTGTGCTACTAAACACTTTGCTGCAGATACTAAGTTTCCAGGTGTGGTTGAATTGACAACTCAGCTGCTAATACTTGAGAATATTCTTTGGCTCCCCTTGTGTCGAATCAATAAATTTGGGTTGAATACTCTACCCTCGAAAGCTGTTGCGATCCCCTATACTTGTGGGTTATCACCAATTAGATACATAAGTTTTGGAGCCTCCTCTAGTTGATCTAGTTCTAGTTCTCGTCGGTCCTAGTTGACTAATTAGAGCTAGCCCTAGGCACCTCTAATCCTCATAATTAGAAGCCTCGTGTGGTTCTAATCTCCTCCCTCTAATTCTCCAGCGACGATTAGCTCTGGACGGTGAAGCGTTGCCGGATCGTGAAGACCATACGCTTGCAACCAAGTAGAGAGGTCGTGCTTTCGGTCTTTCGTTCGAGGGATCGTTCGAGGGCGGTACGTGGGATCATTATCGACGTTCGAGGGACTTCAAGTACGATCTACACCGACTCCTCTACTTCCGCTGCACTCCCGGAGTCGGTAATGATCATTGATCCAAACCTGTTATGCATCTTCATATTGTTCTTGGGTGATCGTAGGGCGAAAATTTTGTTTTCTACTTCGTTTCCCAATAGTGGCATCATGAGCAGTTCTATGAGTAGATGCAGGTTTCGATCTAGATCACATGTGATAGTGAGGGTGATTTTCTTGCTATGCTTCCCTCGAGTGTTGCTTTGGTTCAGTTCATTGACGGCATGGTATCTCTTTCTACAAGGTTCTGTCAATCGTTCGACTCTGGTTGTCGATGATCTGCTAACAGTTCCTTGGGCTTCACCATAGTCAAGAATAGTGAACCATCGTGTGCACAAGAGGGCAATGAAGATGGATGATATTCTAGGGAGTCACGCGTATTAGATGAAATTTAGTGTGGGGAACGAGATTTTTAATTAAGTCTCTTCTTTCACACACCCCGAAAGTTAATCTAGCAACAAGGATTATCACTTTATGGTGTCCGCGTAGGTAGCTAGGTTTATCCGAAAACCCTAGACGCCACGTAATTAATATTTGCCAAACCAATTAGAGGACTTCTAACTTGGTTTTGCAGGGTTTGCATATGATGTGGTACAACCTTCATCATGATAATAAGTTTATGTACGAGATGGTTATATTTTGTAATGTTAAGTGGCCTGCGCGTCACGTCATGGTGACTGGAGCCACAAGATTGCTGAAGGAAATATGCCCTAGATGATATAATAAAGTTATTATTTATTTCCTCACATCATGATAAATGTTTATTATTCATGCTAGAATTGTATTAACCGGAAACATAATACATGTGTGAATACATAGATAAACATAGTGTCACTAGTATGCCTCTACTTGACTAGCTCGTTGATCAAAGATGGTTGAGTTTCCTAGACATAGACATGAGTTTTCATTTGATTAATGGGATCACATCATTAGGAGAATGATGTGATTGACATGACCCATTCCGTTAGCTTAGCACTTGATCGTTTAGTTTACTGCTATTGCTTTCTTCATGACTTATACATGTTCCTATGACTATGAGATTATGCAACTCCCGATTACGGAAGAACACTTTGTGTGTTACCAAACATCACAACATAACTGGGTGATTATAAAGGTGCTCTACAGGTGTCTCCGATGGTGTTCGTTGAGTTGGCATAGATCGAGAATAGGATTTGTCACTCCGATTGTCGGAGAGGTATCTCTGGACCCTCTCGGTAATGCACATCAATATAAGCCTTGCAAGAAATGTAACTAATGAGTTAGTTGCATGATGATGCATTACGGAACGAGTAAAGAGACTTGCCGGTAACGAGATTAAACTAGGTATTGAGATACCGACGATTGAACCTCGGGCAAGTAACATACCGATGACAAAGGGAACAATGTATGTTGTTATGCGGTTCGACCTATAAAGATCTTCGTAGAATATGTAGGAAACAATATGGTCATCCAGGTTCCGCTATTGGTTATTGACTAGAGAAGTGTCTCGGTCATGTCTACATAGTTCTCGAACCTGTAGGGTCTGCACGCTTAACGTTCGTTGACGATATAGTATTTATGAGTTATGTATGTTGGTAACCGAATGTTGTTCGGAGTTCTGGATAAGATCACGCACATGACGAGGAACTCCGGAATGGTCCGGAGATAAAGTTTGATATATGGGATAATAGTGTTTGGTCTCCGGAATTCACCGGAAGGGGTTCCGGATGTTTCCCGAAATGTTTGGGTACGAGAACCCTTTATTTGGGCCAAAGGGGAAAGCCCATAAGGTTTTTGGAAAGCGCAAAAGGAAGTTTTGCGGAGTCCAGGGGATAGACGCTGGGAACCCTAGCGTCTGGCCTTGGAGTCCGAGAAGGACTCTTGCCTTTCGAGTGAAACCGACTTTGTGGAGGCTTTTACTCCAAGTTTCGACCCCAAGGCTCAACATAGAAATAGAGGGGTAGGGCTAGCACCCAAGACACATCAAGAAACACCAAGCCGTGTGCCAGCAACCCCGTCCCCTCTAGTTTTTCCTCCGTAATAGTTTTCGTAGTGCTTAGGCGAAGCCCTGCGGAGATTGTTCTTCACCAACACCGTCACCACGTTGTCGTGCTGCCAAAACTCATCTACTACTTCACCCCTCTTGCTGGATCAAGAAGGCAAGGATGTCATCGAGCTGAACGTGTGCTGAACGCGGAGGTGCCGTATGTTCGGTACTTGATCGGGACGGATCGTGAAGGTGTGGCTACATCAACCGCGTTTATAAACGCTTCCGCTTTCGGTCTACGAGGGTACGTAGACATACTCTCTCCACTCGTTGCTATGCATCACCATGATCTTGCATGTGCATAGATTTTTTTTGAAATTACTACGTTCCCCAACAGTGGTATCAGAGCCAGGTTTATGCGTAGATGTTATATGCACGAGTAGAACACAAGTGAGTTGTGGGTGATACAAGTCATACTGCTTACCAGCATGTCATACTTTGGTTCGGCGGTATTGTTGGATGAAGCGGCCCGGACCGACATTACGTGTACGCTTACGCGAGACTGGTTCTACCGACGTGCTTTACACACAGGTGGCTGGCGGGTGTCAGTTTCTCCAACTTTAGTTGAACCGAGTGTGACTACGCCTGGTCCTTGTTGAAGGTTAAAACAACACTAACTTGATGAACCATCGTTGTGGTTTTTATGCGTAGGTAAGAACGATTCTTTCTCAGCCCGTAGCAGCCACGTAAAACTTGCAACAACAAAGTAGAGGACGTCTAACTTGTTTTTGTAGGGCATGTTGTGATGTGATATGGTCAAGGCATGATGCTATATTTTATTGTATGCGATGATCATGTTTTATAAAGGAGTTATCGGCAACTGGCAGGAGCCATATGGTGTCGCTTTATTGTATGAAATGCAATCGTCGTGTAATTGCTTTACTTTATCACTAAGCGGTAGCGATAGTCGTAGAAGCAATAGTTGGCGAGATGACAACGATGCTACGATGGAGATCAAGGTGTCATGCCGGTGACGACGGTGATCATGACGGTGCTTTGGAGATGTAGATCAAAGGCACAAGATGATGATGGCCATATCATATCACTTATATTGATTGCATGTGATGTTTATCCTTTATGCATCTTATTCTGCTTTGATTGACGGTAGCATTATAAGATGATCTCTCACTAAAAGATCGTCGTGCTCAACGTTCTTATACAACGGGTGCAAGCCAGTTTTTGCACACGCAGAATACTCGGGTTAAACTTGACGAGCCTAGCATATGCAGATATGGCCTCGGAACACTGAGACCGAAAGGTTGAGCGTGAATCATATAGTAGATATGATCAACATAGTGATGTTCACCATTGAAAACTACTCCATTTCACGTGATGATCGATTATGGTTTAGTTGATTTGGATCACATGATCACTTAGATGATTAGAGGGATGTCTATCTAAGTGGGAGTCCTTAAAGTAATTTGATTAATTGAACTTAAATTTATCATGAACTTAGTACCTGATAGTATTTTGCTTGTCTATGTTGCTGTAGATAGATGGCCCGTGATGTTGTTCCGTTGAATTTTAATGCATTCCTTGGGAAAGCAAAGTTGAAAGATGATGGTAGTAATTACATGGACTGGGTCCGTAACTTGAGGATTATCCTCATTGCTGCACAGAAGAATTACGTCCTGGAAGCACCGCTGGGTGCCAGGCCTGCTGCAGATGCTGCTGATGACGTTAAGAACGTCTGGCAGAGCAAAGCTGATGACCACTCGATAGTTCAGTGTGCCATGATTTACGGCTTAGAATCGGGACTTCAATGACGTTTTGAACGTCATGGAGCCTATGAGATGTTCCAGGAGTTGAAGTTAATATTTCAAGAAAATGCCCGGATTGAGAGATATGAAGTCTCCAATAAGTTCTACAGCTACAAGATGGAGGAGAATAGTTCTGTCAGTGAACATATACTCAGAATGTATGGGTACCATAACCACTTGACTCAACTGGGAGTTAATCTTCTAGTTGATAGTGTCATTCACAGAGTTCTTAAATCACTACCACCAAGCTACAAGAGCTTCGTCATGAACTATAATATGCAAGGGATGGATAAGGCAATTCCCGAGCTCTTCGCAATGCCAAAGGCTGCGGAGGTAGAAATCAAGAAGGAGCATCAAGTGTTGATGGTCAACAAGACCACCAGTTTCAAGAAAAGGGGTAAAGGGAAGAAGAAGGGAAACTTCAAAAAGAATGGAAAACAAGTTGCTGCTCAAGAGAAGAAACCCAAGTCTGGACCTAAGCCTGAGACTGAGTGCTTCTACTGCAAACAGACTGGTCACTGGAAGCGGAACTGCCCCAAGTATTTGGCGGATAAGAAGGATGGCAAGGTGAACAAAGGTATATGTGATATTCATGTTGTTGATGTGTACCTTACTAGAGCTCGCAGTAGCACCTGGGTATTTGATACTGGTTCTGTTGCTAATATTTGCAACTCGAAATAGGGACTACGGATTGAGCGAAGATTGGTTAAGGACGAGGTGACGATGTGCGTGGGAAATGGTTCCAAAGTCGATGTGATCGCCATCGGCACGCTACCTACACTACTAGGAAAAGGCCTACTAATGGCACACCAGTTTTGCCTACAGTGATGCGCCATTAGTATCACGCCACTAGTATTTTTTACTAATGGTGCACCACTGGTGCGCCATTAGTATCTGGTATACTAATGGCACACCACCCAGTGCGCCATTAGTATATAACACCATGAGCCATTAGTATGCCTCCCAGGGGCCATATTTAACCATGTGCTTTGGCACACTAATGGCGCATTGCGGGTGGATGCGCCATTAGTATACTTGGCATACTAATGGCGCTCTGTAGTGATGCGCCATTAGTATGAATATTAGGTTTTATTTTTTTTACTTTTTTGATTTTTTCACATGTTACAAAATATATTATTTGACAGAATATAGACAGTAGCACACAGCAACAGCAGATTCATCGAATACAATAGAAGATTAGTCTCCGAATACAGTTCATCATATTAGTCTCCGAATTCAAAAGACCGAACAAAGATAAAACATTACAAGTCTCGAGACCGCGAGTATCGAGTTTGTCAGAAGTAATACTAATCCTAACAAGTCATACTAATCATCATCATACAACTTCTACTCGTTATTCATAACAAGTCATACGATCATCATCTTGATAGTCATCGAACCAACCCTACTTAATTGTTCTTAGCACATGATCATCAGTATTAGGCAGGACCTAAATACCCTATTTAAGCTAAAATAGCATAAAACAATATAGACCCTGACTCTCCATTATGGAGAATGGAGAACATCCTGTCTCCAATTCTTGCGCTTCGCTTCCTTTTGCTTCCAAGAAGCTCCTTACGACTGTCCATACATTTTTTCCATCCTTTGATTTTCATGTCTCCACTTCTTTTAGAAATCTCGTATGGACAGTTGAGATTCGTAGGACGACCTGGCTGTATGTTCAAAACATTAACACTACCTTTCTGATACATCATATGAGGCACACAATTCTCTAGGATTATCTGTTGAAAAACATAGTAATAACTTCATAGTTAGCAATGATGTACTAGTTTTAGAAGTATGCAAAAGATGCACGAATGTCGTAATAGTAAAAATCTTACCAGGGTATCTCCATGGTAGTTACCGTAGTTGAACACATGCACTAGTGGCATGTATTTACCATAATGTTGAGGAGTTTGATTGTGGATAATGTAATTCTCAATGTCAGTACAAAATCCGACCAGATGATTTTTCTCCTTGTAAGTTGTTAATTCGGAGCCATCGGTGTAGTGGGTTTTGTCTACCATCTCTTGCACATTCTTTGAACAATAAAAATAAGCTGTCAACTATTTTGAAATAAACAATATAAATTAGCTAATAACTATGTTTGAGAAACTCACATAGCGGTAGAACTAGAGGCGTATCAAAAAGGACCCAAATGTCCATATTGTCTTGGTTGATGTCAGGATTACCAAGATCCATGGTGATAAGCATACCCTCATCAAAACCATACATCTTGCAAAATGCTTCCCAATTTTTGCAACCAAAATGGGTTACGCTCTCAGAATTATATAGATTTACTTCAAAGTTCACATCATGATGAGTCCTTAGGTGAATTTTCTTTGTTTCAGAAATTTCATGGTCTTCAAAATCCATCCTCTCCAAGACATAGCGTCTTGCATGGCATGGGATAAGCTATACTCGAATTGTAAAAGATGAAAATTACACGTTGAAATAGTTGAAGTCATGCTTAATTATGAAAATAACACTTGTCGTCGTTGTGTACCGTTTCAACTTCGAAGGTCTCCTCGAGCTTAATGCTGAAGTGCCGATCATCGTCCAGGTGAGGCATGTCGCACAGACCTCGATCGTCGTGGCACCAGTCACACTCCGCAGGGAGACTTTCGTCGTCCGATGATGATGACGACATATCCTACGTTCATAATTCAAAACTACATCATTTAGGGTTTGTCGACACTGAGGCATCCTAAAAGCTAAGCTTTTATCATTTAGGGTTTGTCGACGCTAAGGCACCCTAAAAGCCTAAGCTTTCATCATTTAGGTTCTTATCGACACCGAGGCACCCTAAAAGCCAAGGTTTTATCATTTAGGGTTTGTCGACGTCGAGGCACCCTAAAAGCCTAAGCTTTCATCATTTAGGTTTTGTCGACGCCGAGGCACCCTAAAAGCCTAAGCGTACATCATTTAGGTTCTCATCGACACCGAGGCACCCTATAGAAGCCAAGTTAAGTTTTCATCATTTAGTGCTTATCGATGCTGAGGCACCCTAGGTTGGGCCTAATCACTTGGCTCTGTTGCCACCCATGTTGGGTTTATCATCTAGGGTTTATCGATGCTAAGGAGAATTCTAAGTTGGGCCTAATCACTTGGCTCTATTGCCACCTATGGTTTAATGCAGCAAGAATGGCGGGGTAGTTGATCCTACTTAACTAAGTACTACGATACCCCAACCCATGCATTAGTCGCAAGTACCCCATATGTCCTATTTTTAGCAAAGTCATGCTAAAATTCACGAAAAATTTCAGCATGACCTTTGCTGAAAATAGGACATATGGAGTACCCGAATTTGCTGGAACGGAAGTTAATCGACATTCCGGCAGACTCAAGGGCCTCTTGGGGTACCTGCAAATTCATCACGACACAATGGTCGGAGACAAAACCCAGCCACAGACCATATGGTCCTCTGCTTTCATATGGAAAAAAATCAGCTCAACTTATGTGAGCTTCCATTCCAGATATAATAGGTCACCAAACAAAAAATCATCCAGATATAATGGTACAACAAAGAAACAACTTAATCCATGCCTCAGCTTATGAACAGTCATTACTTTAAATACAGAAGAAGGAACAATTTATTTGTGACATAGTTACAAATGATGCCAGAATAAAGCAACACCCTGCACTAGCCTAAAAACAAGTGAAGTTTCACCCATATAAGAACAACTTTATAAAATCAGAGAAGTTGGTAAATTTTTTGTATCCTTCATATACACCGGAGTACAATGCTTTATAATGTTCCATCATCATTACAGAAAATTGACAATTGTCCATAACAGTTAACTGAAATTTTTGCCTCATAGCTTGGGTGGGTTAAGTACTAGGAGACTTTGTAATGTGCAGTACAGGTGCAGTAACAGGCTTCTGAGTTAAGAAAGCATTTTTGTTTGATTTTCAAACCACACACTTACTTTCAACTATAAACAAAACTGACTTGCTGTTAATGAAACTCATGGTGGAAGTAACTACTAGCAGCATGTCATTATCATGGCAGTCCACTATATATTTTTATGAAAAAATACATCATTATCAGGGCACATTATGGCCATTTTCTTACATGATGCTAACTGTACCTAACTAATTTTTTTGATAGTAGCTCAAGTTTTTGACAGTAGCTCCTAACTCTACCTAACTGAATTTTTTGACAGTAGCTCCAGTTTTGACAGTAGCTCAAGTTTTTGACAGTAGCTCCTAACAATAGCTCCTAACTGAATTTTCTGCTTAAAGGGAAGGCTGACTTAAGTGGCAAGATGATACAATTTGCGTAACATAACAATATATGCATCTTAATATAACACCATCTCCTAACAGAAATAGTATCCAGATCTACTAGGGGGCAAAGTAGAACTGATATTCTTTTGCTAACCTCTAGCTAGTACAAGGTATAGAAGAGGAGGTAAGAGAAGAAATAGTGACATTTCTCTTAGCAGGAGACTTTTTCTCTCTTCTAGAAACAACAGTAAATTTCTCCTCCTCTTCCACTACAGTATCATGCCAACTTAGACACAAGGAGGCGACATTTCCATTCGAGTCATGAATATCTAAACAGTGTTTAGTTTTGTTACTAATTTGTTCCCTGGATAATTCCAATTCCTTGAGAACATGAATAAAATCAAAATTATCCAAAGGAATATCAACACCCATCATTGATGCTCTAAACATAATCTCCTTAGCTACTTAATTCCCCAACCCTAGCTACTTAATTCTCCAACCCCTTTTCTTGTCCAAAATTCTCCAACCCCTAACCCAAGAACACATCAGATGGAAATCAAGAGGGGGAAGAGGGGGAAGCGGCTCGGGTGCTCACTTGGGAGGTCGAGGGCGACTCGGGGTAGCCGGAGCTAGTCGAGGCAGCGCGAATTCGGCTTCAAGCGGTGGTGATGGTGGCCGAGGCGGAGGAAATCGGTGGGCGTCCGAGGGCGTCTGAGGAGGCGCGGGGGCGGCGATGGAGACAGAGGCGCGGGGGCGGCAGCGGCGTGGGGGCGGCGACGGAGACGGAGGCGCGGGGGCGGCGGCGGCGTGGGGGCGGCGACAGAGACGGAGGCGCGGGGGTGGCGGCGGTGTGGGTCGGGGTAGCGGGGGGAATTAGCTAGGGGGGCGAGGGAGAGGGAGGAAGGGGATCTGGCGAGAGGGAGGGAATTAGCTAGGGGGGAATCTTACTAATGGCGCACCCGCGTTCGGTGCGCCATTAGTAATCTTTTTTTTACATAGCAATGGCGCACCAGGCAGAGGTGCGCCATTAGTAATCTTTTTTTTACATAGCAATGGCGCACCAGACAGAGGTGCGCCATTAGTAATCTTTTTTTATATATAGCAATGGCGCACCAGCTAGAGGTGCGCCATAAGTAATTTTTTTGTTGCATGTAATAATTTTTTAGAAAATGAATATGAATATAAAACAATAATATTTTTTTATAAAAACAGTAATAATTGTTGTTTAACAAAAATTGTAGTCTACACTTTTTTATTATTATTTTTTAAAAAATGAAGAGGGGAGAGAAGGCGCGGGTGGGATCGAGATCGAGATGGAGGGGGATCGAGATCGAGTGACCTCATGAATATTCAATATTTTATCATATTGAATATGAAAAAATATCATCAAATTTGAAAAATATTCATGAATTCAAAAAGTGCCCATGAAATTTAAAAATATTCATGATATCAAAAAGTGCCCATGAAATTTAAAAATATTCATGATATCAAAATATATACTAATGGCGCACTTTTACAGGGTGTGCCATTAGTAGTTTAAACTAGTAATGGCGCACTGTGAGGCGGTGCGCCATTAGTAGTTTTGCAAAAAAAAAGAATAAAAAAAATTCAGTACTGGCGCACTCCCTGTCTGGTGCGCCATTACTAGTTAGAACTAGTAATGGCGCACTTCGGTAGGATGCGCCATTAGTATGTATGTAAAAATGAAAAAAAATTATCACTAGTGGCGCACCTATTTTCTGGTGCGCCATTAGTGTCTTCCACACTAATGGCGCATCACCAACTGGTGCGCCATTAGTATATAGTAGTGGCGCACTACTTCCCTGGTGCGCCATTAGTGTCAATCCTATCTATAGCCCTTTTCCTAGTAGTGCTATACATCTACCTTCAGGATTAATTTTAGACCTAAATAATTGTTATTTGGTGTCAGCGTTAAGCATGAACATTACATCTGGATCTTGTTTGATGCGAGACGGTTATTCATTTAAATCAGAGAATAATGGTTGTTCTATTTATATGAGTAATATCTTTTATGGTCATGCACCCTTGAAGAGTGGTCTATTTGTGTTGAATCTCGATAGTAGTAATACACATATTCATAATGTTGAAGCCAAAAGATGCATAGTTGATAATGATAGGGCAACTTATTTGTGGCACTGCCGTTTAGGTCATTGATGACCCATAAGTATAGGGGATCTATTGTAGTCCTTTCGATAAGTAAGAGTGTCGAACCCAACGAGGAGCAGAAGGAAATGATAAGCGGATTCTAGCAAGGTATTCTCTGCAAGTACTGAAATAAGTGGTAACAAATAGTTTTGTGATAGGAAAATTTGTAACGAGCAACAAGTAACAAAAGTAAATAAAGTGCAGCAAGGTGGCCCAGTCCTTTTTGTAGCAAAGGACAAGCCTGGACAAACTCTTATATAGAGAAAAGCGCTCCCGAGGACACATGGGAATATCATCAAGCTAGTTTTCATCACGCCCATATGATTCACGTTCGGTACTTTGATAATTTGGTATGTGGGTGGACCGGTGCTTGGGTGCTGTCCTTACTTGGACAAGCATCCCACTTATGATTAACCTCTACTGCAAGCATCCGCAACTACAACAAAAGTATTAAGGTAAACCTAACCATAGCATGAAACTTATGGATCCAAATCAGCCCCTTACGAAGCAATGTATAAACTAGGGTTTAAGCTTCTATCACTCTAGCAACCCATCATCTACTTATTACTTCCCAATGCCTTCCTCTAGGCCCAAATAATGGTGAAGTGTCATGTAGTCGACGTTCACATAACACCACTAGAGGAGAGACAACATACATCTCATCAAAATATCGAACGAATACCAAATTCACATGACTACTAATAGCAAGACTTCTCCCATGTCCTCAGGAACAAACATAACTACTCACAAATCATAAACATGTTCATAATCAGAGGGGTATTAATATGCATATAGGATCTGAACATATGATCTTCCACCAATTAAACCAACTAGCATCAACTACAAGGAGTAATTAACACTACTAGCAACCTACTAGCACCAATCCCGGACTTGGAGACAAGAATTGGATACAAGAGATGAACTAGGGTTTTGAGAGGAGATGGTGCTGATGAAGATGTTGATGGATATTTCCCTCTCCCGATGAGAGGAGCATTGGTGATGACGATGGCGATGATTTCCCCCTCCGAGAGGGAAGTTTCCCCGGCAGAACAGCTCTGCCGGATCCCTAGATTGGTTCCGCCTCGTGGCGGCTGAGTTTCATCCGAGAAGATGGCTTCTTATTTTTTTTCCATCGAAAGACTTCATATAGCAGAAGATGGCCACCGGAGGGCCACCAGGGGGCCCACAAGGTAGGGTGGCGCGCCCAGGGGGGTAGAGCGTTCCCCCACCCTCGTGGGCAGGGTGTGGCTCCCTGGTGAATCTCTTTCGCTGAGTATTTTTTATATATTCTGAAAACGTCTTCCGTGAAGTTTCAGGACTTTTGGAGCTGTGCAGAATAGGTCTCTAATATTTGCTCCTTTTCCAGCCCAGAATCCCAGCTGTCGGCATTCTCCCTCTTCATGTAAACCTTATAAAATAAGAGAGAATAGGCATAAGTATTGTGACATAATGTGTAATAACAGCCCATAATGCAATAAATATCAATATAAAAGCATGATGCAAAATGGACGTATCAACTCCCCCAAGCTTAGACCTCGCTTGTCCTCAAGCGAAAAGCCGAAATAAAAAAATATGTCCACATGTTTAGAGATAGAGGTGTCGATAAAAAAATAAAATAAGGACATGAGGGCATCATGATCATTCTTAGAACAGCAACTTACATAATTCTTGTCATATGCTTTCTTATGCTGGAGTAATAATTCAATCACAATTTCAAGTATGAATCGTAAACTTCATTTAAAACTAACAAACTATAATCTCAGTCATTGTAGCAATTGCAATTTATCATAACATAGGAAAGAGTCAATATATAAGAGCTTTTCAGCAAGTCCAAATACTCAACTATCATATAGTCTTTCACAATTGCTGACACTCACGCAATACTTATGGGTATGAAGTTTTAATCGGACACAGAGAAAGATAGGGGCTTATAGTTTTGCCTCCCAACGTTTTACCTCAAGGGTAATGTCAACAATAATAGTTCATGAAAACTCACATCCAATTAGCCATTTATACCAGGATCTCTCCAACATACTATGCTTGCCAAAGGATAAAATGTAAAAAGGAAGGGTGAATATCACCATGAATCTTATGCAATGTAGGGGATAAAAGTAAAAGATAAGCCCTTCACAGAGGAAACCAGAGGTTGTCATGCGCTTTTGTAGTTGGATGCACATAATGCGAAAGAACATCACTTTATATTGCCACTTGTGATATGGACCTTTATTATGCAGTCTGTCGCTTTTATTTCTTCTGTATCACACGATCGTATAAAGCTTATTTCTCCCACACTAATAATTCATACATATTTAGAGAGCAATTTTTATTGCTTGCACCGATGACAACTTACTTGGAGGATCTTACTCAATCCATAGGTAGGTATGGTGGACTCTCATGGCAAAACTGGTTTAAGGGTATTTGGAAGCACAAGTAGTATCTCTACTTGGTGCGACGAATTTGGCTAGCATGAGGGGGAAAGGGAAGCTCAACCATGTTGGATGATCCATGACAATATAATTTATCTCAGATGTAAGAAAACATAACCCATTACGTTGTCTTCCTTGTCCAACGTCAACTCTTTAGCATGTCATATTTTAATGAGTGCTCACAATCATAAAAGATGTCCAAGATAGTATATCTATATGTGAAGACCTCTCTTTC
The DNA here is from genome assembly GCF_003073215.2 of Triticum urartu. NCBI lineage: Eukaryota > Viridiplantae > Streptophyta > Magnoliopsida > Poales > Poaceae > Triticum > Triticum urartu. Next base: position 34,920,801 of record NC_053027.1, read on the forward strand.
TTTATTACTTCCTATTAATTGCAACGATGACCAAAAACTATGCTTGTCAACCCTCAACAACTTTTATTCATCATACTTTTTTCTATGTGAGCTCATTACTCTCCATAAGACTCACACGATCTCTTTGTTTCTTTTTATTTCTTTCTCTTTTCTTTTATTCCCTTAGGATCATGGAAAAATAATCAAGCCCTTGACTCAACACTAATCTTTATTATATAGCTCACGGACTCGATTACATAGAGGAATTATAAAAGCAAAACTCAAAACTAGATCATGCGATAAACTTTATTCTACTAGATCAAGATAATACCAAAAGGATCGAACTAAGGAAAACGATAAAGATAAAAGTGACGGTGATACGATACCGGGGCACCCCCCAAGTTTGGCAGTTGCCAAGGGGAGTGCCCATACCCATGTGATTATGTCTCCTTTGTTGGTGAAGAAGGTGGAGTTGTTGATGATGGATAGTCGCACATCGAGCGTAGGAGGTCTTCTAACTTGCGGATAATGCCCTTGAGTGCGATGATATGCTCCTTCAACAAAATATTTTCACGTGTGAGATACTTATTTTGTATATGAGCTAACTCAATCATCTTGAAATCTTCGAGCTCTGTTGGGGTAAGAAGATTGTGATCAAGTTGAAGGGTGTCTTCTGTTTCCGGAACTTGGTCCTCCATGGCCTTCTTGATCCCTTCATCCTTGTTGATCTCCATGGGTTCTTCTCTCTTCAGCTCTATCTTCATTAGCCAAGCATCATTGCCCTCATGGTTGGAGGCGGAGGGAGACGACATAGTGCCTGGCCTTGACAACCCTGACAGAAAAAAGCTCGAAACAAAGACAGGAGATTTTTACGTGATACGGGAGTCGAAACCCCCGGGAGATTATATAATGAATATTTACCGACCAAAATACGTGTCGTGTACGAAAATGGAGTACGGAGAGCACACGAGGTGCCCACGAGGTAGGGGGCGCCCAGGGGGGTAGGGCGCGCCCTCCACCCTCGTGGAGCCCTCGTGTCCTTCCCGGACTGCTTCTTATTTTTCTATTTTTCTAAATATTCCAAAACGGAGAAATATTGCCTTAAAAACTGTTTTGGGTCGGTTTACTTACCGTACCACATACCTATTCCTTTTCGGAGTCTGAAACGTTCCGGAAAGTGTCCCTTATGTATTCCTCCAGGGTTACGTTTTCAATAACATTGGTTTCAACATTTATGGGATTACCTGAGATATAATGTTTGATTCTTTGACCGTTCACCACCTTCGGATTTGTGCCTTCGAAGTTGTTGATTTTTATGGCACCGGAACGAGAGACCTCCTCGATAATGTAAGGACCTTCCCATTTAGAGAGAAGTTTTCCTGCAAAAAATCTCAAACGAGAGTTTTATAGCAATACATAGTCACCTTCATTAAACTCACTCTTTTGTATCCTTTTATCATGCCATCTTTTAACCTTTTCTTTAAACAACTTGGCATTTTCGTAGGCTTGGGTTCTCCATTCATCGAGTGAGCTAATATCAAATAACCTTTTCTCACCAGCAAGTTTAAAATCATAATTGAGCTCTTTAATAGCCCAATATGCCTTGTGTTCTAGCTCGAGAGGTAAGTGACATGCTTTTCCATAAACCATTTTATACGGAGACATACCCATAGGATTTTTATATGCAGTTCTATAGGCCCATAATGCATCATCAAGTTTCTTGGACCAATTTTTTCTAGATCTATTAACAGTCTTTTGCAAAATTAATTTGAGCTCTCTATTACTTAATTCTACTTGACCACTAGACTGTGGGTGATAAGGAGATGCAATTCTATGATTAACATCATCTTTAGCAAGCATTTTATGCAAAGCACCATGAATAAAATGTGAACCACCATCAGTCATTAAATATCTAGGGACCCCAAATCTTGGAAAAATAACTTCTTTAAGCATTTTAATAGAAGTGTTATGATCAGCACTACTAGTTGGAATAGCTTCTACCCACTTAGTAACGTAATCAACAACCACTAAAATATGTGTATATCCATTAGAGGAAGGAAAAGGTCCCATATAGTCAAAGCCCCAAACATCAAATGGTTCAATAACAAGTGAATAATTCATAGGCATTTCTTGACGTCTACTAATATTACCAATTCTTTGACATTCATCACAAGATAAGACAAACTTACGGGCATCCTTGAAGAGAGTAGGCCAATAAAAACCAGATTGCAATACCTTATGTGCAGTTCTATCTCCAGCATGGTGTCCTCCATAAGCTTTGGAGTGACACTTGCGTAGGTTCTGTTCCTGTTCATGCTCAGGTACACAACGTCTAATAACACCATCTACTCCTTCTTTATAAAGATGTGGGTCATCCCAAAAGTAATGCCTCAAATCATAGAAGAACTTTTTCTTTTCCTGATATGTGAAACTAGGTGGTATAAACTTAGCAACAATGTAATTAGCATAATCAGCATACCATGGAGCAGTATTAGAAGCATTTATAACATTTAATTGCTCATCAGGAAAGCTATCATCAATAGGTAGGGGTCATCAAGCACATTTTCTAACCTAGACAAGTTGTCTGCAACGGGGTTCTCAGCTCCCTTTCTATCAACAATAGAGTAAAATGCAAGCGTGGTCCTAATTCTTTTCTGAAAGTGTCACTTGAGTCCTAATTCTTTCAAAATGCATATTTGAGTCCCATATCTTTTTAAGTTGTTCATCCGAGGTCCTAATCTCGTCCGACCGCCGCTGACCAGTGCCACGTCGACACCAGAGGGCCCAGGCGGGATAACGACTGGCTGCGTATATTTGCAGAAAAACCCTCTAACCCTAAATCACTTTCACTCGCGGTCCATCTCCCTCTTCCTCTCCCTCTCCCTGTCTGGCGGAAACAGGGGATTGACGGCGGCGGCTCTGCTCCAATGAGAAGAGGGGGCCGTTGCCGGCGGCGGCGGCTGTTGTCCGGCGACGGCGACGCTAGGATGGCGCCACATCTACGGCGACCCGGAGATCCTCCTCCGCGATATGGTAAGTGCTCGTAACCCTAATCCCAATCTCTCCCCTGTTATGTGCTCATAACCCTAATCAGTGACCGAATCCTTTGCAATCTAGGACCACAAGAGGAGCTTTTCAGTGTAGAAATCAATTATGATGTTTTTTTTGTGGATTTGGCAAGTCGAAGTCATATGTTGATGGCAAAGAGGTTGTGTTTGATGGATGTGAAGTAGATACATGGTCTCCTCTCTGGCTCACTGATTTTATGCAACAATTAGGATATAGTGACCAATCGAACTTCATTTTGTATTGGTTGCTCCCTGGAAAAAAATCTAGCTGATGGTCTCCGGATTGTGGACTACTGCGACACTGACACATTGCACATGACAGCAGTTGTCCCAAAATTTTAGTATTTTCAGTTGTTTGTGGACCATAAAGATATGACATTTGACAATGCAATGGATGACATTAATGTTAGTGGTACACCTGATCTTCCTGCTGTACTAAGTCCTAAGTCTGCTCAGTTTAATACTGGAATTAGGGGCAGTCCTAGGTTTAAGGTTAAAGCTCAGAAAGGAAATTTGAACCAGTGTCATGGAGGCAGCAACAATGTAGGAAGTAGCAGTGTTCCACCAATGGCACAAAGTGTTGGCCATGAGCTCAGAAGAAGCAGGAGAAAGCTTGTGGTAGAAGAAGAAATTTGCAATGAAAAAGACAGTGACAGTGATGACAGTGAGTGGGATTCAGACTGGGTTGACTCTGACAATGAAGTAGGTAAAGATGATGATGATCTTTATGAAGAATGGGTGGATGAAAAATTTGAGCAGAAGAAAAAGAAGAAATCCATATTGGAGCAGGACAGTGACTATGAATCTGATGAGCTGCAAGAGTTGCAAGATTCCGAGCTTGAAGAGAGTGATTCAGCAGAAGAAGTGGAAGTAGTTGATGCTCAAGGAAGGAAAACAAGGAAGAAGAAAGTGAAGCTCAAAAGGTGGAGGCCAGAGAACATGAAAGAAGTGAATTTTCATATAGGAATGGTGTTCTTGACAGTGACTGAACTAAGGGCAGCAATTCAAGAGTACATTGTGAAACAAAGAGTGCAAATACGATACATTAAAAATGATAAGCAGAGGGTTAGGGCTGGCGGTGTTGGTGATTGTCCCTGGTCCTTATTTGCTGCACCCGATAGCAGGACAAAATCTTGGGTTGTGAAGAAGTATGTGGGAGAACATACATGTGAAAGAGAGTGGGCACTGAAGCAATTCACAGCAAAATATCTAGCTGCCAGGTATGTGGAGACTTTCAGAGAAGATGAGAAGATGTCCTTGCAGAACTTTGCAAGGCTTGTTCAGTTGGACTACAATATGCTTCCTACTAGAAGCAAGCTAGCAAGAGCAAGAAGATTTGCACTGAAGCAAATACATGGAGATGAACTGGAACAGTACAATTTACTTTGGGACTTTGCAGCTGAAGTTAGAAGGTCCAATCCTGGAAGTACAATGTTTGTGAATACAAAAGCTGGAGTTTTTGAGAACTATTACATGTCATTGGATGCATGCAAGAGAGGTTTCTTACTTGCTTGCAGGCCAATTATATGCATTGATGGGTGCCACATTAAGAACAAGTATGGTGGAGTGATGTTGACAGCTGTTGGAGTTGATCCCAATGATTGTATCTTTCCCATTGCTATTGCCATAGTTGAAGTTGAAGACACTATTACATGGAAGTGGTTTCTAAACACATTGAAGGAGGATCTAAACATACAAAACACAGCAGGATGGACACTTATGAGTGACAGGCAGAAGGTATCAGTACTGTAGCATTTCATTTGTCATACTGTAGCATTTCATATATAGCATTTCTTTTGTCATACTGTAGCATTTCATATATAGCATTTCATTTGTTTTCTATACTCTGTGTATGTAGGGGTTGATCAATGCTGTCAATGCACTATTTCCTGATGCACAACATAGATTTTGTGTGAGGCACCTGCATCAAAACTTTGCAAAAAACTGGAAAGGCGATGTTTTCAAGAATAAGTTGTGGCAATTGCAAGAGCTACACATGAGGCAGACTGGAAGAAATACATGCAAGAGATGGATCAGGGGGCATTTGAGTACTTGGATGCAATTGACCCAAGACAGTGGTGCAAGGCCTATTTCCAAGAACTCCCAAATTGTGATTTGCTTCTGAATAATAGTTGTGAAGTGCTTAACAAGTAAGTACTAACTGTAGCATCTCATTTCTCTAAAGAACTGTAGATACATACTTGTTAATAGTAGCATTTTATTAACAGTAGCATTTTATTTGTTGCCACTGTAGATACATACTTGATGCTAGAGAACTGCCCATTGTGAGTGCTCTTAAGAAGATCAAGGACCAGTTAATGACTAGGTTTTATAGCAAAAATGTGGAAGCTGAGGAGATGTGTGGTTCTATTTGTCCCAAAATTAGAAAGAAATTGAACAAAAACATTGACATGTCCAACAACTGCACAGCTTTGCCTGGTGGGCAACATATCTTTCATGTCAAGGGCATGATTGGGGAATATGAGGTGAACATACAGAAGGAAGAGTGCTCATGTAGGGCCTGGCAGCTCTCTGGAATTCCATGTAGACATGGAGCAGCATGTTTAAGATATGAAAGAATTAAACCGGAGGCTGTTGTCAACAAGTGCTACAGCATTGAAGCTTTCAAAGTAGCTTATGGCAAAGTCATAATGCCATGTAGTGATCCTAGGGTGTGGCCTAGAACTAATGGCCCTCCAGTGGCACCACCCAAATATGAGAAGCAAGTTGGGAGGCCTGGGACCAAAAGGAAGAAGAACCCGCTAGAGGAAGAGAATGGTACTAGGATGAGCAGGCATGGCATTGTGGGGCATTGTAGTGTGTGCCAGCAGCTAGGGCACAACAAAAGAAAATGCCCTGAACTTGGTAGGGGCCCAGCAGCACAAGTTGCACCAGAAGCAGCAGCAGGAGATGCAGCACATGGAGCAGGAGATGGAGCACAAGTTGCACCAGAAGCAACAGCAGGAGATGCAGCACAAGGAGCAGGAGATGGAGCAGCAGGAGATGCACCAGTAGGAGATGAAGCAGCAGGAGATGCACAAGTAGAACAGGCACAACCTGAACCTATTCAGGTTATTCTACCTGAAGAAGCAGCAACACTGCCAGCACCTAGCCACAGAAAAAAACTGCCAGTAAAAAGGCCAACTTACAAGGTGTTCATTTTTTCAACATTTATGCATTTGTACATTCTTTCAACATTTATGCATTTTTACATTGTAATGCCTATTATGCAGAAAAAGTCATGCCCACAACTCTCAAGTAGAGCATCCAGTTTGGTTTCACCTTCAATGACTTATGATCTTGCTTCATCTACTGTAATGGAAATCCTGCAAGACCAAGTGAGTGTTAATTACTTTCTTGTACTGTGTATTTTCCTAATAATTACTAAGTGTTGCAAATGCTTCAATTGTAGGTTATATCTACACAACAATCACAAACATCGTTGCCAGCTCCTCTGCTAGAGAGCCAGTTCCTTGCATCCTGTAGAGATGCCCTGCCCCCTCCAAGAGTGCAAACTACTGCAACACTTGGCTTGAAGAGAAGGAAGAAAGTGAGAAAAACTAAGGAGAACAAAGCCCCAGGAACTCAGAACTGAAGAGCTACAAGATTGACACAGTTTGGACATATTTTGGACATATTCTGGAAAGAAGCAGTGTAGGATGTTGTCTTTTTTTGGTTAGGAAACAAGATGGTTTGTAATGAAACCTGATGCTGGGATGTGCCTCTGGGTTTCACACAAACCATGGAAAAGAGTACTCCCATGGAAATGTAATGCTATTTCCTACTTTTGTTGCACAACTTCAAGACTTTGTAATGTTGAACCCATCTATCTATCTATCTTTCAAACTACTTCTAAGTTCAATCACTGTTTATTTGTGTTGTCAATGCTATTGAAAAAATGCTGCCACAATACAGAAAAAACAAAAAAAATGCTGGCAAGTTTTACTTCAATTTCATTACCACAGTACATGATCAATATCTAGATAAATCAACAGTGCATACATCAACACTAGATACATCATACTACCACATCACTTCTTAAAACCTACATACACCACTACTGCAATCAGTACAACAAGTGCACTGAGAATACACTTACAAAGAAAAATGAGCTCATTCATCTTCTTCACTACATCTGCATTCACCACAGTCTCAACAGTGTTCTGCATTGCTACTGCACATTCCTCTTGCACATCTATTTCTTCACTTGCAATGACACCAGCCGAATCAAAACTGCTAAATCCATGGCTGATGTACCCACCTTTCACCAAAAAATCATAATATTTGTCTGGTCCATCTTCCCAATAATAATGTTGGCAAGGATTTGGTGGAATCTGACACAAATTTAGTAACAAAGTTCAGCAAAAAAATAACACAGGAACACACAAACATCAAATCGATAGGGGCATTTGTAGAAAATCTTACATGATGATTGGGGCATTTGTAGAAAATCCTGCCAGGATTTGCCCCGATTTTGACACAAGACGAATTGTAGATCAAATGCGGCAGCTAGGGCAAAGTACCAACGGCAGCATCCCCGCCGGCGGCTGCACCGAATGAGCTACTGTCCTCGGTGGAGATGCCGGTGGTGGAGACGGCGCTGCCAAGGCCATGGATGACCGCGATGGACCAGGCAACTTCCTCCCGTGGTGCTTCACCGTGGAGGAGCTAGCGGCGGCGGACATCGCGTTGGGCGGCGGCGAAGGGAGCAGAGCGGGGTGGAGGAGATCTAGGGACAGGGGAATGGGAAGGATGGATTAATCAGGGGCCAAATTGCATATAAGCCCAACCGCCAGGGGCAGGAAAACTCCCGCCTGGGCCCTCTGGTGTCGACGTGGCACTGGTCAGCGGCGGTCGGACAAGATTAGGAGCTCGGATGAACAACTTAAAAAGATACGGGACTCAAATATGCATTTTGAAAGAATTAGGACTCAAGTGGCACTTTCAGAAAAGAATTAGGACCGCGCTTGCATTTTACTCTCAACAATATGTAAGTCAAATTCTTGTAGCAAGAGAACCCATCTAATAAGTCTAGGTTTAGCATCTTTCTTTTCCATAAGATATTTAATAGCAGCATGATCAGTGTGAATAGTTACTTTAGAATCAACAATATAAGGTCTGAACTTATAACAAGCAAAAACAACTGCTAAGAATTCTTTTTCAGTGGTAGCATAATTTCTTTGAGCATTGTCTAGGGTCTTACTAGCATATTGAATAACATTTAATTTCTTATCAACTCTTTGCCCTAGAACAGCACCTACAGCATAATCACTAGCATCACACATAATTTCAAAGGGTAAATTCCAATCAGGTGGCTGAACAATAGGTGCAGAGATCAATGCTTTCTTAAGTATTTCAAATGCTTCTACACAATCATCATCAAATACAAATGGTGTATCTTTTTGTAATAAATTAGTCAAAGGCCGAGAAATTTTTGAGAAGTCCTTAATGAACCTCCTATAAAATCCGGCATGACCAAGGAAACTTCTTATACCTTTGATGTCCTTGGGACATGGCATCTTCTCAATAGCATCAACCTTGGCTTTATCAACCTCAATACCTCTTTCAGAAACTTTGTGCCCCAAGACAATACCTTCATTAACCATAAAGTGGCACTTTTCCCAATTCAAGACAAGATTAGTTTCTTCACATCTCTGCAAAACTCGATCAAGGTTGCTCAAGCAATCATCAAAAGAAGATCCATAGACGGAGAAATCGTCCATGAAAACCTCACAAATATTTTCACAAAAGTCAGAGAATATATCCATCATGCATCTTTGAAAGTTAGCAGGTGAATTACATAGACCAAAAGGCATACATCTATAAGCAAAAGTACCAAAAGGGCAAGTAAAAGTAGTCTTTGATTGATCTTTGGCTGACACAGATATTTGAGAGAAACCAGAATAACCATCTAGAAAGCAAAAAATGTGTATGTTTGGATAGTCTTTCTAGCATTTGATCGATAAAAGGTAAGGGGTAATGACCCTTTTTAGTTGCCTTATTTAATTTGCATAAATCAATTACCATCCTATAACCTGTAATAATTCTTTGAGGAATCAATTCATCTTTATCATTAGGAACGACAGTAATACCTCCCTTCTTAGGGACACAATGGACAGGACTTACCCACAGACTATCAGCAACGGGATAAATTATACCCGCCTCAAGGAGCTTTAGTATTTCCTTTCTTACCACTTCTTTCATTTTAGGATTCAGCCGTCATTGATGATCACGAACTGGTTTAGCATCTTCTTCCAAATTAATTTTATGTTGACATAGAGTGGGACTAATGCCCTTAAGATCATCAAGAGTATACCCAATAGCAGCATGGTGCTTCTTTAGAGTTTTCAATAATCTCTCTTCCTCATGCTCTGAAAGGTTAGCACTAATAATAACAGGATATATCTTTTTCTCATCAAGATAAGCATATTTAAGAGTATCAGGTAACGGTTTAAGCTCAAACACGGGATCACCCTTGGGTGGAGCAGGATCCCCTAGGATTTCAACATGCAAATTGTTTTTCAAAATAGGTTCCTGTTTAAAGAATACTTCGTCTATTTCCCTTCTTTCATTCATAAACATATCATTTTCATGGTCTTGCAAATATTGTTCTAAAGGATCACTAGGAGGTACGGCAATAGAAGCAAGACCAATAATTTCATCCTTACTAGGTAATTCTTCTTCATAGTGTTGTCTACTAAATTTAGAGAAATTAAATTCATGAGTCATATCATCTAAACCGATAGTAACAACATCCCTTTTGCAATCTATGGTAGCATTAACAGTGTTTAGGAAGGGTCTACCAAATATAATGGGACAAAATCTATCTTGTGGGGAACCAAGAACAAGAAAATCAGCAGGATATTTAGTTTTCCCACACAAGACTTCAACATCTCTAACAATTCCCATTGGTGAAATAGTATCTCTATTGGCAAGTTTAATTGTGACATCAATATATTCTAATTCAACAGGTGCAATATCATGCATAATTTCTCTATATAGGCTAATAGGTATTGCACTAGCACTAGCATCCATATCACATAAGCCATGATAACAATGATCTCCTACTTTAACAGAAATAACAGGCATGTCTACCACAGGTCTAGGTTTATCTTTAGCACAAGGTTTAGCAATTCTAGCAGTTTCATCACAGAAATAAATAACATGCCCATCAATATTATCAGACAAGAGAAATTTAACAATAGCAATATCAGGTTCAACTTTAATTTTCTCATGAGGTGTATAAGTTTTAATATTGCTTTTACGAACCACAGTTGAAGCTTTAGCATGATCCTTTATCCTAACAGGAAAAGGTGGTTTCTCAACATAAGAAGTAGGAACAATAGGATCATTATAAGTGACAATCTTTTCTTCAACTTTAATAGGTGCAGATACTTTTACTTCGATGGGAGGATGATATTTAAACCACTTCTCCTTGGGGAGATCAACATAAGTAGCAAAAGATTCACATAAAGAAGCTACTATCTCAGAGTCAAGTCCATATTTAGTGCTAAATTTACGGAAAACATCGGTATCCATAAAAGATTTAACACAATCAAACCTAGGTGTCATACTTGACTCCTTACCTTTGTCGAGGTCCCAATCTTCAGAGTTGTGTTTAATTCTTTCCAATAAATCCCATTTGAATTCAATAGTCTTCATCATAAAAGAGCCAGCACAAGAAGTATCAAGCATGGTGCGATTGCTATCAGAAAGCCAATCATAAATTTTTTGAATAATCATTTCTCTTGAGAGCTCATGATTGGGGCATGAATATAACATTGATTTAAGCCTCCCCCAAGCTTGAGCGATGCTTTCTCCTTCGCGAGGCCAAAAATTATATATATAATTGCGATCACGATGAACAAGATGCATAGGATAAAACTTCTGATGAAATTCCAATTTCAATCGTTTGTAATTCCAAGACCCCATATCATCACATAGCCTATACCATGTCGATGCATCTCCCTTCAAAGATAAAGGGAAGACCTTCTTCTTAACAACATCTCCGGGTACACCTGCAAGCTTAAATAATCCACAAACTTCATCCACATATATTAGATGCTCATCAGGATGTTTGGTTCCATCTCCTAAAAAGGGATTAGCTAGCAGTTTTTCTATCATACCCGAAGGAATTTCAAAGCAGACATTTTCATTTTTAGTAGGTTCATTAGGTTGAGGAGCAACTCTTTGCTCTACTAGTCGGGGTGAAGATACCCCGAACAAGCCCCTCGGAGGATTACTTTCCATAGTAACAAGTGACAATAAATTTCACCACACTATATAAATTTTTCCTTACCAAATTCCACCTACCAAAGGCGCTTCACTCCCCGACAACGACGCCAGAAAAGAGTCTTGATGACCCACAAGTATAGGGGATCTATCATAGTCCTTTCGATAAGTAAGAGTGTCGAACCCAACGAGGAGCAGAAGGAAATGATAAGCGGTTTCCAGCAAGGTATTCTCTGCAAGTACTGAAATAAGTGGTAACAGATAGTTTTGTGATAGGATAATTTGTAACGAGCAACAAGTAACAAAAGTAAATAAAGTGCAGCAAGGTGGCCCAATCCTTTTTGTAGCAAAGGACAAGCCTGGACAAACTCTTATATAGTGAAAAGCACTCCCGAGGACACATGGGAATATCATCAAGATAGTTTTCATCACGCTCATATGATTCGCGTTCGGTACTTTGATAATTTGGTATGTGGGTGGACCGGTGTTTGGGTACTGTCCTTACTTGGACAAGCATCCCACTTATGATTAACCTCTATTGCAAGCATCCGCAACTACAACAAAAGTATTAACGTAAACCTAACCATAGCATGAAACATATGGATCCAAATCAGCCCCTTACGAAGCAACGTATAAACTAGGGTTTAAGCTTCTGTCACTCTAGCAACCCATCATCTACTTATTACTTCCCAATGCCTTCCTCTAGGCCCAAATAATGGTGAAGTGTCATGTAGTCGACGTTCACATAACACCACTAGAGGAGAGACAACATACATCTCATCAAAATATCGAACGAATACCAAATTCACATGACTACTAATAGCAAGACATCTCCCATGTCCCTAGGAACAAACATAACTACTCACAAAGCATAAACATGTTCATAATTAGAGGGGTATTAATATGCATATAGGATCTGAACATATGATCTTCCACCAATTAAACCAACTAGCATCAACTACAAGGAGTAATTAACACTACTAGCAACCTACTAGCACCAATCCCGGACTTGGAGACCAGAATTGGATACAAGAGATGAACTAGGGATTTGAGAGGAGATGGTGCTGATGAAGATGTTGATGGAGATTGCCCTCTCCCGATGAGAGGAGCGTTGGTGATGACGATGGCGATGATTTCCCCCTCCGGGAGGGAAGTTTCCCCGGCAGAACAGCTCTGCCAGAGCCCTAGATTGGTTCCGCCAAGGTTCCGCCTCATGGCGGCGGAGTTTTGTCTGAGAAGATGGCTCCTTATTTTTTCCCATCGAAAGACTTCATATAGAAGAAGATGGCCACCGGAGGGCCACCAGGGGGCCCACGAGGTAGGGGGGCGCGCCCCCACCCTTGTGGGCAGGGTGTGGCCCCCTGGTGAATCTCTTCCGCTGAGTATTTTTTATATATTCTGAAAACGTCTTCCGTGAAGTTTCAGGACTTTTGGAGCTGTGCAGAATAGGTCTCTAATATTTGCTCCTTTTCCAGCCCAGAATCCCAGCTGCCGGCATTCTCCCTCTTCATGTAAACCTTGTAAAATAAGAGAGAATAGGCATAAGTATTGTGACATAATGTGTAATAACATCCCATAATGCTACAAATATCGATATAAAAGCATGATGCAAAATGGACGTATCAGTCATATTGGTGTAAAACGCATGAAGAAACTCCATTCCGATGGACTTTTGGAATCACTTGATTATGAATCACTTGGTACTTGCGAACTATGCCTCATGGGCAAGATGACTAAAACGCCGTTCTTCGGAACTATGGAGCGAGCAACAAATTTGTTGGAAATCATACATAGTGATGTATGTGGTCCGATGAATATTGAAGCTCGCGGCGGGTATCGTTATTTTCTGACCTTCACAGATGATTTGAGTAGATATGGGTATATCTACTTGATGAAACATAAATCTGAAACACTTGAAAAGTTCAAAGAATTTTAGAGTGAAGTGGAAAATCATTGTAACAAGAAAATAAAGTTTCTACGTTCTGATCATGGAGGAGAATATTTGAGTTACGAGTTTGGTCTACATTTGAAACATTGCGGAATAGTTTCGCAACTCATGCCACCCGGAACACCACAGCGTAATGGTGTGTCCGAACATCGTAATCGTACTTTACTAGATATGGTGCGTTCTATGATGTCTCTTACTGATTTACCGCTATCGTTTTGGGGTTATGCTTTAGAGACGACTGCATTCATGTTAAATAGGGCACCATCGAAATCCATTGAGACGACGCCTTATGAACTATGGTTTGGCAAGAAACCAAAGTTGTCGTTTCTTAAAAGTGTGGGGCTTAGATGCTTATGTGAAAAAGCTTCAACCTGATAAGCTCGAACCCAAATCGGAGAAGTGTGTCTTCATAGGATACCCAAAAGAAACTATTTGGTACACCTTCTATCACAGATCCGAAGGCAAGACATTTGTTGCTAAGTATGGATCCTTTCTAGAGAAGGAGTTTCTCTCGAAAGAAGTGAGTGGGAGGAAAGTAGAACTTGATGAGGTAACTGTACCTGCTCCCTTATTGAAAAGTAGTTCATCACAGAAACCGGTTCCTGTGACACCAACACCAATTAGCAAGGAAGCTAATGATGATGATCATGAAACTTCGGATCAAGTTACTACCGAACCTCGTAGGTCAACCAAAGTAAGATCTGCACCAGAGTGGTACGGTAATCCTATTCTGGAAGTCATGTTACTTAACCATGACGAACCTACGAACTATGAAGAAGCGATGGTGAGCCCAGATTCCACAAAATGGCTTGAGGCCATGAAATCTGAGATGGGATCCATGTATGAGAAAAAAGTGTGGACTTCGGTTGACTTGCCCGATGATCGGCAAGCCATCGAGAATAAATGAATCTTCAAGAAGAAGACTGACGCTGACGGTAATGTTACTGTCTACAAAGCTCGACTTGTTGTGAAAGGTTTTCAACAAGTTCAAGGGGTTGACTACGACGAGACTTTCTCACCCGTAGCGATGCTTAAGTCTGTCTGAATCATGTTAGCATGCCTCATTTTATGATTATGAAATTTGGCAAATGGATGTCAAAACTGCATTCCTGAATGGATTTCTGGAAGAAGAGTTGTATATGATGCAACCAGAAGGTTTTGTCGATCCTAAGGGTGCTAACAAAGTGTGCAAGCTCCAGCGATCCATTTATGGACTGGTGCAAGCCTCTCGGAGTTGGAAAACGTTTTGATAGTGTGATCAAAGCATATGGTTTTATATAGACTTTTGGAGAAGCCTGTATTTACAAGAAAGTGAGTGGGAGCTCTGTAGCATTTCTAACATTATATGTGGATGACATATTGTTGATTGGAAATGATATAGAATTTCTGGATAGCATAAAAGGATACTTGAATAAGAGTTTTTCAATGAAAGGCCTCGGAGAAGCTGATTATATATTGGGCATCAAGATCTATAGAGATAGATCAAGACGCTTAATTGGACTTTCACAAAGCACATACGTTGATAAAGTTTTGAAGAAGTTCAAAATGGATCAAGCAAAGAAAGGGTTCTTGCATGTGTTATAAGGTGTGAAGTTGAGTAAGACTCAATGCCCGACCACTGCAGAAGATAGAGAGAAAATGAAAAGTGTTCCCTATGCTTCAGCCATAGGCTCTATCATGTATGCAATGTTGTGTACCAGACCTGATATGTGCCTTGCTATTAGTTTAGCAGGGAGGTACCAAAGTAATCCAGGAGTGGATCACTGGACAACATTCAAGAACGTCCTGAAATACCTGAAAAGGACTAAGGATATGTTTCTCATTTATGGAGGTGACAAAGAGCTCGTCGTAAATGGTTACGTCGATGCAAGCTTTGACACTAATTCGGACGATTATAAATCGCAAACCGGATACATATTTATATTGAACGATGGAGCTGTTAGTTGGAGCAGTTCTAAACAAAGCGTCATGGCAGGATCTACGTGTGAAGTGGAGTACATAGCTGCTTCGGAAGCAGCAAATGAAGGAGTCTGGATGAAGGAGTTCATATCCGATCTAGGTGTCATACCTAGTGCATAGGGTCCAATGAAAATCTTTTGTGACAATACTGGTGCAATTGCCTTGGCAAAGGAATCCAGATTTCACAAAAGAACCAAGCACATCAAGAGACGCTTCTATTCCATCCGGGATCAAGTCCAGGTGGGAGACATAGAGATTTGCAAGATACATACGGATCTGAATGTTGCAGACCCATTGACTAAGGCACTTCCACGAGCAAAACATGATCAGCACCAAGACTCCATGGGTATTAGAATCGTTACTGTGTAATCAAGATTATTGACTCTAGTGCAAGTGGGAGACTGAAGGAAATAGGCCCTAGAGGCAATAATAAAATTATTATTTATTTCCTCACATCACGATAAATGTTTATTATTCATGATAGAATTGTATTAACCGCAAATATAATACATGAGTGAATACATAGACAACATAGTGTCACTAGTATGCCTCTACTTGACTAGCTCGTTGATCAAGGATGGTTGAGTTTCCTAGCCATAGACATGAGTTGTCATTTTATTAATGGGATCACATCATTAGGAGAATGATGTGATTGACATGACCCATTCCGTTAGCTTAGCACTTGATCGTTTAGTTTACTGGTATTGCTTTCTTCATGACTTATACATGTTCCTATGACTATGAGATAATGCAACTCCCAAT
This sequence comes from Triticum urartu, assembly GCF_003073215.2. NCBI lineage: Eukaryota > Viridiplantae > Streptophyta > Magnoliopsida > Poales > Poaceae > Triticum > Triticum urartu. Next base: position 34,936,749 of record NC_053027.1, read on the forward strand.
TACCGGAAGAACACTTTGTGTGCTACCAAACGTCACAACGTAACTGGGTGATTATAAAGGTGCTGTACAGGTGTCTCCGATGGTGTTCGTTGAGTTGGCATAGATCGAGATTAGGATTTGTCACTCCGATTGTCGGAGAGGTATCTCTGGGCCCTCTCGGTAATGCACATCACTATAAGCCTTGCAAGCAATGTAACTAATGAGTTAGTTGTAGGATGATGCATTATAGAACGAGTAAACAGACTTGCCGGTAATGAGATTAAACTAGGTATTGAGATACCGACGATCGAATGTCAGGACCCCGATTCTAAGTCACACCGATCTAGCCTGTAACACCTCATATCACTTTGCGGCCTCACGCACGGTATTCCCACGGGTGTCGCCTTACCATGGCCCGGGACCGTTTGCGCCTTTTGTCTCACGTATATGATAGTGTCGCTAGCATCCATATGACAGAGAACCCGGGCCGACATGACTAGTCGTGAACCCAAAGTGGCACTAACTTACGGGGACAGGCATACATGAATCAACATCGAGCATGTCGGTCAGCAGCGTGTGAATTCGGGCTGTAGCACTGGGCTAACAGGACTCCGGATGTCACCGCGTGACATTTCCCCGAAGGGACAGACACAGGAACGAAGTGAATCACATGCCGGCCAGTCAAAGTGTTCCGGAGCAGTAGTGCTGGGCTAGCAGGACTCCGGTGAACCGGGCTGTAGCGGACTACTATGGCTCATGGAAGCACAAGACTACATTTCCCCATAAGAGAGGCTACCGAGGATAAACAACTAGGTTGTCGGATCCCACACATACCAAGCATTTCAATCATACTCACAATATGCTCAATATGTGCAATACAACATGGCATCACAACAAGACTCTACGACTCAGAGTATTATTCATTAGGCTCCGAGGAGCGAGATATTACAAACATGGGTCTCATGACCCAACATTCAGAGCATACAAGTCAAAGCACATGCGGAAGCTTAACTTGTCTGAGTACAGACAACTAAAAATGAAGAAGGCTGAGGAGCCTGACTATCTACCAGACCCTCACAAGGGTACAAGATCGTAGCTAAGGTATCAAGCTAAACGTCAAAGTCCACATGGAACTACTAGCGGGACTGACATCTCTCTGCAAAACATAAAATAGGCAAACGTGAGTACAATTGTACCCAGCAAGACTTACATCAGAACTATCTACATATGCATCGGTATCAATAAAGGAGGTGGTGGAGTTTAACTGCAGCAAGCCAGCTTTGACTCAGTGGCTAACCTGAACTACGACTGCAAGTAACTCTTTTGAGGTGGCGCACACGAGTCCACATATTCACCATACCAATACACCACTATGGATCCGCTCCCGTCTCCCTGCGAGAACGCCATCCATAGCACTCACGCTTATCTTGCGAGTTTTAGAGTATCCACTTTCACTTGTCTATGAACTATCCAAGGGGTCCAAGTTTCCATATCCGAGGAATCCGGCTATTCGAATAGATAACGATAACCCTGTAGGGGTGTACTTCTTCACACACGCTCTCACCACTTATCACCATGTACACGTCATGTATCTCGGCAACCTTCAAGCGGAATCCTGGCGAGGGTGTCGGCCACGACCTGACTAACCACACAAGTCTCTTGTCCAGGTTTATCGCCTATTCGGGTTCCATCCGCAAGGAGATCCAGACGGGGTGTCACTCACGGCCCCAAACGATGTGAGCAGGGTTCCCAAGCCCACCATCCGAGTGCCGCTTGGTACACCGTGCCACTGTGCCTAGTCTGTCCCTAGCCCACCTGTACCGGGTGCCACTTGGTAGACTACTAACACTACCTACAAACACCAGAAACTAGTTGCAACTCCTGGATAGAGATCGAGTTGATTAATAAGTCGAGAGAGCTTGGAGCGCCCGGAGCCCAATGTGTGGTAGTAACTATGCATGGATCACAAACACAGAACTCAGTTCCTGAGGACGGCTGCAATGAGACAACCCACCATGTACTCCTACATGGCCTCTCACCGCTACCTTTACCAAATCATGTTCACACACTTAGCTCACACACAGTAGGACATGTTCACCACATTCCAATTCATCCCCGATGAATCAGACCTGGCTCAACTCTAAGCAGTAGCAGGCATGACAAACAAGCATGAATGAGTAGGCACAATAGGGCTCAAACAACTCCTACTCATGCTAGTGGGTTTCATCTATTTACTGTGGCAATGACAGGTCATGCAGAGGAAAGGGGTTCAACTACCGCAGCATGTAACAGTTGAATCGCTGTTGTCCTAATGCAGTAAAGAGAGAAGGAGCGAGAGAGTGGGATTGTATCGGAATGAACAAGGGGGTTTTGCTTGCCTGGCGCTTCTGAAGATAATATAGCTCTTCATTGGTGTCATCGAATTCATTGCTGGATCAACGTCTACTGAGGGGGGGACAAACACCGGCAACTGAGAAAGAACACAATCAACACATGGCGATATGCAACAATATGATGCATGCTATGACATGGCAATATGAATGTGTTTTGGGCTAATGCAACAGAAAGTCATTTTAATTGAAGTGGAATTCAAACTATATCAAATTCCAACTCCAAACCTATTATGAAATTTGCCCTAATCATGTTTCATCCTAAACAGTGAGGTTAACTTGCTCAAACATGCATGAAAATGGTACAGATGGATTTCCTTGAATTTTTCTGATAATTTTTCATATATAATCTATTTCATTTGGAGCTATAGATTAATTTCTATGATTTTTCAAAGTTTTGGATATTTTCTGAAAATAAATAAATCATTTAGATTTATTTAAAATCCAGAAAAGGTTTTACTGCGTCAGCATGACGTAAGAGTGACGTCATCAGGTCAACTGTGGCTGGCCAGGTCAAACCTGACCAGTGGGGCCTACTGGTCAGTGACACACCGCTGGCATGAGTCACTCACGTGTGGGGCCGGTCAAAGGCCATGTCAGCAAGTCAAACTGACGTGTGGGACCAGCTGGCGGTCAAAGGCCATGTCAGCAAGTCAAACTGACGTGTGGGACTAGCTAGGTTAATAACTAATCTAAACAGAACATTAAGTTAAACTAAACAGGCACTGGGCCCACATGGCAGTGGCTCTAGGGGGTTTTAGCAGGGTCATTAGCACTAATTAAGTCAGTGCCACATCAGCTCGCCGGAGCTTGGTCGGCGGCGACAAAATACACGGCGGGGTTTCGCCGGAGTTGCTCGGGTTTCTCGTGCTGGTCACCGTTTGGCGCACTGGGGGCACCAGGAGGAAGCCCTCGCTCGGCCGCATCGAGCAGAGGTAGCAGCAGGGCGCAGGGTGGCCGGAGCTCGCCGGAGCAGAGCTCGCGGCGGCGCCGGAGTTTGGGCGGAGAGGGAAATAGGGCTACGGCGCACGGAAGGGCGAGGGAGTGCGTGCGTTAGGCTCCTAAGGACGCACTGAATGCAGTGGTGCGCTCGGACGCGTGCTTGCACGACCGTAGCCACGACGGCAACATGGCCGGCGGCGAGGAGCACTTGGGCTCGAAGGGGGCGATGGCTACACGGCGTAATCGAGCACGGGAAGTAGGGGGCTAGGTAGAGGAGCTCACGGCGGATCTAGAGAGCTGGTCGGCGGTCTTGGGGAAGCACGGACGGCGGCGAACGACGGTGGCGATCTCCGGTGGCCGAGGTTGAAGAAGACGACGCCGAGGACGAAGCAGGGCTTCCCGGCTCGCTTGGCTCGGTGCAGAAGGTGTAGGCAACAGTGGCGGAGCCTCTGGGCAGGTCAATGTGGGGAGGGGAGCATGTTGGCCACGGCGAACCGCGACGGTGGTGACGAGCTCCGCTCAAAGGAGATGGGGGGAGAGAACCAGGGGAAGGGAGAGCTGCGAGGGGAGGAGGGCTCGATCCGGACGGTGCCTGCGTCCTAATCCAGCTCGGTGGAGCCCTCCAGGAAGCAGGAGGTGGCCGGCATGCGACGTGCGCACGGTGGGCACGCGCCATCGTCCTCCTGGCAGGGGAAGAAGACGACAGGGGGCAGGGCCAGTGGGCTGGTGCCAGGGAGGTGAGCGGCAGGTAACTCTTCCTCTCTCTTTTCTGTTTTCATTTATTTAATTCTCTGTTGTTTGTTTTGAATTAGTAGAAATACTAATCCATTTTAGAAAATTCTGAAAATAATCATAGGCACCTTTGGAATTACTCCCAACAGCCTAAAATTACTTTCAAAAGTATTTGGGCATTTAAAAGTATTTATAGTATTTTAAATGCCCAAATGCAAATAGTTATGTCTTAATTCAAAAATCCAAAATGGCTCCAAAATTTATGAACCCATTTTTGGCAGAGGTTTTAGCCAGAACCAAAAATGATGAACATTTTAAGGGCATATTGGGTTCATTGAAAATATTTAAAGTTGGGCCTATTTGCATTGCTTTGGTGCTAGGGGTTTGATCATCCCCATTTCAGTTTCATAAAAAAATAAACATGATGCCATGATGATCAGGCAAGAGTAAGCAAAGCTAAGCTAGGGCTGTGACAACTCACCCACACTAAACAAGAATCTCGCCCCGAGATTCTAGCATAGGGTAAGATGAAGGGGGACGCAAACTTAACCCAATCTTCACGATCCAAGTTGCACTTCATAAGAACGTTGGTTCGATCACCATCTTTGTCTCAATGTCTTGCCCCGAGAACTCCAACTAACATGACAATGAGAGGAGAAGGAAAACTCGAGAGGGATCGATCTTATCGAAGGTCGAACAACTCAGGATCAACTCACGGAGTGAGACATTGAAACATCTCTCGAGCTGAGACACAAAACATACATCAGGAGGGATGGAGTGGAACAGAGAACGAGGATTCAAGTTGATAAGCACAATTCCATGCTAAATAAGATGGTGCATGGCTTCAAAGTAGCAAGGAGTTAATTGCCATGACTCCATAACGGGGCACCTTAGGGAAGGTGGCTCGTAGAATTATTCCCTTAAGTGGCAAAAAGAATTACTTTTGATACATAGATCATTGAAAATCTTCATACCAGCCCAAGGCAATTTGCAATCGATTACTTGAAGGGGTTCGGAAGAATGGCATATTCCGACAAGAATGGATGATGTGGACTACCTGGTTGAAGACAACGCAATGGATGATTTCTGCTTATCATCGAGAAAGGATAGGGCCTAGGGTAAGCCCATTTTGAAGATAATCCCGAGTAGTAATTACCGAGAGGGCAACCCATGGTAGGATTGGCACAATGGGTGCAAGCTGGGAACAAAATGCAAATGGTGGGAATGTTCCAACCATCATATCTGCCTGAGATTCAGATCTGGTTAGAAGCAGGATACTTCAGACTCAACATGTCTGAAAAGAAGAGTTGCAACGCAAATTGACGAGATGATGTTGCGAGATTCTCGGGAGATGAACTACGATAGCAAGCTCCAAGACATGAGTGGGTTCTGCTACTCGCATGTGAACACGCTGTCCCAGACAACATGACCACATAGTAGTCTTATAAATAAATACTACCGAGTTCAGGTGGGGAACCATCATCGAGGATATCGAAGTCTTGTGCATTACCATGGATTAGCACGTAACTCCTTCTCCTAGAACAAATCAGTCAGTGGCTTGGTGTGCTAGGGACACATATGGGCTGGAGGTAGCGAGCCTATCCAACCATAGAATACTTCGCACATGCATGACTAACTTGGGATGATTCCAAAGGAAACAACATTGACTTTCTCGAATTCATGAAGGCAACTTGCTTCAATGCACATGTATTAGAGGAAGTTACTTCTTTCATCCGAGCATATGCTTCATGAGCTAGCATGAAGAAATGCTTTCAAAGTTTCCAACACTGGCTCAATGTTCAACACGAATCATGGGGGAGACAAGATGTTGCTGATGGGCTCAACAGCAACTCATCGGAATTTCCATATCACTGGACTTCCACCATTATGTGAACAATGTGATAGTATTGGTCAGACCCAAAGAATATAATGGTGTATGCTCGAGGAAACAACCACGAGTAAGATAACATTACGAATATCGTTGGTTCTGATTTGATTTGATGATAGCCCATACTCAAATCAAGGTTTGGACAAGACAATAGATCCAACAATTGATCACGAGGACCAATCGATGGAGACATCATCTTTCTTCAACACACACACACCCACACCCACAAAAGATATCCCTTAACACGAACTAAGCAAGACAAGCTTTTATCTTCCAACTCTCCAAGTTGTTGTTAAGCTTAACCAACTAGCTCAGGGGTATCCAACACAGATTCTTGGAGAAAAGGGTGGCTACAAGAAACCAACTTGATCACGAACTCAACATAGCGTTCAGGTGACAACCTGGTGATACTTCAAAGAAGATATTTGGAAAATCACAACCCACCGATATGTTATTAAGCTCGAGAGCAATCTTGCTTTGCGAGGCAAGACGATGTGATCAATAGAGCAAGGGTTTGACACAATCCTAACTCATTGATTGAATAGTGCTCCGGAAATAAGGACTAGGTAGCACGATCAATCTTAGAATGATGATTCAATAACCAACACGCTAAGAATGAGTTTATTGTCCATTAACTACCAAGCAACGGGGTTGCTAGGAGTATTGATCTCACACATCACAGTTCACTTGTCGGCATTCCGGTTACAACAACACGGAACCGAAGAATGAATAATGATGGCGATAAGTGTCGGAGTAAATAGCCATGGGTAGCCTAGCCGGCCTCCCCTGGCCCTTCTGAAAAAGTTACGAGCCCGCCCGGCTCTCAAGAATCCAAGACATGGGGCCGCCTTCCCCTAGCTGGCTGCAACCCAGGCCGACTTTTGGAAGGCGGTCCGACTTTAGCCCTCATGAGAAGGCCGACTCCAAGAAGCCGGCCATGAGAAGGCCGACTCCAAGAAGCCGGCTCCCTATAAAGCGGTCAAGACCGTACCCACAAAGTTTGCACCCACCTAACGGCGGTGCGACGGGGCGTGGCTACAGTAAAGCCTGCCACCCCCGAATCCCGGAGCACGCCTGGCATGGTGCGCCGTACGGGCTAGGCACGACCCGTCCGGTGCGGCACTGTTGCCATGTTGACCCTGGCAGCACCCACGACGGGCCGCCAACGTGGCCCACAGATGGTGGGCCCCTTTGAGCAGAGAGACGCCCGAAGGCGGCCACGCCTCCAACTAGTCGGCCCAAGACAGAGCCGGCTCCCCGCAGCCGGCTTGCCGCCTTCCTCGAAGAGGACGCCCCATTAAGGAGACAAGACGCGGTACGGCTACAGCGATCGCCTGACAGGCGGCGGTACTATAGCCGCGCTTACCACGATGAAGCTCACGTCAACAAGATGGAGCCACAGTAACCAGCCGCCGACCAGGCCCTGGACAGTGGGGCCTGCCTGTCGACCAAGGGGCCGGCAGCCGGCGGGACCCACCAGTCGGCGGGCCCCAGCAGCCGGCGCAGAAGCCGGCGAGCGCAGTCACAGACGGCTGGGCCCCGTGCCCAGTCGGATTACCATTGTACCCCCGGGGGGTAGGCCTATATAAACCCCCCGGAGCACCCATGCAAAGGGTTCGACCCCTTACTAGTCCTAGACACCCCACAAGGAGAAGAAGCAGGCTCGTCGTGCCCTTCTTCCTCCTCCCACCAAACAGCTCAAGGAGCGTTGTATTGCTACTCGATTCATCTAGTGAACATGCGGAGACCCCGCAGAGCAGCAGTAGGGGTGTTATCTCCACGGAGAGCCCCGAAGCTGGGTAAGATCCGCCGGCGTGCATGTCTTCGCCTTATCCCGTTTCCAGGCACCGGCGATGTCTTACTGGCTCCCACAATGATAAGCCACCCGTTGGCATATGTCGCACCTACCACCCACACATTTGGCACGCCCACCGTGGGGCCAGGTGCACGCCGTCCGGAGACCTGTTCTGGACTGGATTGTTTGAAGTGGTGGACCTGGAGAGCCATGCGATTTGGTTTGAAGTGGTGGACCTGGAGAGCCCTTACCATGCATTGCTTGGCCGACCTGCCTTGGCCAAATTCATGGCAGTTCCCCACTATGCATACCTCAAGATGAAGATACCAAGCACCAAAGGCGTCATCACCGTAGTCGGCGATTACAAGAAGTCCTCTGAGTGCGCAGCAGCCAGCAGCCGGCTAGCCGAGTCCCTTGTAATAGCCGAAGAGAAGAAGATGTTGGACCGAGTCGTGGCCATAGCCGGCAAACAGTCGGCCGTGTCCCCCGACCCCAAGGAGCATGACGCTCAAGGATCTTTCCAGCCGGCCAAGGAGACGAAGAAGATACCTCTTGACCCCGAGCATCCAGAGAGGTTTGCCGTCATCGGGGCAAACCTGAACAGCAAATAGGAAGGCGAGCTCGCCGATTTCCTCCGTGAGAATCGGGACATCTTTGCATGGTCCCCCAAGGACATGCCGGGTGTTCCGAGGAAATTCGCCGAGCACAAACTACACGTTCGAGAAGACGCAAAGCCAGTCAGACAACCCCTTCGCCGATTGTCGGAGGAGAAGCGCAGGATTGTAGGGGAGGAGATAGCCCGGCTCTTGGCGGCCGGCTTCATCATGGAAGTTTTCTTGCCAGAGTGGCTCGCCAACCCGGTCCTTGTGCTAAAGAAGAACAACAAGTGGCGCATGTGTATAGACTACACGAGCCTCAACAAGGCCTGCCCCAAAGATCCTTTTGCCCTGCCAAGGATTGACCAAGTGATAGACTCCACAGTCGGATGCGAGCTGTTGAGTTTTTTGGATGCTTACTCCGGATATCATCAGATAAAGCTAGACCCGGACGACTGCCTGAAGACCGCCTTCATCACGCCATTTGGAGCCTTCTGCTACCTGACTATGACATTCGGCTTGAGAAATGCCGGTGCCACTTTTCAGCGTTGCATGCAGAAGTGCCTCCTCAAGCAACTCGGCAGAAATGCTCACGTATACGTGGACGACATCATGGTGAAGATGGAGAAGCGCGGCACCTTGCTGGGAGACCTCAAGGAAACGTTTGAGAACTTACGCCGGTTCCAAATCAAGCTCAACCCCGAGAAATGCGTGTTCGGAGTGCCAGCCGGCCAGCTCCTAGGCTTCCTGGTCTCCGAACGCGGCATCGAATGCAACCCGGTGAAGATCAAGGCCATCGAGAGAATGGCGATCCCCACCAAGCTTCGAGACATTCAGAAGTTCACCGGGTGCTTAGCCTCCTTGAACCGCTTCATCAGCCGGCTCGGAGAGAAAGCTCTCCCTCTCTACCGCCTCATGAAGAAGAGCACTCACTTAAAGTGGAACGACCAGGCCGACCAAGCTTTTCACGAGCTGAAGAAGATGCTGGCCACGCCGCCTATCCTCACGGCGCCGACTGAGAAAGAGCCCATGCTCCTCTACATCGCTGCAACCAGCCGGGTGGTCAGCACCGTCATCGTAGTCCAGCGCCCAGAAGAAGGCCGAGCCCAGCCGGTCCAGAGGCCGGTGTATTATTTGAGCGAGGTGCTGTCCGCTTCAAAGCAGAACTACACGCACTACCAAAAGATGTGTTATGGCGTGTACTTCACCGCCAAGAAGCTGAAGCCCTACTTTCAAGAGCATCCCATCACGGTCGTATGCATTGCCCCGCTAGCCGAGATCATAGGCAGCCGGGACGCATCCGGCCGGGTGGCGAAATAGGCCATCGAGCTGGCCCCGTACACGATCTTCTACCAACCCCGCACTGCCATCAAGTCCCAAGCACTGGCCGACTTCCTCGTCGACTGGGCCGAGACCCAGTACCTGCCGCCGGCTCCCGACTCCACCCATTGGCGCATGCACTTTGACGGGTCCAAGATGCGCACCGGCTTGGGAGCCGGCGTCGTCCTTACCTCTCCGAAAGGGGACAAGCTCAGATACACGCTACAGATCCACTTTGCCGCCTCCAACAATGTGGCCGAGTACGAGGAGCTCATACATGGGCTCCGGCTTGCCAAAGAACTTGGCATTCGCCGGATCCTATGTTATGGCAACTCGGACCTGGTAGTCCAGCAATCATCCAGCGACTAGGACGCCAAGGACGCGAATATGGCGAGCTACCGCTTCCTGGTCCAACAACTCAGCGGATACTTTGAAGGATGCAAGTTCCTCCACGTACCGCGAGCCGACAACGAGCAAACCGATGCCCAGGCTCGAATAGGCTCCACTCGGCAAGCAATTCCAGCCGGCGTCGCTCTCCAACGCCTCCTCAAGCCGTCTATCAAGCCGTCTCCAGAGTCCGATTCCATCTTCGTGCCGCCTGACCCCGATGCGGCCGAGTCCGGCTCGAAGAACCAAGTAGGCGACCCCAAGACTCCAGTAACCGGCCCGGCGACCCCGGCAGCCGGCTCGGGGACTTCGGCAGCCGGCTCGGGGACTGCCGCACCCGGCTCGGGGACTGCGGTAGCCGGCCCGGGGACTGCACCAACACAACAGCCGGCGGCCGACTCCAGCACCTCACCGCCCAGCCCGCCCACCCTGGTGGCAGTAGCCACATTGGCAGTAGAAGAAGTCGCGGCTCCATCATGGGCTCAGTCCATCCTCAACTTCCTAGTAAACCAAGACCTGCCGGCTAACGAAACAGAAGCAAGACAAGTCCAACGTCGAGCCGGAGCATACACGATCGTCAACAGAGAGCTCGTCAAGCGCAGTGTCACTGGAGTCCTCCAACTGTGCGTCGAGCAAGAGAAAGGCATTGCAATCCTCAGAGACATTCACCAAGGAGAATGCGGCCACCATGCGGCCTCAAGATCACTTGTCGCCAAAGCCTTCCGCCATGGTTTCTTCTGGCCGATTGCTTTGGATGATGCCAAAGAATTAGTTAAACATTGCAAGGGGTGCCAACTCTTCAGCTCCAAGCAACACATGCCGGCCTCGACGCTCAAGACCATTCCCCTCACTTGGCCCTTTGCCGTTTGGGGACTGGACATGGTGGGCCCATTCAAGACGGCGCGCGGCGGCATGACGCATTTGCTCGTCGCCGTGGACAAATTCACCAAGTGGATTGAGGCAAAGCCGATCAAGAAGCTGAATGGGCCGACTGCTGTGACATTCATTGCAGACATAACAGCACGGTACGGCGTGCCACACAGCATCATCACCGACAATGGCACGAATTTTGCCAAAGGAGCCTTGGCACGTTTCTGCGCAGCCCAAGGTATCCGGCTGGACTTAGCATCCTCCGCCCACCCGCAGTCAAATGGCCAGGTCGAGCGAGCCAACGGCCTCATCCTCTCCGGCATCAAGCCCCGACTGGTTGTATCTCTGGAGCGCTCAGCCGGCTGTTGGCTTGATGAGATGCCGGCTGTCCTCTGGAGTCTGCGCACTACACCAAACAAGTCAACCGGCTTCACCCCTTTCTTCCTTGTGTATGGTGCCGAGGCGGTCATCCCAACTGACATCGAATTCGACTCGCCTCGAGTAACCATGTACACGGAAGCGGAGGCCAAGGAAGCACGAGAAGACGGTGTCGACCTGCTGGAAGAAAGCCGGCTGTTAGCCCTCAGCCGGTCTGCCATCTACCAGCAGGGTTTGCGCCGTTACCACAGCCGGAAGGTCAGGCCAAGATCCTTCCAAGAGGGCGATCTTGTGCTCCGACTGATCCAGCGAACAGCCGGCCAGCACAAGCTCTCAGCCCCTTGGGAGGGCCCCTTCGTCATCAGCAGAGCTCTAGGCAACGACTCCTACTACCTGATAAATGCACAGAAGCCGAAGGCACGCAAGAGAGACGACTCCGGCAAGGAGTCGGAACGGCCATGGAACGCCAACCTCCTTCAAAGATTTTACAGTTGAAAGGCAGTATGTATCATGCTAACTTTTGTATTAAGTACAAGACAATAGGCCCCCCCGAGGAGGGCTCGGGGACTGCCATCCGTTATTTATGAATGAAAAGTATCATGCTTATGACCTTGTCGTATCATTTACTTATTCCGTCCGGCACCGAGTTCGACTAGTCGGCTCGGGGACTGGCCGACTGGAGTTATGTTAGAAGTCCTACCCGCAGTCAGACAAGTAGTGTGCCGGCTCTCAATCCTTCTCTTGCCAAAAGTCGCAGTTCGAAGAACCGGCTGTCCGGCTGGCAAGAGTTAAAGGTAGGAACGGGCGCCCACACGAAAAACGGCTAGGGACTAACGGACTAATATAACAAAAGCCGGTTTTTCTCACACCGCCGACTGGCTACCAGAGTAGCCGGCCGGCCGGTTTCCATTCACTTCACTTTAATCCAAGAAAGCTCAAGTACTTGCCTCCCCAAAGAGGGAAGGCGGCAAAGGAAAAAGCCTAAGGATAAAAAAGCATACGCGAATGGAAACCAAACATGCACATGATAATATTTACATAAAAAGACCTCCAAGAGGCCAGCATTCAACATAGTTTGGATACACCCCCAGTGGGTGGAATTGCGAAAACTTAACAAAGATTGTTCAAAGACAACAAAGCAGGAAAGATAAAGACGGCAGGTCAAGCTGGCGGAGCGGCCGACGAGCCAGACTGGTTGGCGGAGACGGTCGTGCCGGCTGAAGGAGCGGCCGGCTGACGAACTTCGGCTTGGTCGCCGCCTCCCGCAGATGGCGCGCTTCCACGTGCCTCGTTGCTGGAGGCACGGTCGGCCTGAGGTCGGCTGGTTGTTCCACCAGCCGGCTCGACGTCTTCGCCGTCCTCGTCTTCATCTTCTTCGCCCTCGTCGCTGGAGGCAATCTCCTCCGCCGAGTCCTCGCCCACCGCCGGGTTCAGCCCGAACCACTCCTCCGGCTGAGCAACACCGTCATCATCGATTTCGGGTGAGAAAACGCTGATGTCGGTGCACTCGGCGATCGTCGAAGCTCGTTGGGCGATAGCCGGCCTCACCTCCTCCAGCTCCGCGTCGGCCTCCATCCGCCAAGTGCGCAGCTGGTCCAGGCTCAGCCCTGGGTACCAAGCCCGAACGAATTCCAACGCCCACCCGGCTCCGAGGCGGGCCACTGACGCTTTCCAAGCCTCGAAGCGACCAACTGCGACTTCTAGCCAGTCGGCAGTTCGACTTGGGGTGCGGGGGGATCATCTCGCCAGGCCAGAGGGCCGCCAACACTTGCGCCCCGGCACGTTGGAGCTGGCGAAGCATCCGATGAGCCGGCTGCAACCGTGCTTGGACAGCTAGGAGCTGCTCCTCAAGGGTCTGGTTTGCATCCGGCGCAATGTCGGCCCCCGCTTGACGGCGCGCCTCGCGATGGGCCTCAATGCTTTGGGCGGCGAAGGCAGAGTAGCCCGGGAAGTAATCTGCAAGAAACAACAAGCAACAGCTCAAGATAAGTCAAAAAACCCAGGCGGCAAGGGGCAGGAGAAGGGCTAAGAAGGCAAGTTACCGTCGATCAAGTCCTCGATCCGGCCGAAGCCTTCGTTTAGGGCTCGCCGGGTCTCAGACCAGCTCGCCGCCTCGGTCTCATACTCCGCCTTCAAGGCAGCTTCGCTTTCCTGCGCCGCCTGCCTTTGTGGCTCTCCTCTTGGTCGGCCAGCTTCTTGGCTAGGCGATCCCGTTCCTGGACCAAGGCGGCGCACTCGGCCTCCTTGGTATGAAGGGCGGCCTTCGCCTCGCCGAGCTCCTTCCTCAAGTCGGTGTTGGCCCCTGAAGACAAAGAAAAACCAATAAGGAAAGAGTCGTCAAGAAAGATCCGACCCGACTGCGCAGCAGTCGGCCCGAATCTCGGGGACTACACCCAGTGGGTGCGCTGACGCGCCCCCACAGGAGACAGACAAAATCGAGTACTTACTTCGGCTGTCGGCCAGGTCGTCGGTCCGCCGGCTCAACTCCCGAGCCTGGGAGTCGAAGGCGGCAGCACGAAGGTTGTGGTATTCCTGAAAGTTTAGAAAAAAAAGCAAAGTAAGGTGGTCGTCGAGAAAGATCCGACCCAACTGCGCAGCAGTCGGCCCGAATCTCGGGGACTACACCCAGTGGGTGCGCTGACGCGCCCCCACAGAAGAAATTAAGAAAGCAAAGCAGCCAAGAACGAAGGACTCACCCGGATAGTGGCTCGCGTTGACAAGAACTCTTGGTTGAGCTGTTGCAGCGGGGCGGCCTGAGCTTGTAGCCGGCTCCGGACCCCTTGAGCCGCCGCATCCAGCTCTCCAGTCCCCCTGCTGGGAGTCCACTCGGACATGGCGGTGCTGGCCGCCTCCAGATCTTCCGCCGGCTGGCCTGCGCCCGCAACTCGGCGCAACTCCGGCGGAGCGGCGCCTCCCCCTGCGCGCTGGCTCGCCGCCGGCTGCACCTCGAGGCCGGCTCTGTTCTCCGGCTCACCTCCGGCCGGCCCCTCTGGCGCCGCTGACGGTTGGCCGCCTTGGCCCGCCACGGGGTCCTCCCCCCTCTCCAACAGCGGCGGGTCTTGGACGATCTCCTCCGCCAAGGGCAATGGGGTGTCGGGGGCTACAGCTCGGAGAGGAATGGCGAGCAGCGGAGGCTGGGTACGCGAGCTTTCCGCCTCCGTCTCCGCGGTAGCCGCCTCCGTCTGGGCCTTGGCCGCCACGTCGGCCTGCTCCCTCGCCGCCTGGGCGGCCGCCTTCTCCGCCGCCCCGCGCTCCTCTCGCGCTTCGCGGGCGTTCCGCTCTGTGGCCTCCCTGAGATCGGCGCGGGGGTCCACGCGGCGGGAGCTCGAAGACCCTCCAGCCGGCCCCACGACGGAGCCGCCCGGATCCCGCTCAAGGGAAAGCGGCGCCCTGTCCGGCAAGCGAGAAAAAGTTAAGAAGAATATTCGAAGAGAAAGAGAATGATGACAAGCATGCGGCAAGGCAATCGAAGACTTACGCTGAGACCGCCGTAGGCTGCTTCACCGCCTTGCGGAAGCGGGCCGCTTTCGCAGCCGCCTCGTCTCGCTTGGTCGCCGCGGCGGAGGCTTTGGACTTCTTCGGCCGACTGCCGAAGAGGCCTGAAGCGGCCCGGCGCTTCTGTGCGCCGCCGCCGGCAGTCGGCGCGGTAGACGAGCCCGCGCCCTGATGGTCGGCCGCCGGCTGGCGACGCGGAGCGACTTCGGCTTCGAAATCGTCCGGCCAGTCCTCGAAGCTCGCGGTGAACCTTGAGCCTCTGGGCTCGGCGCTGTCCCCCACCACGGCATCTTCCATGGCGGTCGCCCCCAAGTCCGGGTCGTCAATGTCGTCCACCGTGCGGTCGGGGGCATACTGGCGTTCGATCCCCGCCACCCCGGCCGGCGGCGCAAGAAGAGGGTTCTGCTCAAAAGAATCGACTGGTCAGAAGCCGGCCGTCATGAAGCCGGCCGACGACAAAAAGAAGATAGAGAGAGAAGCTTACCACGGGCGGAGGATTGGCACGGGAATACGGCACCTTGCCGTATTGCCAGTCCCCGGCGAGCTTGCAGTTGGCGATGTAGTTAACCATGAGCGCCACCTCCGCGTGGGGCATTTCCCATGTGCTCAGACGGCTTGGGTCGAAGCGGCCACTCATCTGACACAACATATGGGGCCGGCTTTGGAGAGGAAGGATCCGGCGCTCCACGAAGGCGGCCACCAAGTTGGCCCCGCGCAAGCCTTCCGACTGAATCAACACCCGAAGCTGGGAGATGGCGGCGTTCCCGGCCGGAGACAATGACCGGGACCGGAAGCTCCACGAGGGCTGCCTCCCAGCCGGCGGGCCGGCTACGTAAGCCGGCAGGTTGATGTAGTCTCCTTGCTCGGCGACGTTCTTCACATAGAAATAAGATCTTTGCCAAACCTTCACCGACTGGATCAGGGGGATGGGCGGGAACGGGTTGTTCTCGCTCGCCCTCCTCATGGCGATGAAGGCTCCGCAGGGGGCGGGCACGCCGGCGACGACCGTGCCGAGCTTGCTTTGGAAGAACTCTCCCCAGAGCTCCAGCGTGGGGAGCAGCCCCAAGAAGCCTTCGTAGAGGGAGACGAAGGCCGACAGCAGCTTCACCGCATTGGGCGTAAGGTGATGCGGCTGGAGGTTGTAGAACTCCAGGAAAGAGCGCAGAAACCCGCTCGCCGGAAGGCCGAAGCCGCGCAGACAGTGCGAGTGGAAGACGACCCGCTCGCCCTCCTCCGGCGCCAGTGAGATCTCCTTCGCGGGCGCCAGGCGGACCTATACGCGGTCGGCGCCGGGCAGGCGCTGGGTCTGGCGAAGGAACTCCACGTGGTCTTCGTGGACGTTGGAGCCGTCCCATGAGCTTGACAACGCCATGGGAGCGAGGCGGTGTAGAGACACGACGGCGCTGAGATGGGAAGCTGCGACAGTAGCGAGAGGAAGAAGACGAGGGTTAGGAGGGGTGGAGCGAGAGGGAGCGTGCGAACCTCTGTCGCTCTCCCTCCTCCCCCTACTTATAGGCTCACGTGGCGGTGCCGAGGAGGCGCGGCGTGGGGAAGCGTGGGGATCGATCGTGCCCACTCCCCACGTCCCACGATTATCGAGCCTTAACGGCGAAACAAAACTGCCTCGAGAAGGCGAGCGGCCCCTGTGGGCCACGAAAGATCCGCGCCCGGACCAAGGCTCGCGAGTGGCGGGCCCGGGCCTGCGGCGGCGTCCCGTCGCGCCCGTGCGCTCACAGGATCTCGCCGCCACGTGGCCGCGGGAGGGCCCGTAGTCGGCACGCAGGTTGCCCCTCCCTCCTCTCGCCTACAAGACGCGGGGCTCTCTGAAGTCGGCGTACACCCGCTAAGCCGGCTCTTCAGGATGGGAAGCTGACCGAGCTTCTCGTCCCCCTGCTCACCTCGGAGCCTGATCAGCTTCGGGGACTACTGTCGGAGTAAATAGCCATGGGTAGCCTAGCCGGCTTCCCCTGGCCCTTCTGAAAAAGTTACGAGCCCGCCCAGCTCTCAAGAATCCAAGACATGGGGCCGCCTTCCCCTAGCTGGCTCCAACCTAGGCCGGCTTTCGGAAGGCGGTTTGACTTTAGCCCTCATGAGAAGGCCGACTCCAAGAAGCCGGCCATGAGAAGGCCGACTCCAAGAAGCCGGCTCCCTATAAAGCGGTCAAGACCGTACCCACAAAGTTTGCACCCACCTAACGGCGGTGCGACGGGGCGTGGCTACAGTAAAGCCTGCCACCCCCGAATCCCGGAGCACGCCTGGCATGGTGCGCCGTACGGGCTAGGCACGACCCGTCCGGCGCGGCACTATTGCCATGTTGACCCTGGCATCACCCACGACGGGCCGCCAGCGTGGCCCACAGACGGTGGGCCCCTTTGAGCAGAGAGACGCCCGAAGGCGGCCACGCCTCCAACTAGTTGGCCCAATACAGAGCCGGCTCCCCGCAGCCAGCTTGCCGCCTTCCTCGAAGAGGACGCCCCATTAAGGAGACAAGACGCGGTAAGGCTACAGCGATCGCCTGACAGGCGGCGGTACTGTAGCCGCGCTTACCACGATGAAGCTCACGTCAACAAGATGGAGCCACAGTAACCAGCCGCCGACCAGGCCCTGGACAGTGGGGCCTGCCTGTCGACCAAGGGGCCGGCAGCCGGCGGGACCCACCAGTCGGCGGGCCCCAGCAGCCGGCGCAGAAGCCGGCGAGCGCAGTCACAGACGGCTGGGCCCCGTGCCCAGTCGGATTACCATTGTACCCCCGGGGGGTAGGCCTATATAAACCCCCCGGAGCACCCATGCAAAGGGTTCGACCCCTTACTAGTCCTAGACACCCCACAAGGAGAAGAAGCAGGCTCGCCGTGCCCTTCTTCCTCCTCCCACCAAATAGCTCAAGGAGCGTTGTATTGCTACTCGATTCATCTAGTGAACATGCGGAGACCCCGCAGAGCAGCAGTAGGGGTGTTATCTCCACGGAGAGCCCCGAAGCTGGGTAAGATCCGCCGGCGTGCATGTCTTCGCCTTATCCCGTTTCCAGGCACCGGTGATGTCTTACTGGCTCCCACAATGATAAGCCACCCGTTGGCATATGTCGCACCTACCACCCGACAATAAGTATCACTGCGTCAAGAATTCATAAGAGGTGGTGCAATTCTCATGACATTCTTGACATAAATATGGTAACACTCCAAGGTAGAACAGAGCAAAAGCTGAGTTGGCATTTTGATCCATTGAATACAACTACTTTGACCCAATCCTAGATATGGATAAGGTACTGGATTTTGTTTCTCCTAGTCATTCTGGAATAGAATGGCTTGACGGACCACAAGAATAGCAGGCATCGATGAACGCAATCGCACAACTACTCCCGACTATCAGTTGATAGACGAGAGTCAGAAAACAACTAAGGAGGGACAACTCAAGGGAACATATAATTTTCTGAGTTGTGGATGCATAGATTAGTATGTCGAACCAAGTTCAACAGGTTTCTTCCGGATAACCCATCCAGAAAGGTAGAACTGGCAGAATCACAATTATGAATGGAGAACTCCTCAGGAGTACTCTAATGGTGATCTTTTGGTTCAAAGAACTTCTGCCTTAATGGTTCATGGTATTTGGAAGAAGGAAATACCACGAACCTCGAGGACTATCGCAAAGGT
Organism: Triticum urartu; assembly: GCF_003073215.2. NCBI lineage: Eukaryota > Viridiplantae > Streptophyta > Magnoliopsida > Poales > Poaceae > Triticum > Triticum urartu. Next base: position 34,955,168 of record NC_053027.1, read on the forward strand.
TACTAATATCCTAAAGGAACTAGCAACACTATCAACATGAAGCAAGTAGGGTGAATCTTGGGTCAATAACCCAACAGTAGAATACCTACTACTAAGTAGCATCGCGGGATGCTCTCGAGAATGGTGGCCAGAATCATCACACTGGGAATATAAAGCATTGCTAGATTACTGGGTGGTACTCTAAGATACCCTAGCATCACAAAAATAGTTCCAACATATATATCGAGGCAATGGAATACCTCAACACACGATATCAAAGTTCTGGGATCAACGGTCAACATACGAAAGTAGTAGGAACTGAACTGAAGCTTAAACTCAACAATCCTAGGCAACTACGGTTTAGTAACACGTCATCCTGAGAGATAGAAGAGAAACCTAGTTCTTAACCCCGTAGAAGAGATAAGATGACTCAGATCAGAAGCTCGTGAGGATAAGGAGTAAAAAGAGCCTTATGTTCCCATCCACAATCAATTCCCTTATATAACTAAAGCATTTGTAGACACGACTTCGACTAGCTTGGCTTGGTAATCCTACAGGTAGTCAGGCTCTAATACCAAAGCTGTCAGGACCCCGATTCTAAGCCACACCGATCTAGCCTGTAACACCTCATATCACTTTGCGGCCTCACGCACGGTATTCCCACGGGTGTCGCCTTACCATGGCCCGGGACCGTTTGCGCCTTTTGTCTCACGTATATGATAGTGTCGCTAGCATCCATATGACAGAGAACCCGGGCCGACATGACTAGTCGTGAACCCAAAGTGGCACTAACTTACGGGGACAGGCATACATGAATCAACATCGAGCATGTCGGTCAGCAGCGTGTGAATTCGGGCTGTAGCACTGGGCTAACAGGACTCCGGATGTCACCGCGTGACATTTCCCCGAAGGGACAGACACAGGAACGAAGTGAATCACATGCCGGCCAGTCAAGTGTTCCGGAGCAGTAGTGCTGGGCTAGCAGGACTCCGGTGAACCGGGCTGTAGCGGACTACTATGGCTCATGGAAGCACAAGACTACATTTCCCCATAAGAGAGGCTACCAAGGATAAACAACTAGGTTGTCGGATCCCACACATACCAAGCATTTCAATCATACTCACAATATGCTCAATATGTGCAATACAACATGGCATCACAACAAGACTCTACGACTCAGAGTATTATTCATTAGGCTCCGAGGAGCGAGATATTACAAACATGGGTCTCATGACCCAACATTCAGAGCATACAAGTCAAAGCACATGCGGAAGCTTAACTTGTCTGAGTACAGACAACTAAAAATGAAGAAGGCTGAGGAGCCTGACTATCTACCAGACCCTCACAAGGGTACAAGATCGTAGCTAAGGTATCAAGCTAAACGTCAAAGTCCACATGGAACTACTAGCGAGACTGACATCTCTCTGCAAAACATAAAATAGGCAAACGTGAGTACAATTGTACCCAACAAGACTTACATCAGAACTATCTACATATGCATCGGTATCAATAAAGGAGGTGGTGGAGTTTAACTGCAGCAAGCCAGCTTTGACTCAGTGGCTAACCTGAACTACGACTGCAAGTAACTCTTTTGAGGTGGCGCACACGAGTCCACATATTCACCATACCAATACACCACTATGGATCCGCTCCCGTCTCCCTGCGAGAACGCCATCCATAGCACTCACGCTTATCTTGCGAGTTTTAGAGTATCCACTTTCACTTGTCTATGAACTATCCAAGGGGTCCAAGTTTCCATATCCGAGGAATCCGGCTATTCGAATAGATAACGATAACCCTGTAGGGGTGTACTTCTTCACACACGCTCTCACCACTTATCACCATGTACACGTCATGTATCTCGGCAACCTTCAAGCGGAATCCTGGCGAGGGTGTCGGCCACGACCTGACTAACCACACAAGTCTCTTGTCCAGGTTTATCGCCTATTCGGGTTCCATCCGCAAGGAGATCCAGACGGGGTGTCACTCACGGCCCCAAACGATGTGAGCAGGGTTCCCAAGCCCACCATCCGAGTGCCGCTTGGTACACCGTGCCACTGTGCCTAGTCTGTCCCTAGCCCACCTGTACCGGGTGCCACTTGGTAGACTACTAACACTACCTACAAACACCAGAAACTAGTTGCAACTCCTGGATAGAGATCGAGTTGATTAATAAGTCGAGAGAGCTTGGAGCGCCCGGAGCCCAATGTGTGGTAGTAACTATGCATGGATCACAAACACAGAACTCAGTTCCTGAGGACGGCTGCAATGAGACAACCCACCATGTACTCCTACATGGCCTCTCACCGCTACCTTTACCAAATCATGTTCACACACTTAGCTCACACACAGTAGGACATGTTCACCACATTCCAATTCATCCCCGATGAATCAGACCTGGCTCAACTCTAAGCAGTAGCAGGCATGACAAACAAGCATGAATGAGTAGGCACAATAGGGCTCAAACAACTCCTACTCATGCTAGTGGGTTTCATCTATTTACTGTGGCAATGACAGGTCATGCAGAGGAAAGGGGTTCAACTACCGCAGCATGTAACAGTTGAATCGCTGTTGTCCTAATGCAGTAAAGAGAGAAGGAGCGAGAGAGTGGGATTGTATCGGAATGAACAAGGGGGTTTTGCTTGCCTGGCACTTCTGAAGATAATATAGCTCTTCATTGGTGTCATCGAATTCATTGCTGGATCAACGTCTACTGAGGGGGGGACAAACACCGGCAACTGAGAAAGAACACAATCAACACATGGCGATATGCAACAATATGATGCATGCTATGACATGGCAATATGAATGTGTTTTGGGCTAATGCAACAGAAAGTCATTTTAATTGAAGTGGAATTCAAACTATATCAAATTCCAACTCCAAACCTATTATGAAATTTGCCCTAATCATGTTTCATCCTAAACAGTGAGTTTAACTTGCTCAAACATGCATGAAAATGGTACAGATGGATTCCTTGAATTTTTCTGATAATTTTTCATATATAATCTATTTCATTTGGAGCTATAGATTAATTTCTATGATTTTTCAAAGTTTTGGATATTTTCTGAAAATAAATAAATCATTTAGATTTATTTAAAATCCAGAAAAGGTTTTACTGCGTCAGCATGACGTAAGACTGACGTCATCAGGTCAACTGTGGCTGGCCAGGTCAAACCTGACCAGTGGGGCCTACTGGTCAGTGACACACCGCTGGCATGAGTCACTCACGTGTGGGGCCGGTCAAAGGCCATGTCAGCAAGTCAAACTGACGTGTGGGACCAGCTAGGTTAATAACTAATCTAAATAGAACATTAAGTTAAACTAAACAGGCACTGGGCCCACATGGCAGTGGCTCTAGGGGGTTTTAGCAGGGTCATTAGCACTAATTAAGTCAGTGCCACGTCAGCTCGCCGGAGCTTGGTCGGCGGCGACCAAATACACGGCGGGGTTTCGCCGGAGTTGCTCGGGTTTCTCGTGCGGGTCACCGTTTGGCGCACTGGGGGCACCAGGAGGAAGCCCTCGCTCGGCCGCATCGAGCAGAGGCAGCAGCAGGGCGCAGGGTGGCCGGAGCTCGCCGGAGCAGAGCTCGCGGCGGCGCCGGAGTTTGGGCGGAGAGGGAAAGAGGGCTACGGTGCACGGCAGGGCGAGGGAGTGCGTGCGTTAGGCTCCTAAGGACGCACTGAATGCAGTGGTGCGCTCGGACGCGTGCTTGCACGACCGTAGCCACGACGGCGACATGGCCGGCGGCGAGGAGCGCTTGGGCTCGAAGGGGGCGGTGGCTACACGGCGTAATCGAGCACGGGAAGTAGGGGGCTAGGTAGAGGAGCTCACGACGGATCTAGAGAGCTGGTCGGCGGTCTTGGGGAAGCACGGACGGCGGCGAACGACGGTGGCGATCTCCGGTGGCCGAGGTTGAAGAAGACGACGCCGAGGACGAAGCAGGGCTTCCCGGCTCGCTTGGCTCGGTGCAGAAGGTGTAGGCAACAGTGGCGGAGCCTCTGGGCAGGTCAAGGTGGTGAGGGGAGCATGTTGGCCACGGCGAACGGCGACGGTGGTGACGAGCTCCGCTCAAAGGAGATGGGGGGAGAGAACCAGGGGAAGGGAGAGCTGCGAGGGGAGGAGGGCTCGATCCGGACGGTGCCTGCGTCCTAATCCAGCTCGGTGGAGCCCTCCAGGAAGCAGGAGGTGGCCGGCATGCGACGTGCGCACGGTGGGCACGCGCCATCGTCCTCCTGGCAGGGGAAGAAGACGACAGGGGGCAGGCCAGTGGGCTGGGCTGGGCCAGGGAGGTGAGCGGCAGGTAACTCTTCCCTCTCTCTTTTCTGTTTTCATTTATTTAATTCTCTGTTGTTTGTTTTGAATTAGTAGAAATACTAATCCATTTTAGAAAAATCTGAAAATAATCATAGGCACCTTTGGAATTACTCCCAACAGCCTAAAATTACTTTCGAAAGTATTTGGGCATTTAAAAGTATTTATAGTATTTTAAATGCCCAAATGCAAATAGGTATGTCTTAATTCAAAAATCCAAAATGGCTCCAAAATTAATGAACCCATTTTTGGCAGAGGTTTTAGCCAGAACCAAAAATGATGAACATTTTTTTAAGGGCATATTGGGTTCATTGAAAATATTTAAAGTTGGGCCTATTTGCATTGCTTTGGTGCTAGGGGTTTGATCATCCCCATTTCAGTTTCATAAAAAAATAAACATGATGCCATGATGATCAGGCAAGAGTAAGCAAAGCTAAGCTAGGGCTGTGACAACTCACCCACACTAAACAAGAATCTCGCCCCGAGATTCTAGCATAGGGTAAGATGAAGGGGGACGCAAACTTAACCCAATCTTCACGATCCAAGTTGCACTTCATAAGAACGTTGGTTCGATCACCATCTTTGTCTCAATGTCTTGCCCCGAGAACTCCAACTAACATGACAATGAGAGGAGAAGGAAAACTCGAGAGGGATCGATCCTATCGAAGGTCGAACAACTCAGGATCAACTCACGGAGTGAGACATTGAAACATCTCTCGAGCTGAGACACAAAACATACATCAGGAGGGATGGAGTGGAACAGAGAACGAGGATTCAAGTTGAAATCTCTGTTGTCCTAATGCAGTAAAGAGAGAAGGAGCGAGAGAGTGGGATTGTATCGGAATGAACAAGGGGGTTTTGCTTGCCTGGCACTTCTGAAGATAATATAGCTCTTCATCGGTGTCATCGAATTCATCGCTGGATCAACGTCTACTGAGGAGGGGACAAACACCGGCAACTAAGAAAGAACACAATCAACACATGGCGATATGCAACAATATGATGCATGCTATGACATGGCAATATGAATGTGTTTTGGGCTAATGCAACAGAAAGTCATTTTAATTGAAGTGGAATTCAAAACTATATCAAATTCCAACTCCAAACCTATTATGAAATTTGCCCTAATCATGTTTCATCCTAAACAGTGAGGTTAACTTGCTCAAACATGCATGAAAATGGTACAGATGGATTCCTTGAATTTTTCTGATAATTTTTCATATATAATTTATTTCATTTGGAGCTATAGATTAATTTCTATGATTTTTCAAAGTTTTGGATATTTTCTGAAAATAAATAAATCATTTAGATTTATTTAAAATCCAGAAAAGGTTTTACTGCGTCAGCATGACGTAAGAGTGACGTCATCAGGTCAACTGTGGCTGGCCAGGTCAAACCTGACCAGTGGGGCTACTTGGTCAGTGACACACCGCTGGCATGAGTCACTGACGTGTGGGGCCGGTCAAAGGCCACATCAGCAAGGTCAACTGACGTGTGGGACCAGCTGGGTTAATAACTAATCTAAACAGAACATTAAGTTAAACTAAACAGGCACTGGGCCCACATGGCAGTGGCTCTTAGGGAGTTTTAGCAGGGTCATTAGCACTAATTAAGCAGCGCCACGTCAGCTCGCCGGAGCTTGGCCGGCGGCGACCAAATACGCGGCGGGGTTTCGCCGGAGTTGCTCGGGTTTCTCGTGCGGGTCACCGTTTGGCGCACTGGGGACACCAGGAGGAAGCCCTCGCTCGGCCGCATCGAGCAGAGGCAGCAGCAGGGCGCAGGGTGGCCGAAGCTCGCCGGAGCAGAGCTCGCGGCGGCGCCGGAGTTCGGGCGGAGAGGGAAAGAGGGCTACGGTGCACGGCAGGGCGAGGGAGTGCGTGCGTTAGGCTCCTGGGACGCACTGAATGCGGTGGTGCGCTCGGACGCGTGCTTGCACGGCCGTAGCCACGACGACGACATGGCCGGCGGCGAGGAGCGCTCGGGCTCGAAGGGGGCGGTGGCTACGCGGCGTAATCGAGCACGGGAAGTAGGGGGCTAGGTAGAGGAGCTCATGATGGATCCAGATAGCTGGTCGGCGGCCTTGGGGAAGCACGGACGGCGGCGAACGATGGTGGCGATCTCCGGTGGCCGAGGTTGAAGAAGACGATGCCGAGGACGAAGCAGGGCGTCCCGGCTCGCTTGGCTCGGTGCAGAAGGTGTAGGCGACAGTGGCGGAGCTTCAACGCAACACGGGAAGGGGAGCATGGTGGCCACGGCGAACAGCGACAGTGGCGACGAGCTCCACTCGAGAGGAGATGGGGGAGAACCAGGGGAGAGGAGAGCTGCGAGGGGAGGAGGGCTTGATCTGGACGGCGCCTGCGTCCTAATCCAGTTCGGTGGAGCCCTCCAGGAAGCAGGAGGTGGCCGGCATGCGACGTGTGCGCGGTGGGCACGCGCCATCGTCATCCTGGCAGGGGAGGAAGACGACAGGGGGGAGGCCAGTGGGCTGGGCTGGGCCAGGGAGGTGAGCGGCAGGTCACTCTTCCCTCTTCTCTTTTCTGTTTTCATTTATTTAATTCTCTGTTGTTTGTTTTGAATTAGTAGAAATACTAATCCATTTTAGAAAAATCTGAAAATAATCATAGGCACCTTTGGAATTACTCCCAACAGCCTAAAATTACTTTCGAAAGTATTTGGGCATTTAAAAGTATTTATAGTATTTTAAATGCCCAAATGCAAATAGGTATGTCTTAATTCAAAAATCCAAAATGGCTCCAAAATTTATGAACCCATTTTTGGCAGAGGTTTTAGCCAGAACCAAAAATGATGAACATTTTTAAGGGCATATTGGGTTCATTGAAAATATTTAAAGTTGGGCCTATTTGCATTGCTTTGGTGCTAGGGGTTTGATCATCCCCATTTCAGTTTCATAAAAAAATAAACATGATGCCATGATGATCAGGCAAGAGTAAGAAAAGCTAAGCTAGGGCTGTGACATCGAATCTCGGGCAAGTAACATACCGATGACAAAGGGAACAACATATGTTGTTATGCGGTTCGACCGATAAAGATCTTCTTAGAATATGTAGGAACCAATATGGGCATCCAGGTTCCGCTACTGGTTATTGACCAGAGAAGTGTCTCGGTCATGTCTACATAGTTCTCGAACCTGTAGGGTCTGCACACTTAACGTTCGTTGACAATATAGTATTTACGAGTTATGTATGTTGGTAACCGAATGTTGTTCGGAGTTCCGGATAAGATCACAGACGTGACGAGGAACTCCAGAATGGTCCGGACATAAAGTTTGATATATGGGATAATAGTGTTTGGTCTCCGGAAGGGTTCCGGAATTCGCCGGAAGGGGTTCTGGATGTTTCCCGAAATGTTTGGGTACGAGAACACTTTATTTGGGCCAAAGGGGATAGCCCACAAGGTTTTTGGAAAGCGCAAAAGGAAGTTTTGCAGAGTCCAGGGGCCAGACGCCAGGGTCCTTGGCGTCTGGGTCCAGACGCCGGGAACCCTGGAGTCTGGCCCTGGAGTCCGAGAAGGACTCTTGCCTTTCGGGTGAAACTGACTTTGTGGAGGCTTTTACTCCAAGTTTCGCCCCCAAGGCTCAACATATAAATAGAGGGGTAGGTCTAGCACCCAAGACACATCAAGAAACACCAAGCTGTGTGTTGGCAACCCCGTCCCCTCTAGTTTATACTCCGTAGTAGTTTTCGTAGTGCTTAGGCGAAGCCCTGCAGAGATTGTTCTTCACCAACACCGTCACCACGTTGTTGTGCTACCAGAACTCATCTACTACTTCACCCCTCTTGGTGGATCAAGAAGGCGAGGACATCATCGAGCAGAACGTGTGCTGAATGCGGAGGTGTTGTATGTTCGGTACTTGATCGGGATGGATCGTGAAGGTGTACGACTACATCAATCGTGTTGATAAACGCTTCCGCTTTCGGTCTAAGAGGGTACATAGACATACTCTTCCCACTCGTTGCTATGCATCACCATGATCTTGCGTGTGCGTAGGAATTTTTTTGAAATTACTATGTTCCCCAACAATTTCCACCTTAACGTAAATATCATAGAGATAGGTTACAAGTGATGGTGGCAAGACGTACACAAAGGACACCGGCGAGGAGAAGGTGTACCAGGCGCAGGACGAGGAGCTATAGTTTTGTGCCATGACAAAATTTCAGATTTTGGTGCCATGACAACATTTTCTGAAATGACCGCTATGACAACATATTCTAAGATTGCCGCCACGACAACATTTTTGAAATGTTTGCCACGACAACAAAATATTGGCCGTCACGTCACTTCAACTAGAGATTGAGGACGATCATAGAGAATTCCCGTGCCCAGGGCTATACCATATCATGCTATTTTGAATTGCTTGAGATGTTTATCCCTTTGTTGTTTGCACCCTTTGATTGCGCAGTAGTCAAATTATTAGGGTGATCCCTCACAGTAAATATCAAGTTAAAAGGTGCTCTTCCCATTGTTGCAACCGTCTATAACACGTAACTTTCCGGAGTGCGTCATGTCCACAGGAGTACAAATGGGACATGAGGTGTAAGACGGGGACGATCAGACCATGGATGTAGATAACACTCAGTTGTCTTGAAGTTCTAGCAGAATCGTTCTGAGCTCGGAGCACGAAGCATCGAAAGATGAACAAGAGTCATATGGAGATATGATCGACAAGAGTTTGCCCACCGGTCAAAGTTATCGTCATCAGTGATGTCTACATCAATGGGTGAGAACTAGATTTGGATCACTTAAAATCAATTATGAGAGATATTGATTTGAGTCGGAGCACAATTATGTATTAATTTATTTTAATCACTAGTGCAAATTAATTATGAACTATGTCTATGTGTAGTTTGCATTATTGTTGTATAATTATGGCTCACAGTTCCGCCTTTGTTGTTGAAATTGATTGGCTACTACTTATCTGATTGCATCTTTATGATTGAGAGGATTGTCCTCTAAGAATGCCAAGAAGGATTTTGTCCTATTGCGTGATTACAATACTCTTCAGCTAATGCTATGGATTATGAGACTCACGTCCTTCGATCCTAAAGCTAGAATTGCATTACGGTTTGATTGCTTCCAAGAAACCCAAACTTCAAAAATGTTTGGGATAGTTATGTGATATTCTTGGAACTGGAAATTGTTTTCAGAAACAAACAAAGGTTAAAGATATGTGATATCTAAAGGAGTGTTATATTTGCAAGATCTAGTGAAGTGTTCAACTATGTTTAAGATTAAAATGTGTAAGAACCGAAAGAGCGCCAGTCATGAGTTGATGGTGAGAACTTAAAGAGAAAGAACAAACCAAGGTTGTAATAAGATTTACAGGCATATGGAAGTTCGGGGCTCATGCCACTCTTAAAAGGTTAGCTGATTCTTCTGTTGAATGTGAGAAATATTGAGAGTAAAACTATAAGAAGTTTAGAGGCAGAAGGAAAAAGAAGAGTGGAATGTCCACCTCAAGTATGAATGTCATACAAGTTATAAGATGTAGAGAAAGTCGGTCAAGTAATGTGTGATTCTTGAGAATTGTGATTAAATTTTTAAACACTAAATTCTTCGGGGATTTTGGTTAAAAGTTGATCACAAGGATACCGACTCGATTGCATGTTGTTGCAAATCGATGCAAGAATTACTACGGCCTAATGACCAACAAATTAGTGAGGTTAAAATATGTGTTGAAAATTTTGTAATAGTTGTGATACTTTTTCATCAACACATTACCTCTGAATTTATTATCATAATTCATTTAGAGTCTCATACACTCTAACCCATTGCATAGGAGTTGCAAAGAGGTTGTTCATGAGAGAACAATAGTTGTTCAATGCAATGAACAAAAGGGCCCTACTTCTATTGTGAATAGGATTTAAGTTATGCATATTGATGATAGGATTGAACATCCATACCACTGTCACTAAATGTCACAAGACTAAAAGAATACCACATATGTGTGTCACTGCATTTAGTCACATTAGAGAAACCCGCATGGAGAAATTCCATAGTGATGGATTTTGGAGTCATATGATTACGAATCATATGACACTTGAAACTTTCGTCCAATAGTGAAGTAAACTAAAATACCGTTCATAGGCCATAAAGAACGAGCAACAAAAATTGGAAATATGCATATTGATGTATGTAGTCCAATAAGTGTTCTTGCAAGCAGTGGATTTATCTATCTTCAAGGATGACTCAAGTAGATATTTATATTTACTAATTGAGACATAAATCTGGATCTTTTGAAATGTTTCAAAAAGATTTTCAGTATGAAGTAGAAATTATTATAACAAGAAAATTATGTTTCTACAATTGGATTGCAGAAAAAAAGAATATTTGATTTACAAATTTAGCGAATGTATGATGAGCTATAAAATAATTTTATAGCTTGCACCTCCTAGAAACACTACTGAGAGTAGAGTTATTTGAGTAGATGTAATCAAGCTATGTATGATATGATGATATCAGACATGAAATTGATTGTTCCACCAATATACTTTTAAAGTGATGCTTTAGAGATTATGACTTTACACTGAAAATAGCACCATCAAATTTATTGAAATAAGTGCTACTTTGTAGGTAATCCCAAATTGTTGGGTATTCCTCAATCACTACGCTGGGGCAAAGTGTTTTGTCGCAGAGTGCGGAAATTTTGAAGAAAATCTTTTTTGCAAAAGAGTAAGTGGGGGGACAGTGCAATTCGACGAGATTACAGAATCTTCGTGATCAAGTCAAAGAAAAGAAACACTAGAAGTAGTTCTGGAATCTTTTACCGCGACCGATACAGAAGCCTTTACATAGGATATAGAGATCTAGGTCGAACATGCACCTGAACTATCTAGGTTGGAAAAATTCATACATACCTTCAGGGTATGCAGACAAAATATTGTTGAATCAAATAATGAACCTATGATACACAGAGAAGCGTTGATGGGCCCTGACGCCGGAATTGGCTATATGCCAAAATGATCTGAGATAGTATCCATGCATATAATTCAAGTTTAGACCTTGATAGACCCTTTGAAAGACTTAAAGTCTAAAGTGTAGTGATGGTATCATATGCACTCATACTCCTTTCCTTAGTGCAAGATGATCTGCTCTTGTCTTGTCTATTGCTGCAAGATGGTGGCCCTGTGATGCATAGAGCTTCCCCCTCTCGTTCTGGCATTCTACAGTATATTCCACTGATATACCCCATTCCTTTGATACCGATGCATATGTAGTATAGATCTAATGTAAGTCTTGCGAGTACTTCGGATGAGTACTCATGGATGCTTTGCACCCCTTTTCCTACCCGGTTGCTGCAATCAGGTGATGGATCCTAGGAGCCAGAGGATTCCGAGCTTGCTACTATGTGGAGTTCGACATCGACGAGTAGTTCGGAGGTCCCAGGCACCGCACCTTTCCGATCTAGAGCCATTGTTTGTTTCCACCTTCTTAAGGCACCCTTGTATTTGTCTGTAAGACATACCTAACTCTTGATGTAATTTTGGGTCCTATGACCCAGGCTTGTAATGTTTTGTTCTTTGTTTAAATTTGAGTCGTAGAGTCGTGTTCTGATATTATAGCGTGAGTCACTGATCTTGATCGTGCATGTTGTGTGGATGTTTAGTGCATGATTAATTTAGGGGGCGTCACACATCCGGACGTGTCCACAGAAATTTAGTGTGTCTATTTTGATGTAATGCGTAGGAGATGCCTTTACGACAAGAATGTGTGGAGAACAATAATGATAGCTGGGAACAACAAAAAACATGACTCGGGCAAAGCCGAATCCTCTGGCTTCCACGAGGAATTTCTTGTGTAAAAAGGGAAGGCAAGTTAGAGACCTTTGTAGATTGATAGGGATCTTTTGAAAAGGTTAAAATGAGGCTTTTAAAAACTAAACTAAGTCTTTTGAAAACTGAAATGGATCTTTTGAAAACTGAAGTTACTTTTTTAGGAATTGAAATGAGCATTGTTCATGAAATTAGAGTGAAAGGAAAGTCAAGTTACTTTCCTTCCTAAGTGAGAGGATCCGGCTCCAACTCAGACAGTCACCGAAACTTGCATCACTCATGATTCATATTTTTTTTGTTGGTTTATGAACCCATGAAGTACTCGCATCGAACAAGGTTCCTGGCCCAAATATGTACCATCAATAAACGGTTTTTCTAATTTCCATCTGACCGAGAACAATTCATTTTTAGTCAGATATTGTGTGCGTTCGATCCATACGCACCTATTCGTGCATGATCGCTTGGTTATTTGTTTTAGTGGGCTCACTCACGTGTCATGTGTTTATGGGCTGCCCGTTAACTCGTGTCGCTGGCTGTTTTCCCTTCGATTCTGAAACTTCTCTATTCGCTCTGTAGCTTGTCTTCTTTTTACACCTTCGTCAGCAGCAGTTCAAGCAATACATTAAGAGCATGGGAGAGAGAGAAAGACATGGGCAATTTACATTCTGAGCTCTACATCTCTCATTGCGTGAGCATTTGGTTGATGTTCTCGGCCGTTGTGCTTAGAGGTGCTCTTCCAAGTGGTTCACATATGTTGTTATCCCTTCCCTGTATTCCTTGTTCCTTTTCTTGATCTTGGTTCATAGATTTTTGAGCTCTCATCCTCCAATCCTAGCTAGGTTTATGTTCATGTATTTGCCTTGTTTTGTAGCTCTTCTAATTGATGGGGAACGCAGTATTTCAAAATTTTCCTACGATCACGCAAAATCTATCTAGGAGATGCATAGCAACGGGAGGGGAGAGTGTGTCTACGTACCCTTGTAGACCAAAAGCGGAAGCGTTTAGTAACGCGGTTGATGTAGTCGAACGTCTTCGTGATCCAACCGAAGTACCGAACGCACGACACCTCCGCAATCTGCACACATTCAGCTCGGTGACATCCCTCGTACTCTTGATCCAGCTGAGACCGAGGGTGAGTTTCATCAGCACGATGGCATGTTGATGGTGATGATGAAGTTACCGACCCAGGGCTTCGCCTAAGCACTACGACAATATGACCGAGGTGTAAAACTGTGGAGGGGGGCACCGCACACGGCTAAAGATCAACTTGTGTGTCTATGGGGTGCCCCCCTCCCACGTATATAAAGGGGGGAGGGAGGAGGAGGCCGGCCAGGGTTGGCGCACCCAAGGGGGGGGGGGTGGAATCCTACTCCAAGTAGGATTCGCCCCCCCACCTTTCCTACTTCCACAAGGAGAAGGGGGAAGGAGTAGGAGAAGAGAAGGAAGGGGGGCCGCCCCTAGCCCTAGTTCAATTCGGTTTGGGATAGGGGGGCACACCCCACCTCTTGGCCTACCTCCTCTCTTCAACCACTAGGCCCATGAGGCCCAATAACTTCACGGAGGGGGTTCCAGTAACCCTCGGTACTCCGAAACTCATCCGAAACGACCCGAACCATTTCGGTGTCCGAATGTAACCTTCCAATATATGAATATTTATGTCTCGACCATTTCGAGACTCCTCGTCATGTCCGTGATCACATCCGGGACTCCGAACAAACTTCGGTACATCAAATCACATAACTCATAATACAAATCGTCATCGAACATTAAGCGTGCGGACCCTACGGGTTCGAGAACTATGTAGACATGACCAAGACACATCTCCGGTCAATAACCAATAGCGGAACCTGCATGCTCATATTGGTTCCTACATATTCTACGAAGATCTTTATTGGTCAAACCACATAACAACATACGTTGTTCCCTTTGTCATTGGTATGTTACTTGCCCGAGATTTGATCGTCGGTATCATCATACCTAGTTCAATATCATCACCGGCAAGTCTCTTTACTCGTTCCATAATGCATCACCCCGTGACTAACTCATTAGTCACATTGCTTACAAGGCTCATAGTGATGTGCATTACCGAGAGGGCCCAGAGATACCTCTCCGATACACGGAGTGACAAATCCTAATCTTGATCTATGCCAACTCAACAAACACCATCAGAGACACCTATAGAGCATCTTTATAATCACCCAGTTATGTTGTGATGTTTGATAGCACACAAGGTGTTCCTCCGGTATTCGGGAGTTGCATAATCTCATAGCCATAGGAACATGTATAAGTCATGAAGAAAGAAATAGCAGAAAAACTAAACGATCATTATGCTAAGCTAACAGATGGGTCTTGTCCATCACATCATTCTCTAATGATGTGATCCCATTCATCAAATGACAACACATGTCTATGGCTAGGAAACTTAACCATCTTTGATTAATGAGCTAGTCTAGTAGAGGCATACTAGGGACACTCTGTTTGTCTATGTATTCACACATGTACTAAGTTTCCGGTTAATACAATTCTAGCATGAATAATAAACATTTATCATGATATAAGGAAATATAAATGACAACTTTATTACTGCCTCTAGGGCATATCCTTCAGTCTCCCACTTGCACTAGGTTCAATAATCTAGATTAGATAGTAATGATTGTAACACCCATGGAGTCTTGGTGCTGATCATGTTTTGCTCGTGAGAGAGGCTTAGTCAATGGGTCTACAACATTCAGATCCGTACGTATCTTGCAAATCTCTATGTCTCCTTCCTTGACTTGATCGCGGATGGAATTGAAGTGTCTCTTGATGTGCTTGGTTCTGTTGTGAAATCTGGATTCCTTTGCAAGGCAATTGCACCAGTATTGTCACAAAAGATTTTCATTGGACCCGATGCACTACGTACTACACCTAGATCGGATATGAACTCCTTCATCCAGACTCCATCATTTGCTTCTTCCGAAGCAGGTATGTATTCCGCTTCACACGTAGATCCCGCAGTGACGCTCTGCTTAGAACTGCACCAACTGACAGCTCCACCATTCAATAAAAGTATGTATCTGGTTTGTGACCTAGAGTCATCCGGATCAGTGTCAAAGCTTGCATCGACGTAACCATTTACGACGAGCTTTTTGTCACCTCCATAAACGAGAAACATATCCTTAGTCCTTTTCAGGTATTTCAGGATGTTCTTAACCATGGTCCAGTGATCCACTCCTGGATTACTTTGGTAGCAAGGCACACATCAGGTCTAGTACACAACATTGCATACCTGATAGAACCTATGGCTGAAGCATAGGGAATGACTTTCATTTTCTCTCTATCTTCTGAAGTGGTCGGGCATTGAGTCTGACTCAACTTCACACCTTGTAACATAGGCAAGAACCCTTTCTTTGCCCGATCCATTTTGAACTTCTTCAAAACTTTATCAAGGTATGTGCTTTGTGAAAGTCCAATTAAGCGTCTTGATGTATCTCTATAGATCCTGATGCCCAATATATAAGCAGCTTCACCGAGGTCTTTCATTGAAAAATTCTTATTCAAGTATCCTTTTATGTTATTCAGAAATTCAGTATCATTTCCGATCAACAATATGTCATCTACATATAATATCAGAAATGCTACGGAGCTCCCACTCACTTTCTTGTAAATACAGGCTTCTCCAAAAGTCTGTACAAAACCATATGCTTTGATCACACTATCAAAGCGTATATTCCAACTCCGAGAGGCTTGCACCAGTCTATAAATGGATCGCTGGAGCTTGCACACTTTTTTAGCACCTTTTGGATCGACAAAACCTTCTCGTTGCATCATATACAACTCTTCTTTAAGATATCCATTAAGGAATGCAGTTTTGACATCCATTTGCCAAATTTCATAATCATAAAATGCGGCAATTGCTACCATGATTCGGACGGACTTAAGCATCGCTACGAGTGAGAAAGTCTCATCGTAGTCAACTCCTTGAACTTGTCGAAAACCTTTCGCAACAAGTCGAGCTTTGTAGACAGTAATATTACCGTCAGCGTCAGTCTTCTTCTTGAAGATCCATTTATTCTCTATGGCTTGCCGATCATCGGGCAAGTCAACCAAAGTCCACATTTTATTCTCATACATGGATCCCATCTCAGATTTCATGGCCTCAAGCCATTTTGCGGAATCTAGGCTCGTCATCGCTTCCTCATAGTTCGTAGGTTCGTCATGGTCAAGTAACATGACCTCTAGAAGAGGATTACCGTACCACTCTGGTGCGGATCTTGCTCTGGTTGACCTACGAGGTTCGGTAGTAACTTCATGAGAAGTTCCATGATCAATATCATTAACTTCCTCACTAATTGGTGTAGGAATCACTGGAACTGATTTATGTGATGAACTACTTTCCAATAAGGGAGAAGGTATAGTTAACTCATCAAGTTCTACTTTCCTCCCACTCACATCTTTCGAGAGAAACTCCTTCTCTAGAAAGGATCCATTCTTAGCAACAAATATATTGCCTTCGGGTCTGTGATAGAAGGTGTACAAATATCTTTCCTCCTTCTCTAGAAAGGATCCATTCTTAGCAACAAATATCTTTCCTCCTTCTCTAGTTTCCTTTGGGTATCTTATGAAGACACATTTCTCTGATTTGGGTTCGAGCTTATCAGGTTGAAGCTTTTTCACATAAGCATCACAGCCCCAAACTTTAAGAAACGACCACTTGGGCTTCTTGCCAAACTACAGTTCATATGGTGTCGTCTCAACGGATTTTGATGGTGCCCTATTTAACATGAATGCAGCTGTCTCTAAAGCATAACCCCAAAATGATAGCGGTAAATCAGTAAGAGACATCATAGATCGCACCATATCTAATAAAGTGCGGTTACGACGTTCGGACACACCATTACGCTATGGTGTTCATGGTGGCGTGAGTTGCGAAACTATTCCGCATTGTTTCAAATGAAGACCAAACTCATAACTCAAATATTCACCTCCATGATCAGATCGTAGAAACTTAATTTTCTTGTTACGATGATTTTCCACTTCACTCTGAAATTCTTTGAACTTTTCAAGTGTTTTAGATTTATGTTTCATCAAGTAGATATACCCATATCTGCTCAAATCATCTGTGAAGGTCAGAAAATAACGATACCCGCCGCGAGCATCGGCACTCATCGGACCGCATATATCAGTATGTATTATTTCCAATAAGTCTGTTGCTCGCTCCATTGTTTCGGTGAACGGAGTCTTAGTCATCTTGCCCATGAGACATGGTTCACAAGCATCAAGTGATTCTAAAAGCCCATCAGCATGGAGTTTCTTCATGCGCTTTATACCAATATGACCTAAACGGCAGTGCCACAAATAAGTTGCACTATCATTATTAAACTTATATCTTTTGGCTTCAGTACTATGAATATGTGTATCACTACTATCGAGATTCAATAAAAATAGGCCACTCATCAAGGGTGCATGACCATAAAAGATATTACTCATATAAATAGAACAACCATTATTCTCTGATTTAAATGAATAACCATCTCGCATCAAACAAGATCCAGATATAATTGTTCATGCCAAACACTGGCACCAACTAACAATTATTTAGGTCTAATACTAATCCCGAAGGTAGATGTAGAGGTAGTGTGCCGACCACGATCACATCGACTCTGGAAACATTTCCCACACGCATCGTCACCTCGTCCTTAGCCGTTCTTCGCTTAATCAGTAGCCCCTGTTTCAAGTTGCAAATATGAGCAACAGAACCAGTATCAAATACACAGGCGCTACTGCGAGCATTAGTAAGGTACACATCAATAACATGTATATCAAATATACCTTTCACTTTGCCATCCTTCTTATCGGACAAATACTTGGGGCAGTTCCGCTTCCTGTGACCAGTCCCTTTGCAGTAAACGCACTCAATTTCAGGCTTAGGTCCAGACTTGGGCTTCTTCACTTGAGCAGCAACTTGCTTGCCGTTCTTGTTGAAGTTCCCCTTCTTCCCTTTGCCCTTCTTGTTGAAACTAGTGGTCTTGTTGACCATCAACACTTGATGCTCCTTCTTGATTTCTACCTCCGCAGCTTTTAGCATTGCGAAGAGCTCGGGAATTGTCTTATCCATCCCTTGCATATTATAGTTCATCATGAAGCTTTTGTAGCTTGGTGGCAGTGATTGAAGAACTCTGTCACATTATCATCAGGAAGATTAACTCCCAGTTGAGTCAAGTGGTTGTGGTACCCAGACATTCTGAGTATATGTTCACTGACAGAACTATTCTCCTCCATCTTGCAGCTATAGAACTTATTGGAGACTTCATATCTCTCAATTCGGCCATTTTCTTGGAATATTAACTTCAACTCCTGGAACATCTCATATGCTCCATGACGTTCAAAATGTCATTGAAGTCCCGATTCTAAGCCATAAAGCATGGCACGCTGAACTATTGAGTAGTCATCATCTTTGCTCTGCCACACATTCATAACGTATGGTATTGCTCCTGCAGTGGGCTTTGCACCTAGTGGTGCTTCCAGGACATAATTCTTCTGTGCAGCAATGGGGATAATCCTCAAGTTACGAGCCCAATCCGTGTAGTTGCTACCATCATATTTCAACTTAGCTTTCTCCAGGAACGCATTAAAATTCAAAGGGACAATAGCACGGGCCATTTATCTACAACAACATAGACATGCAAAATACTATCAGGTACTAAGTTCATGATAAATTAAAGTTCAATTAATCATATTACTTAAGAACTCCCACTTAGATAGACATCCCTCTATTCATCTAAATGATCATGTGATCCATATCAACTAAACCATGTCCGATCATCACGTGAGATGGAGAAGTTTTCAATGGTGAACATCACTATATTGATCATATCTACTATATGATTCACGCTCGACCTTTCGGTCTCTGTGTTCCGAGGCCATATCTGCTAGGCTCGTCAAGATTAACCTGAGTATTCTGCTTGTGCAAAACTGGCTTGCACCCATTGTATGTGAACGTAGAGCTTATCACACCCGATCATCACATGGTGTCTCGGCACGACGAACTGTAGCAACGGTGCATACTCAGGGAGAACACTTATACCCTAAAATTTAGTGAGCGGTCATCTTATAATGTTGCCACTGTACTAAGCAAAATAAGATGCATAAAAGATAAACATCACATGCAATCAATATAAGTGATATGATATGGCCATCATCATCTTGTGCCTTTGATCTCCATCTCCAAAGCACCGTCATGATCACCATTGTCACCGGCTTGATGATGTCTACTACACAACCTTCTTCTTGTAGATGTTGTTGGGCCTCCAAGTGCAGAGGTTTGTAGGACAGTAGAAAATTTCCCTCAAGTGGATGACCTAAGGTTTATCAATCCGTAGGAGGCGTAGGATGAAGCTGGTCTCTCTCAAGCAACCCTACAACCAAATAACAAAGAGTCTCTTGTGTCCCCAACACACCCAATACAATGGTAAATTGTATAGGTGCACTAGTTCAGCGAAAAGATGGTGATACAAGTGGTATATGGATAGTAGATAAAGGTATTTGTAATCTGAAATTATAAAAACAGCAAGGTAACTAATGATAAAAGTGAGCGTAAACGGTATTGCAATGCGTTGAAACAAGGCCTAGGGTTCATACTTTCGCTAGTGCAAGTTCCCTCAACAATACTAACATAATTGGATCACATAACTATCCCTCAACATGCAACAAAGAGTCACTCCAAAGCACTAATAGCGGAGAACAAACGAAGAGATTATGGTAGGGTACGAAACCACCTCAAAGTTATTCTTTCCAATCAATCTGTTGGGCTATTTCCTATAGGTGTCCAAAACAGCCCTAGAGTTCGTACTAGAATAACACCTTAAGACACAAATCAACCAAAACCCTAATGTCACCTAGATACTCCAATGTCACCTCAAGTATCCGTGGGTATGATTATACGATATGCATCACACAATCTCAGATTCATCTATTCAACCAACACATAGAACCTCAAAGAGTGCCCCAAAGTTCCTACCGGAGAATCACGACGAAAACGTGTGCCAACCCCTATGCATAGGTTCATGGGCGGAACCCGCAAGTTGATCACCAAAACATACATCAAGTGAATCATGTGATATCCCATTCTCACCATAGATACGCAGGCAAGACATACATCAAGTGTTCTCAAATCTTTAAAGACTCAATCCGATAAGATAACTTCAAAGGGGAAACTCAATCCATTACAAGAGAGTAGAGGGGGGAGAAAACATCATAGGATCCAAATATAATAGCAAAGCTTGCGATACATGAAGATCGTATCACCTCAAGAACACGAGAGAGAGAGAGATCAAACACGTAGCTACTGGTACATACCCTCAGCCCCGAGGGAGAACTACTCCCTCCTCATCATGTAGAGCACTAGAATGATGAAGATGGCCACCGGAGAGGGATTCCCCCTCCGGCAGGGTGCCGGAACGGGTCTAGATTGGCTTTCGGTGGCTATGGAGGCTTCTGGAGGCGGAACTCCTGATCTATTGTGCTCCCGGATGTTTTTAGGGTATATGGAGATAGGTGGAAGAAGTACGTCAGGGGGGGCACGAGGGGCCCATGAGGGTGGAGGGCACGCCCAGGGGGGTGGGCGCGCCCCCTACCTCGTGGCCTCCTCGAAGCTTCCCTTACGTGCACTTCAAGTCTTCTGGGCTTCTTTCCTTTCAAAAATGGGTTCCGTGAAGTTTCAGGTCAATTGGACTCCGTTTGGTTTTCCTTTTCTTCGAAACCCTAAAACAAGGTAAAAACAAAAACTGGCACTGGGCTCTGGGTTAATAGGTTAGTCCCAAAAAATGATATAAAAGTGTATAATAAAGCCCATAAACATCCAAAACAGTCGATAATATAGCATGGAGCAATAAAAAATTATAGATACGTTGGAGACGTATTAGCATCCCCAAGCTTAATTCCTGCTCGTCCTCGAGTAGGTAAATGATAAAAACAGAATTTTTGATGCGGAGTGCTACTTGGCATAATTTCAATGTATTTCTCCTTAATTGTGGCATGAATATTCAGATCCATAAGATTCAAGACAAAAGTTCATATTGACATAGAAATAATAATACTTCAAGCATACTAACTAAGCAATTATGTCTCTTCAAAATAACATGGCTAAAGAAAGTTATCCCTACAAAATCATATAGTCTGCCTATGCTCCATCTTCACAACACAACATATTTAAATCATGCACAACCCCGATGACAAGCCAAGCAATTGTTTCATACTTTTGATGTTCTCGAACTTTTTCAATCTTCACGCAATACATGAGCGTGAGCCATGGACATAGCACTATAGGTGGAATAGAATGGTGGTTGTGGAGAAGACAAAAAGGAGAAGATAGTTTCACACCAACTAGGCGTATCAACGGGCTATGGAGATGCCCATCAATAGATATCAATGTGAGTGAGTAGGGATTGTCATGCAATGGATGCACTAGAGCTATAAATTTATGAAAGCTCAAAAGAAACTAAGTGGGTGTGCATCCAACTTGCTTGCTCACGAAGACCTAGGGCATTTTGAGGAAGCCCATCATTGGAATATACAAGCCAAGTTCTATAATGAAAGATTCCCACTAGTATATGAAAGTGACAACATAGGAGACTCTCTATCATGAAGATCATGGTGCTACTTTGAAGCACAAGTGTGGTAAAAGGATAGTAGCATTGCCCCTTCTCTCTTTTTATCTCATTTTTTATTTTTATTTTTTTATTTGGGCCTTCTCTTTTTTTATGGCCTCTTTTCTTTTTTTTATTTGGGCTTCTTTGGCCTCTTTTATTTATTTATTTTCGTTCGGAGTCTCATCCCGACTTGTGGGGGAATCATAGTCTCCATCATCCTTTCCTCACTGGGACAATGCTCTAATAATGATGGTCATCACACTTTTATTTTTCTTACAACTCAAGAATTACAACTCGATACTTAGAACAAGATATGACTCTATATGAATGCCTCCGGTAGTGTACCAGGATGTGCAATGATGCATGAGTGACATGTATGAAAGAATTATGAATGGTGGCTTTGCCACAAATACAATGTCAACTACATGATCATGCAAAGCAATATGACAATGATCGAGCGTGTCATAGTAAACGGAACGGTGGAAAGTTGCATGGCAATATATCTCGGAAATGGCTATGGAAATGCCATAATAGGTAGGTATGGTGGCCGTTTTGAGGAAGGTATATGGTGGGTTTATGGTACCGGCGAAAGTTGCGCGGTACTAGAGAGGCTAGCAATGGTGGAAGGGTGAGAGTGCGTATAATCCATGGACTCAACATTAGTCATAAAGAACTCACATACTTATTGCAAAAATCTATTAGTTATCGAAACAAAGTACTACGCGCATGCTCCTAGGGGGATAGATTGGTAGGAAAGGACCATCGCTCATCCCCGACCACCACTCATAAGGAAGGCAATCAATAAATAAATCATGCTCTGACTTCATCACATAACGGTTCACCATACGTGCATGCTACGGGAATCACAAACTTCAACACAAGTATTTCTCCAATTCACCACCACTCAACTAGCATGACTCTAATATTACCATCTTCATATCTCAAAACAATCATCAAGTATCAAACTTCTCTTAGTATTCAACACACTCATAAGAGAATTTTATTATTCTTGAATACCTAGCATATTAGGATTTTAAGCAAATTACCATGCTATTTAAGACTCTCAAAATAATCTAAGTGAAGCATTAGATTTCATCTATTTCTTCAAAATAAAACTACCACCATGCTCTAAAAGATATAAGTGAAGCACTAGAGCAAATGACAAACTACTCTGAAAGATTTAAGTGAAGATCAATGAGTAGTCGAATAATTATGCAAATATATGAAGACTCTCTAACATTTAACAATTTCAGATCTTGGTATTTTATTCAAACAGCAAGCAAAACAAAATAAAATAAAATGAAGCTCCAAGCAAAACACATATCATGTGGCGAATAAAAATATAGCTCCAAGTAAAGTTACCGATGAATGAGGAAGAAAGAGGGGATGCCTTCCGGGGCATCCCCAAGCTTAGGCTTTTGGTTGTCCTTGAATATTACCTTGGGGTGCCTTGGGCATCCCCAAGCTTAGGCTCTTGCCACTCCTTATTCCATAGTCCATCGAATCTTTACCCAAAACTTGAAAACTTCACAACACAAAACTTAAAGTAGAAAAGTCGTAAGCTCCGTTAGCGAAAGAAAACAAAACACCACTTCAAGTTACAGTAATGAACTCATTCTTTATTTATATTTGTGTTAAACCTACTGTCTTCCAACTTCTCTATGGTTTATAAACTATTTTACTAGTCATAGATTCATTGAAATAAGCAAACAACACACGAGAAACAGAATCTGTCAAAAACAGAACAGTCTGTAGTAATCTGAATCAAACGTATACTTATGGAACTCATAAAATTCTCAAATAAATTGCTTGACCTGATGAATTTATATATTAATCATCTGAAAAAATAATTAACTAAATATCAATTTCCAAATAAAAATGGCAGCAATTCTCATGAGCGCTAAAGTTTCTGTTTTTTACAGCATGATCAACAAGACTTTCCCCAAGTCTTCCCAAAGGTTCTACTTGGCACAAACACTAATTAAAAGCATAAAACCACATCTAAACAGAGGCTAGATGAATTATTTATTACTAAACAGGAACTAAAAGCAAGGAACTAAAATAAAATTGGGTTGCCTCCCAACAAGCGCTATTGTTTAACGCCCCTAGCTAGGCATGATGATTTCAATGATGCTCACATAAAAGATAAGAATTGTAACATAAAGAGAGCATCATGAAGAATATGACTAGAACATTCAAGTCTAACCCACTTCCTATGCATAGGGATTTTGTGAGAAAACAACTTGTGGGAACAATAATCAACTAGCATAGGAGGGTAAAACAAGCATAACTTCAAAACTTTAAGCACATAGAGAGGAAACTTGATATTATTGCAATTCCTACAAACATATGTTCCTCCCTCATAATAATTTTCAGTAGAATCATGAATGAATTCAACAATATAACCAGCACATAAAGCATTCTTTTCATGATCTACAAGCATAGAAATTTTATTACTCTCCACATAAGCAAAATTCTTCTCATTCGGGATAGTGGGAGTACCATAAGAGACTTGGATACTATAAATTGTTTCCACATTAAAAGAGTAATCTTCAGAAAAGGGGTAACCATAATCATGACAAGTTTTATAAATATAATCCCCACTACTTTTTATAGCATATGTATCATCACAATAATTATCATAAGTAGGAGGCATGTTTTTATCATTATAAATTTGCATATCAAAACTTGGGATACTAAAAATATCATCTTCATTAAGCGTAGCATCCCCAAGCTTGGGACAAACATTAATTGCAGAAAATATATTCTCAAAAACATCATCTTCATCAAAC